>NC_052642.1:23997871-24319537 GCF_016161935.1 Mauremys reevesii
GAGGGAGCTGGAGCTGTGAGTGTGAGCACATGGGGTTATG
Source organism: Mauremys reevesii (assembly GCF_016161935.1). Taxonomy (NCBI): domain Eukaryota; kingdom Metazoa; phylum Chordata; order Testudines; family Geoemydidae; genus Mauremys; species Mauremys reevesii. The sequence goes on from NC_052642.1 coordinate 23,997,912, forward strand.
TTTTCCAACCAGAAAGAGTAAGCAGCTGCTTTCAGTCAGGCTAACCCTTATTTCATAGTGAGAGGACCACAGAGAAAGAAGGAATGAAACAAAGTCTCAGTGGGAGAGCATGGTGTGGGCCTCCCATGTTACAGTCTGCATTGAACTCAACACAACATGGCTGCCTGTCTCTGCAGCAAATACAGTGATGGCCTTAGAGATTTGAAGGTGAAGGGCACAGAAAGTAGAGGCATAAGAATCACACAGCTAAAGACACCAGCCGTGAGTAAAAAACAGAAGCAAAGCAGAGTCTGGAGCGTGTGACTCACACCCTGCGAGGACCCGGGCAAGGCTCTGTGTGCTGGGCGGGGGCGCAGCCTGAGATCGGGTTGACAGGTTTGTTGGGGAGTACTGCTGTGCTGCGGAACACACTGGGCTACTAAGACAACAGACACCTTGGAAACCCCAAAGATTAGCTAAGGGCGTGCGGCCAAATCGGACACCTCCCAGCAGCGTGGTAACAGGAACCAGCATGAAAGGGTTACAGTCGCGCCTGCTGGGACGGCCTGGCCCAAGCACTGCCGCCCTGCCCTGGCTGCGGGTAGCTGGCTGGCCAGGAGAGGAAGTGGAACAGGCTGAGCTGCCTCAGCACTTTTCAGTTCCAGTGCCAGGTTGAGGGGTCCCCAGTGACCTTTTGGCCCTGGTGCCGTGCAGACTGGCCGAGGCCCATGGGGCCTTCCAGGCCCAGCCGGGGACATCTGCTCCCTAGAAGCAGGAGAGGCCTGTGGCCGGCCCAGCCCAGCCCTGCCTGGGGGTGGGGCAGCAGCAAGGACGGGGCTTCATGCTCAGGCAGCTCACAAGGAATGGTTGTGTCCTGAGCACGTCTGAATTCTGGAGGCGCTGCTGGTGCTGTGTGTAGGGGGCTGCAGTGCTGGGAATCCGCTCCCACTGCCTCAGTGACTGTGGGGAAGGGGAGCTGTGCACTGCACTGCTGGGCCTGCCTCATTGCCAGCCCGGAGGCAGATCACTCACCTACCCTGCCCCTCCTTGGGGTCCCCACATGTGACATCTCACGCAGGCGGCATGCCCCCGCCCGTCAGGGCCTGGGCCAACAGACACAAGCCAACCACCATCCCTGGCCCCCAGGAGCAGCTCCCAATCCAGACTCTCACAAATAGCCACACACAGCTGCTCACAATCACACACCTTGGTGCACACACACACACACACACACAGCTTCTCACAAACACACACACACACAGGTGCTCAACCACAGACACTGGTACACACACACACACACACAGAGCTGCTCCTGCTCACAACCACACACACTGGTACACACAATAGCCTCATACGCATCTTTGTTAAGTTCTGCCTCTGTGCTTAATGCTGTACGAACCACAGAAGACACTTCAGAGCTCACACCCTGCAGCAGGGGACCAAACACTCCAGCTGCCCTGGCTGTGTAATGAGCTCAAAGCAGATAAATGCTCAGGAGCACCGTGTCTGGGTCTGAACCGCTGCCGTGGGGCCAGCCTGCTGGGCACCCCCTATCCCATCAGCATCTACCTGGGAGCACTGAAACCCCAGAGAGCAGGGAGCTCACAAGCGACCCCGGTTGGTGAACAGGGATAAGAGTTGCTCAGAGCTGCTGGCGAACCCAGACAGAGGCTCTGTTGGAGAAGGAGAAGAAAGTCTGCAGAAGAGAAGAGCCAGGGGGAGGAGGGGGGATTTGATGGCAGCCTTCAGTTACCTGAAGGGGGTTCCAAAGAGGCTGGAGCTCGGCTGTTCTCAGTGGTGGCAGATGACAGGACAAGGAGCAATGGTCTCAAGTTGCAGTGGGGGAGGTCTAGGTTGGATATTAGGAAACACTATTTCACTAGGAGGATGGTGAAGCACTGGAATGGGTTCCCTAGGGAGGTGGTGGAATCTCCTTCCTTAGAGGTTTTTAAGGCCTGGCTTGACAAAGCCCTGGCTGGGATGATTTAGTTGGGGTTGGTCCTGCTTTGAGCAGGGGGTGGACTAGACACCTCCTGAGGTCCCTTCCAACCCTGAGAGTCTGTGATTCTAAGGAGCTTTCTGCTGCCACCTGTTGGCGAGCAGGTGGCACTGACTGAGTAGGCCAGGCCTCATTTGCACATCAGTTATGTAGCATGTGGGGGCATGTTGTTTAAAATGCAGCTAACTCTAGTGTGTGGGTGGCAGTAAAGTGTGACTGAGCCTCTTGGGAAATGACAGGACAAGCTCTACCCCCAGTGTGCCTGGGTCACCCCAAGTGCAGTGTGGTCGCCCCCAGGTGTGCAGGGGTTGTGTTGGGGTGTGGTTGCCTTTGGGCAGGGAGGGGTGGGTTGTGGTTGCCTTTGGGGACAGGACAGGGTTGGGGTTGCCCCCAGGCAGGGAGGGAGTCTTGAACAGGTCAAAGGAAAGGGGAAGGCGTTTGCCATCATGGGAGTGTCTCTTGAGGAGGAGGAGGAGCCTGCCAAGGGTTTGAGGTGCTGGGCCTTTGTGTTTGAAGGGTTGAGGGGAGGCAGTTCTGGGGGGCTGGACAGCAGAGAGCTAAAGCCGCTTGGAAAGGGGGGATTGGTTCTGGGCTGAGAGGGCTCGAAGCTGCAGAGACAGACACCACCTGCCTAAGGGCCTTTGGCACAGGCCTCCCTGCCCAGCACCTAATGCTGAAATGAATGCCCTTTACTGGCTCAGCTGGCAGAGCCCCTGGAGCAGCCTGCACACCTGGGTCAGGGGCAATGTTCCCTCTCATTTTTGACAGGCCGTGTGTGCAAAAAATTTCTTCTGTGCAAATTGTGCTTCTGTGCAAATTGTTGTGCGCATGGTGTTTCGCTGTGTGCGCAGGGTTTAGGATCTGTGTGCGCACGCACACGTGCACAGCTTAGAGGGACCAGCGGTCAAGAGATCGAGCCCTGGCGCAGCCTGGACAGCACTGGCAGCCTTAGACTCCGCCAACGCCACACAGCGAAGTGAGTGGGGAGCTGGGGTGGAGGGAGGGGAACTCCTCAGCCATCCACAAGTGCCAGTGGAGGTGGAGCCTGGGACTACTGTTAAGACAGCCTGGGGTGTTGGTTCATACTTCAGTATTTGTTACTTTAGTCATTGTTGGCTCCCCCCTGACGCTTTCCCTCCTAATACAATTCTTTGTTCTAACCCTCTGGTCGCTGTGCTTGTGTGTGGGGAAGTGCTGCCCCTGGGGGCTCCCAAGTGGGACATACCATGTCCCAGGGCTCTGGGTGGGAGCTTGAGCTGATGTTCGTTAAAGGGAACCCCTGAAAAATTGAACCAGTCCCTGTTTGCTGCTGACAACCCTGGTAGAAGCGGCCAAACTGGAAGAGCAGAGCCCCTGGCCACTGGTCAGCAGAGCCGGCAGCTGTAACCGGCCTGCCATTGTCTCTAAAGAACCAGCTGATGGACCCATTAAGACCTTCTAGCAGAACAACACCCCTCATCTCAGCTCGGCTGCCCTCCCACTCGAGTTTAATGCTGACACCTGGTGACTGCTCTTCCAGAAAGCAAAGAAAGGCAGCGGGGGCCTGGGGAGCTCCTGGCGTGGTAGAGCCGCTAGCCCTTGCGGGGAAGCTAGTAAGGGGAGCCAGAGTGAGGAGTGTGATGGAAGCTCACCCCGCCTGACCCAGCTGTCTCCCCACAGCCTGCTCCATGGGAGGAGGGGAAGTGAGGGCACCAGCCATTGGCATGTCCCCTGCCCATTGGGGAGAGTCGCACAGAACCCCCGGCAGGGGGAGAGATGGGGAGATTGTAGCGAGTCCCTGAACTAGAAGGGGAGGGAAGCAGGCACCTGGGTAGGGTGATCAGACAACAAGTGTGAAAAATCGAGATGGGGTGGGGGGGTAATAGGAGCCTATATAAGAAAAGGACCCCAAAATTGGGACTGTCCCTATAAAATTGGGACATTTGGTCACCCAGGGGGTGGGGGGAATGGAGGTATGCAAGGAGCCACTGCAGACACTGTGCCGTGAGCTTGGCTGGCAGAAGCTCTGGAGTGCCAAACTCCCCCCGCCCCCAGGTAAATCAGACCCCAGAAGTGAAGCCTGATCCAGAATTCCCAGTTGTAGGAGATGGTTTGCGGTGGAAGTGGGGACGGCGGCAGCAGCAGAGCCTGCCCCTGCATGAGGTGAGACCCTGCGACATGTACTTCAAGGGGACTGGCCCATGCCCATGCACCCCAACGGGCGTCAGTGTATACACGTGGATGGCACACGTACACTGCCATGTGCCCCGCAGCCATGGACAAGACGCATCCCGGAGACCTTGGGAAGCGACGCTGGCAGCCCAGGGACCAGCATATCCAAAACTAAGGGCTGGGGGCCTGGGCTCCTGCAAGGGTTTTGCTGCGTTGGCTTGGGCTGGAAGTGCCGTGGAACTCGACATCCCAGCCACTCTGGGCTGTGGTGGGACAAGTGACCCAGGGAGGGAGCTTGTCCTGAGGCTGCCAGAGAAGATTCAGGTCAGTTCTCGTTTTATCTGGCCCAGGTTGTCTCCCCACAGCAGGGAGCCCAGACAGCAGCAGCAGCAGCCAGGGCTTGGGAAGGGGAACGGGGAAGCTGCTTCCTGCTCAAACTTGGCTCTGTGTGTTGGGGTCTCTCCCCCATGGTATCTGTAGCATCCCCACCCCCCTTCTCACTCCCTCCAACCTACCCAGTGCTAAGGTTCTCTCCCCTGACCTTCCCTCTGGCCACATCGTTCTCTGCCCAAACCATCCCTTCTCTGGCTTCCTGCCTTCCCCTCACATTCCGTCTCTTCACCCCCTGCCCCAGCTCAGCACCTGGCCTGGCCTGCCTCCCTCTCAGCTCTTGTTCCTCCTCCTCCCGCTCCTGCCCTTACCCACAGACCTCCACTCTCCCGGCTCGGCTCGGCTGGTGCACTTGGGCTGAGACTCTGTTCTCTGCACCACACCCTCGAGCTTGGATGGCCGGTGCTCAGGGCAGCGCTCTTGGCTCCCCAGGCCTTACTGGCTGCTGCATTGTACGAAACGTAGCATCTGTCTCACAGGGGGAGAGGTTGGGGCTGAGCCCTTCGGGGAGACAGGTGTGCACAATGCTTCAGGCTATTGATCACCACTGTAGTGTAATTTCTCCCTGATGTCACTAGATGGCAGCACGTGACCCATCCTCGTGAGCCAGGCTGAGTGGCAGGCGCTGGGGTTGGTTGCAAGCAGGGCCCAGTGGAGAGGAATCTGGGGAGATTACAGCAGGGACTAACGCTGCTCAGTGAGCGAAAGTAGCCCCCACCTGCTGGGGCAGCTCCAGCCTCACTGCCAGGCTGCAGCCCAGGGCAGGGCACCTGGGCCCGCAATGTGACACATGTAACGAAGTGCAGCTGGTACCTCAGGTCATCCTGCCTTCACTGTCTGAGCTTAGAGTCCTAGAAGTCTGGCTGTGCCTGTGCTCTGTGACCTGGGGGACCCTGGTGTCATCCTGCAGGGGCCTGATTTGCAGCTGGGTCTGGGGACCACCCTGCAGAGCGCCCACAGTCCACAACAGGACTGGAGAAGAGATTCGTCCTCGTGCTCCATCCACTCTCTGTACAGTTGCGTTAGGCGGCACTCCCAGGTTGCCCCTTCCCTACTTGCTGCCCCAGGATGTTGCTAAGGCCAAGAGGGTAGCAAGATTCAAAGAGGGATTGGACGTCTCTGTGGATAATGAGAATAGCCAGAGTTGTTATACTTAATGGCAGCCTAAACTGGGGCAGGGATATTAAACCTCCTGCTGCAGGGCCTCAGTCAGTCTCAAACCAGGAATGGGGGTGGGGGGGCTGCTTATCCACCTCTATCCGCTGTGAGATTTCCTGCACCTTCTCTGACCCCCAGCAGAGACAGGATCCTGGACTTCAGAGGCCCCAGCTTGGAGCTAGTTTGGCAATCCCTGTGTTGTTTTGCTCTGGCTTTGCCTGGGACCTGCTCCACTGCCATGCTACCATCCCTGTGGGATCCCGCCCCAGCGCAGAGTGCTGGCTAGCAGGGTCTTTGCTGGTGTCTCCGGGGGAGAGCTTTTGGGCTTGTTTTCCCCTGGGAGCAGAGTTTGCTGCTGGAGGGGGCTTCCTGGACATTGATGTCCTGTACCCTCTGTCCTAGCACAGCCCTAGCTGGTTCCAGGCAGGAGCCCTAGGGCAGCCCCCCCCCTTCCCCCATTGCTTCTCCCCTCCCAATTACATGTATCACTTACCAGCAGAGTCTTAAGTGCCTCGGCTGAACGTCAAAGGGAACAATTGTTGTTTCAAGTACCTGTCATGTCATCGCGTCATCTTCCCAGCCAAGCAATCCTGCTGTCACAGGGTGACGCGGTGACTCAGCCAGTCTAAACGGGGGGGGGGGGCTCGCAAACAGTTGCAGAGCGTGAAATGAGGCCTAACTGCCCCAAGACCAAAGGCTCTTATGTAAATTAATTTGTCATGGGATAAAAGGGAAGGTCCTTTCCTGGACTGAGAACTGGTTAACAGACAGGGAACAAAGGGTAGGAATAAATAGTACATTTTCAGAATGGAGAGGGGTAACTAGTGGTGTTCCCCAAGGGTCAGTCCTAGGACCAATCCTAGTCAACTTATTCATAAATGATTTGGAGAAAGGGGTAAACAGTGAGGTGGCAAAGTTTGCAGATGCTACTAAACTGCTCAAGATGGTTAAGACTAAAGCAGACTGTGAAGAACTTAAGAAAGGTCTCACAAAACAAAGTGATTGGGCAACAAAATGGCAAATTAAATTGAATGTGGATAAATGTAAAGTAATGCACATAATGGGGAAAAATAACCCCAACTATACATACAATATGATGGGGGCTGATTTAGCAACAACTAACCAGGGAAAAGATCTTGGCATCATCGTGGACAGTTCTCTGAAGATGTCCACGCAGTGTGCAGAGGCAGTCAAAAAAGCAAACAGGATGTTAGGAATAATTAAAAAAGGGATAGAGAATAAGACTGAGAATATCTTGTTGCCCTTATATAAATCCATGGTACGCCCACATCTTGAATACTGTGTACAGATGTGGTCTCCTCATCTCAAAAAAGATCTACTGGCACTAGAAAAGGTTCAGAGAAGGGCAACTAAAATGATTAGGGGTTTGGAACAGTTCCCATATGAGGCGGGATTAAAGAGGCTGAGACTTTTCAGCTTGGAAAAGAGGAGACTAAGGGGGGATATGATAGAGGTATATAAAATCATGAGTGATGTGGAGAAAGTGAATAAGGAAAAGTTATTTAGTTGTTCCCATAATACAAGAACTAGGGGCCACCAAATGAAATGAATGGGCAGCAGGTTTGAAACAAATAAAAGGAAGTTCTTCTTCACACAGCGCACAGTCAACCTGTGGAACTCCTTGCCTGAGGCAGTTGTGAAGGTTAGGACTATAACAGCGTTTAAAAGAGAACTGGATAAATTCATGGAGGTTAAGTCCATTAATGGCTATTAGCCAGGATGGGTAAGAATGGTGTCCCTAGCCTCTGTTTGTCAGAGGGTGGAGATGGACGGCAGGAGAGAGATCACTTGATCATTACCTGTTAGGTTCCCTCCCTCAGGGGCACCTGGCATTGGCCACTGTCGGCAGACAGGATACTGGGCTGGATGGAACCCGGTACGACTGTTCTTATGCCACCTCTTTGCTACCCCCACTGCCTCCAGCTTCCATGGCTGGGGCCGCCTGGCTCCCTCTCATGTGCGATTCCATTGACCCTGCTCCCCACCCCCACACTCTACACAGGGGCGGCTCTAGGTATTTTGCCGCCCCAAGCACGGCAGGCAGGTGGCTTTCGGCGGAGCGCCTGCGGAAGGTCCGCTGGTAACGCAGATTCGGTGGGATGCCCGTGGGAAGTCCACCGGTCCCGCGCCTTCGGCGTCCCTGCCACCGAATTACCACCGAAACTGTGGGACCGGTGGACCTCCCCCAGGTGCGCCACCGAAGGCTGCCTGCCTGCTGCCGTCAGGGCGACCATCAGGCCGCCCGCCGTGGCTTGCTGCCCCAGGCACGTGCTTGAAGCTCTACAGCCTGACCCCTGCACTTCTGTCTCCCGAGGCTTGGGGAGGAAGCCGGCATCTTGCAATACAGTCCTGGGCACTCCGTTGGGGCCCTCTCCGGCCTCCAAGCAGCCTAGGGCCCCGAGATGGGATTTCTGTGTGCTGGCACTTGTGGGTTGGAGAGGGGGGCCCTGTTCAGTGGGGCAGCCAATTAGCTGGGGGGGGGCAGCATGGGAGATTTTGTTGCCTGCCTTTGCCTTTTAGTCCAACTGCTGCAGTTCCTTCCCCTTTGCCCAGCATTGGCACTTGTCCCTGTCAGGCCCAGGTGCTGCATCTCCTTTGCAAGGTGTGAATAATCATCATTGTTCCACGGCTTGTGCTGCCCTGTCTCCCCACAGGCCAAGGAAATCCTGGGCAGTGGCATGAGGCTGAGCTGTCGCTTCATGCAGAGCCCTACCAGGGGCTCCAAAGCTGGGCTAGCAGGTGTGAGGAAGTGGGGCTGTTCTGGCTGGGTTCTGTGAGTGCTGAGTGGGGAGTGTTGGCCTGGGAAGGTGGCAGGGGAGTTGTGCAGGGACTGGCTGCATTGGGGAAGGGAGGTACCTGAGCATGTAACCTGAGAACCGGGGGGGGGTGGGGGTGGAGGCAGGGGCGGCTCTAGAAATGACACTGCCCCAAGCAGCGCGGAGCGCTGCGCCGCCCTTCCCCGGTCCCGCGGCTCCGGTTGAGCTCCCGCCGGCATGCCTGCGGCAGATCCACCGGAGCCCGGAACGAGCGGACCTGCCGCAGTCATGCCTGCGGGAGCTCAACCGGAGCCGCGGGAAGACGGGACCCGCCGCGGTCATGCCTGCGGCAGGTCCGCTCGTTCCGGGCTCCGGTGGACCTGCCGCAGGCATGCCGGCGGGAGCTCAACCGGAGTCAAATGCCGCCCCCCCGGGAAACGGCCGCCCCAAGCGCCTGCTTGGCGCGCTGGGGTCTAGAGCCGCCCCTGGGTGGAGGCCAGGTAACACCTCTGCCCGGGACACTGGACAAAGGACAAAGGCTGAGGGATGAGCTGGGGGGAGGCTGAGTGAGAGGCTGGAGGGAGTTTGTTTGGAGCTGGCTGGGAAATAGAGAGGGGCGCCCTGATGGGGCTTGGGCTTCCCAATGGGGCTGTGGCCTCCCTGGAGCCCCCAGATGGACCTAACTAAGGGGGTCCTGTTGTCTGTACCAGCAAGACCTGTCTGGGACTGTGTTCCTGTCATCTAAATAAACCTTCTGTGTCACTGGCTGGCTGAGAGTCAGGGTGAGTCGCAGGGAGCCGGGGGTGCTGGGCCCTGTCTCCCCCGCACTCCGTGACAGCAAGGAACACGCTGGTTTTCAGTCACTGAGACCCCAGGCAGCAGAGTTAAGAAATGTGACCAGAGCCAGGGGGGCTCTAGCATTTCCGCAGCCCCAAGCAGGGCGGCACCGCGGGAGGCGCTCTGCGGATGCTCCACCGGAGCCGCGGGACCAGAGCGGGCCCGGCCATGGGGCCAGGGGCATTTTGTGTGTAGCGGCGGGGGCGACGCAGCGTCCACGCTGGCCTGGCACCGCCTGCAGGAGCCGGAGTCCGGTGTGGACGCGCAGGGCTGCGCCGGCTGAGCCCCGCCTTCCCGTTCCTGCCTCCGACTGGCTCCAGCACGGAAGAGGGAGGCAGAGATGTTGCCATGGCAACAAATGAGGCTGTTTGTCTCCTTGAGGCAATGCTGCGGCAGCGGGGCCCGGCGCGGCCCAGCCCCCCCCCGCCGAGCTGGGCAGCGGGGCCCGGCGCGGCCCGGCCCCGCCGAGCTGGGCAGCGCGGCCCTGCCCCCGATCTGGGCAGCGGGGCCCGGCGCGGCCCTGCCCCCGATCTGGGCAGCGGAGCCCGGCGCGGCCCGGCCCCCCCGTGCCCGGCGTTGCAGCGGGGACCTGCGGTTCTAATCACCCCCGCCCGGGGCCTGCCCTGCCCTGCGGGGCGGCTCTGCCTCCCGCCGCAGAACCTGGCGAGCTTTGCCGCGAGCTCCGGGGGGGCCCGCGGGGAGCCCAGCTCCGCCCCCCCGCACCTGCCCGGTGACCTTGGCCTGAGCCGCCCCCGCGAACCCCGGCAGCCGCGCGGGGAACAGTGACGCAGGTGGTGACGTCCCCGCGCTGCCAGCCCCCCCCCCATCTGATGTCATCGGAGCCGCTGGAACCGCCGCCTGCAGCGCGGGGGGGGGCCGGACCGGACCGGACCGGACTCTCCCCCCGCCCGCCCGGGGCAGCGCGGGGCCGGGGGGGGACCCTGCAGCGGGGGGGGCGCCCCGAAAGGCCAGAACCCCCCAGCCGAGCGCCCACGTGGCACCCCCAGAACGGGCCCGGGCTGAGGCCTGTGCGGGTCCTAGTGGCGCAGCCCCCCGGCCCGGCTGAGCCCAGCCCCCCGGCAGGGCGAGAGGGGCTGGGGGCTGAGCTCCAGCCCCGGGGGCCTGTGGCAGCGTTGCCAGGCCCGAGGCCCTGGAGAAGGGCGACCCTGAGGGCACAGGCAGCAGGTGGCAAATCCCTAGAGCCGGACACTGGCTGCTGGGGGGGGGCTCGGCGCTGGGGACGGTGCAGAGGCTGATGGGCCGGGGCCGGGGCCGGGGCCCAGCTCCTGGCTCAGGTGACTACAACTGAATCCCGGCTTTGGGGTGGTGTGAGTGACTCTCTCGCCCTCCTGGTTGTACAGCGAATGTGAAGACATGAGCTGTGCACTGCCGTGCTGGGGGCCTGCGGCTGCTCTGGAAGTGCCACGCGGGGGGGGGACTGACGTGTGGATTCTGAGCCCAGCCTGGGTGAGCCCGAGAACCCAGCGTGTGTGGGGGGGGAAGGGGCGCCAGTCGCTGGGCCCAGCGTTGGTGAGTTAACGTTTGAGGGGAGGCAGAGCTCAGGCCCGAGGCTCGTGTGCATTTTGCTGAACTTGTGCACGTGCCTGTGACACGTTCGGGGACCCCTGAGGTATCTGTGGAGAATCACTGCAACCTGCTTACAACAGGAGGGAGTCTTGTCTGTGCCCCCAGGCCTCCTCAGCACCAGCGGCCGGCTGCCCAACTGCCCCACTGGGAGTTGCCCCAGCTCAGCCCCTTTGGGAGAAATTGGGATTTTTTTGTAATATTTTTTTTGACTACAGTGCTTGCCTCAGTTTCCCCCCTACTTTGCATTGCTGCCCTTGGGGGGAGGGTTACGTTTGCTCTCAGGGATTGTCTACACTTTGGAGCAGCTGTGCTGCTCAGCATCTGCTTCTCCCTCAGCATAGAGAACCCACCTCGCGAGCAGCACCTCCCCTCGACCTAGCGCTGCTCAACGCAGGGGTTAGGGCAATCTCAGGGGGGTGGACTTTTCGCACCCCTGACAGACGTAGCTACACCAAAGTAAATTCCTAATGTGGCCCGGCCTCAGGGCAGACTAAGGGTGTCTGCACATGAAACGCTGCAGGGGTACTGCTTCAGTGAGGCACTACCCACCCCAACGGCTCTCCCAGCCTGAACATGGAGTTCACTACAGCTCGGCTGGCATGACTGTGCTTGAACCTCCATTTCTCTCTGCTAGCCTGAGGCCTTCCAGTGCTGTGTCCCAGGCGAGTAATGAACCCCACTGTGTGGGTGTCACACGGCAAGTACTGGCTGGGTGCGTTAGTCCCTGCACAGTGGACAAGTCTTCCCCAGGAGTCTGTCTCAGGTGGACTCACTGAGCACAGCTCCCGGTGTGCAGCAGAGAGCTGGGGCCCAGTCGCTCAGTCTAGGAAGTGGTGAGGCTTGAGGAAGAGAGGGATCCCTTGGGGGTCTGGCACACTGACAGTCCTCCAAGGGACTGATTAATAGCTGGGGCATTGCACAGATCCTGTGGATCTGTCTCCCTTATCTTCTGCACTCCCCACAGCACACCGATCCGCTGCCCCCACGGAAGCGGTGCCGCTCACTTCGCTGGTTTTGCGGCAGTTCAGAGCTCGCCTTAGCCCAAGAACTTACATTTGGAGGAAAGTGAAATTGCTGTTTACGTAATGGAGCCCAAGATTGAGGCTCTGATAAAGGCAAGTCAAAGGATTTGGAAACCCAAAGTTATAGATAAAAGAAAAGCCTAAAACACGGTCTATAGCCCACACTAATAAGGTCTTGCCCAGCCAATGGTTGGTTCTGACAGTGTTTGTCCAGTCCAGAAAGCTGGGATCCACCTTTAATGAGACATCCCTGCTGGCAGAGTCTCCTCTCTCCAATGAATAACTTGTGCTCCTTCCTTCTGGACGGTAACAGACTGTGGTCTCTTACCCCGGGGGTCCCCTAGTCAGAGACTTCTGTGGGTTCTTTGCCCGCGTAAACCTGCACCTGCTCCAGACAGTAACGGGGGCTGGCGCCATTGTTCTCAGTGCTGATGGAGTGAGGCCTGGCACCGCCAGGTGACAAGTTTCACTGCAATAGTTTTGAAACCCAATATCCTACATGTCACATGGCTCTAACTTTATTTCCTGTACAAACATCTGGCCACAACCATGCCAGTCAGCTAGTGCTTAGCTTCCCGCAGAGTCTCCACATGGCCCCTTGGGGAAACGCTGAGGAGCTGGTTGGACATGGGCAATGTACCTGCCTGTCACATGGAGCCAGAGCTGGAGCCCTGCTGGTCTCTACCTGAGCTCCCCATCATGCCCAGAGGAAGCACTAACGGGCAGGACCCTCGGGATCCTGCACTGCTTGTTCAGGTGAGCAAACTGTTTCCTCAATGCAGTTTAACCCTTTTCTTCCTGGCACAGGCCTGTTTCTCCAAACCTCACCCCCTAAACAGAGACCACGTGGTCCCGAGACACCTGGGGGCAAGTCTGAGGCCAAGGAAATGGCTCTGTGAACCCCCAGCGCTGCTGCAAGCAAAGCTGCAGGGCCATGGTGACCCCTCTGTCCAGAGAGGCCAATGCTGACAATGCTCCCGGGGCACAGCCCTGGGCAGTCACAAGGCCGCAGCAGCCTGTCCAGGGGCTGATTTTGTTCTTGCTTCAGGAAAATGGGCAGATCCCTGCAGCACAGACCCCAAGTGGGACTAGAGAGAGACTGTCCCCTTCTGCAGCTGTCGCGCGCGCGTGTGTGTGTGTGCGTGCGGCGCGCCTCTCCCTGCTCCTCCCCTCCTCTCCCACCCACAAGCCAGGATACACAGAGCCTCTGGGGGCTGAGAAGCCAAGGCTGCTGAGCGGGAGCATAGGCCGTGCCTGGGGAGGGCTGGAGCTGTGAGCGTGCAGGTCTGCCAAGCTGCAGCTCACGCCGAATCGCCAGTGACTAATCCAACCCCTCTGACTCCTGTGCAGAGCAGCAAAGAAATTATTTGTGTGCTCTGAGTTGAGGGGGAGCTGCAGTGGAGACAGAGCCATAGCTAGAGACCTGCTCCCAGGCCGCTGCTGCTAATAGCAGAGCCAGTGTTCACATTCTGATTGCCATGGTCTGGGAAACCAGGAGCCTGCCTAGCGGGGGCCAAGCTCCCCCAAGGAGCTATGTGACCAGCCCCCCCAGGTGGCTCCAGACACCAAGGCACCACAGACAGTGCTTGTGTTTGGCACGGGGGGCCACGGTGCAGGCCACACAGCTGCGGCGCCCAGGTGCGTCCCTTTAACATCATTCAGCACAGGAGGGAGCATTGGGGCTGGGTAGGGCCTGGGCCTTGCAGGAGGTGGGTCCCATGCCTGGCTCAGGCTCAGGCTCAGGCCCAGGGTGCCAGCCAAAGAACTAGTCATTGCGGTGGCCATGGATGGCGCTAGACAGAACAGTCTGGGAGGGAGCAGCTCCTGGCCTAGCACGGGAGCAAGGCAGCTGCAGCTCGCTAAGGCACAGGAGCGCTTCCATGCACGTTCTCACCACCTCACATTCCTGCACTGCCTGCCCAGTGCCCAGCTCAGTGCAGGTAATGGAGGTGCTGGAGGGAGGGAAGATTCCTGGTGGTCATGGGATAACAGGCACTGGTATGTGCGAAAGCTGGACTGTTTCAGAACAGAGGGTCCCCATGCACACAGCACCTGGGCTTGCTGGGCCAGTCTCTCAGGAGAGGATGTGCTATCTGGGGCAGGGTGCTGTGGGTGGCTGCATTCGTGTGTGTGTGCACACGTGGACTCAGGCATGGAGCAGCACGCAGAGGGATGCACCTGTGCAAGAGGGGATGTGTGGGTGCTGCGTGTGGCAGGACAAGCGAGTGTCGGTGTGTGTGTGTCAGGCAGCACAGTGCCTGCCAGAGGGGGGTCCCTTCCTCTCCATCTGCAAGTGACAACAGCACAGGCCTGGGAAATAGATCCTTTTCCCTTTCACCACTGGCTTCCTGCCCCTTTTCACCAACCTCTGTCTAGCACCCGTGTGTGTGTGGGCGGGGTGGTGACTCTGCAAACCTCTCATGCCTGGGTAACTCTCAGGCTCTGGGCAGAGCTGGGCATGCTCTTGGAGTGTGCAGGTTGCTGCAGCCAGATCTGGGTGCTAGCTCGCGGTGCTTGAACTGTGCGAGTCAGGGGTGGTTTGGGAGTACATGGGCAGCCAGTGGAAGCCCAGGGCTGGCGTTGCTCCAGCCGGGCTGTCCTATTCCCCCTGGGCCAAGGGTGTAATCTGCTCATAGAGCGACAGAGAAGCAGGGTGTGTCCTTGAACACACGCTGAGACAGATCCTGTGCAGGGAGCCTTGCGGTGTTCAGCATTTTGTAGGGCAGCTGAGAACATAGAACCAAGGGTAAGGAGCAGAGCCTCCTGCAATCTTGGGGCCACGCCGCCTGCTGCTAATGAGCGTTTGGCTACGAGTCAGTGAGAGCGACTGCATGGCAGATATAAGGAGCATTGGCAGAGCTGGGGAGGGGTAGGTGGGAGCTGGAATGGCTGGGGACTAGCAGAGCTGTGTACATCTGTAGCCCAGGGCTGGGCTAGCAGGGGCTGCAGGTCGGGGGTGAGGGGCACGCAGGGCTGGGGGGGGAGGGCTAGTCTAGCAGAGGGGCTGCGGGGCGGGAGTGCGGGGCCCCGCGGGGCTGGGCTAGCAGAGGGGCTGCGGCTCGGGGGTGAGGGGCACGGGGCTGCAGGTCGGGGTGAGGGCTGCAGGTCGGGAGTGAGGGGCACGGGCTGCAGGTCGGGAGTGAGGGGCACTGCAGGGGCTGGGCTGCAGGTGGCTAGCAGGGGCTGCAGGTCGGGGGTGAGGGGCACGCAGGGCTGGGCTAGCAGAGGGGCTGCAGGTCGGGAGTGAGGGGCACCGCAGGGCTGGGCTAGCAGGGGCTGCAGGTCGGGAGTGAGGGGCACCGCAGGGCTGGGCTAGCAGGGGCTGCAGGTCGGGAGTGAGGGGCACCGCAGGGCTGGGCTAGCAGGGGCTGCAGGTCGGGAGTGAGGGGCACGCAGGGCTGGGCTAGCAGGGGCTGCAGGTCGGGAGTGAGGGGCACCGCAGGGCTGGGGGGGGAGGTGACTGCCCCTCGCTGGCCGCGGGGGCGGCTCCAGCAGGCCCCACGGACACGCGCCCACCTGCGGCTCCGCCCCGCGTGACTCAGGCTGGAGCCGCCCCCCGGCCGGGCAGGTTCGCTCCCGCCCGCCCGCTGCTGCCAGGGACAACGCGGCTGTTGCCATGGAGACCAGGGTGATGCTTTACCAGAGCCCGCGTGAGGTCAGAGCCTCCAACAGAGGGGGGGGGAGGGGAACAAACCCCCGCGGGACCCCCCCAGGCGGCCGGTTCCCCCCGCTCAGAGCCCATTGGGTCCGGTCCCCCCCCCGAGCCCACTGGGTCCGGTCCCCCCCCTTAGAGCCCGCTGGGTCCGGTCCCCCCCCCCCCCGAGCCCATTGGATCCGGTCCCCCCCCACTCAGAGCCCATTGGGTCCGGTCCCCCTGCCTTAGAGCCCGCTGGGTCCGCCCCCCCCCCGAGCCCGCTGGGTCCGGTCCCCCCCACTCAGTGCCCATTGGATCCGGTCCCCGAGCCCACTGGGTCCGGTCCCCACTCAGAGCCCATTGGATCCGGTCCCCGAGCCCACTGGGTCCGGTCCCCACTCAGTGCCCATTGGGTCCGGTTCCCCGAGCCCGCTGGGTCCGGTCCCCACTCAGAGCCCATTGGATCCGGTCCCCCTTAGAGCCCGCTGGGTCTGGTCCTCCCCACTCAGAGCCCATTGGATCCGGTCCCCCTTAGAGCCCGCTGGGTCTGGTCCCCCCTTAGAGCCCACTGGGTCCGGTCCCCCCACTCAGAGCCCATTGGATCCGGTTTCCCCGAGCCCGCTGGGTCCGGTCCCCACTCAGAGCCCATTGGATCCGGTCCCCTTAGAGCCCGCTGGGTCTGGTCCTCCCCCCCTTAGAGCCCATTGGGTCCGGTCCCCCCACCATTATTCCGGGGCCCTGGGCTTCCTCTCCAGCCCCAGCTCTGCCCCCCGATCCAGGGACCCCCCAATCCCTGCGGGGCCGGAGCAGCAGCTCCCCTGGCGCTGAGCCGCTGGCTCTGCACTAGGCCTGGTGTCCTGAGCGGTGCCCGCCATGGCCGGCCAGGGCAGACCGGGGGCCTGTGGCCTTCGCTCGGGCCTGGCACGGCTGGGTGCAGCTGGAGCCTGCTGGGGAGGGCCTAGGACAGCCCAGCTGCCACGGGCACCCCGGGAGTCACTCGGCCGGCACGTCCCTGCCACCAGCAGAGGGGTCCTGCTTCAGCACTAGGCACAGGCTGGTTCCAGCTTGACACCTACAGACACCCGGGAAAGAGTGAGGTGCCTGGAGCAGCTGTGGGGCCAGTGTCAGCACCCAGCTCCCTCCCTCCCCCCAGCCTGGAAACGGAAACTGCACTGCTGCATTGTGTGGGCTTTCGCTCCAGCCCGACCATCAATGCTTCGCCCCCTTCTTATATTTATCTGCAGGATAATGGGACTTGCCACCCACATGCATTTAACAGCCACTTCAGCACTCCAGCAGCCAGGAGAAAGTTTTGAGGAGAAGAGCAAAGAGATGCATGAGGGAGACGGGGGAGGGGGCTGGGGGCAGAGCAGGCCAGGACCTAAATCCCCCGACCCCTCAGGGCCAGGGCCTTTGCGCCCCATTCGCCTCCTGCTCCCTTCATGCTCTTTTGCTTGTTGCCTCAGTTCCCCTTGCTGCCCCCTCCTCAGCCCTGGAAATGGCCGAGCTACCTCCACCCACTGCCCTGGCTCCTAGAGCACGTGCCCCCCAGAACGGCGCTGGCGCCAATGCGAGCTCAGGTTAGCACATGGTGTGGCTGTTTCCAGGAAGTCCTGAATGGGTTGGAGTTCTGGTCACAGCTTTGAACATGGGGTCCCCCCACTCCGGGGGGTTGCACACAGTGGAGTGGAGCCTCTCCCTGGGGCTCTAGTGGCCCACACCCGATGTGTAAGGGTGTGTCAGAGTGGGAGGAGGACACTGCACTCTGGCTATTCTGGGCTGCTCATTAGCCTGTGGGTAGGCAGCTATTCGTGGGCATCGCAAGCAGCCACTGGGGCTAGGCCCAGAATCCAGCAGTCACAGAGGTGGCACAGACACCTTTGCCATCCGCCTGGCCTGGCCTGAGGTGCAGCACAGCATGTGCCCTCTGCCCCGTACCAGCAGCAGGTGGGTCAGAAAAACCAACCCCAGAGTTCATGTTTATTCCAGCCAGGGCCCATTTCTCAAGGCCCCAGGTATCTTTGGGGCTCACCCTCTGACAGTGCGGTCAGGCTCTGTGCAGGAGAGTCAGAGTTTTCTCTTCTCCAGTGGGTGTTAGCAGGAGGAGATGGAATCCCAGGAGATCACAAAACCCTTCTGAGCTGAAGTGGCCAATAGCAACCCGCCATCCTCCCAAGAACTGTCAGCATCTCACTGCTCTGCAGCCAGCCTTGTCCACATGCAGCTCCAGCCCCACCTTCAGCAAATGTACCTCAGCCAAGCTGCACTGGCCAAATGCCTCGTTCTGTCTTATTATCCCAGCTTGTGCTGCCGCCAGAGCAAGAGTTACTCATTAGCACAGGTGTCCTTTGCAACACTCAGAACCACGCATGACAGGAGCAGCCTCCTGCCTGGGCCCTGCTCCTGCACGGATCTGAAAGCATGTTACAAGGAGGATCAGGATCACTCTCTAGTTACAAATGGGGACACAGAGAAACGACTTGCCCAGTGAGTCAGTGACAAAGCCAGGAACAGAACCCACGTCTCCTGGTTCCTCAGCCTAGTCTCACACGCCATGTGAATAAGGCTAATAATCTTCCCACTGCTGTCACTGAGGTAAAGCTGGGAGGGTCGTCCTCTGTCTGACGCAGGGGCTTGTCTGGGGGCTAATGGCAAGGGGGGGTGAGTCACGACAAGGCACATCCATGCTCCAGTTTCAAGCTGTTCCAGACCAGGACAAGGAGGAGGAGAGCAGAGTGGAGATGGGAGGCAAGGAGAGGCTCCCGAGAGGGAGTTTCACTGAGACACAGGAGAGGCCGCGTGGGCTGGCTGCTGCATGGTGTTTCGGGAGATGGGTGGAGGACAGACCACTGAGCTGCTTCCACCAATGTCTGCCTCAGACACTGCAGACCAGCACCACTGGGTTCTGTGCTTTGGGCCCCAGAGCGCTCAGCATAACCACCCCCACCCATGGAGCTGGTCCCACATGCTGAGTTCCCTGCACTGGGAGTGAGACTGAGATGGAGGGATTGGGGAGGCCAAGGGAGAAGATAAGAGGGGAGCTGTGGGCAGAGCTGTGATGGAGCTGGAGGAAGCTGGGGACCAGAGTAGAAATAGTGCACAATGAGTTCCTTCTGCTTTCGTCTGGCCTGGGCCAGGCAGCAGGCTGAGACTAGCAGCAGCGTATGTGTGAACAGGCGGAAGGAAGGCAGAGATGGGGCGGCAGTTGGAGCAGCTCCCTGCCCCGTCTTTCCTCTAGCTGGCCCCTAATTTAGTCACATCAAAGCGAGCCCTGTGGGATGTACTCCAGGATCCAGCGGGCTCAGGGCACATGCAGCCCATTCCCTCCACCTGGGCCCCTGTCCCTTTAAACCTCCAAATGTGCTGGCAGCTCAGCAGTGAGCAAGCTGCTGCTCCAGAGCAGGTGGCAGTGGGAGGAGGGGGTGGCGAGGGAGGCAGGGAGGCAGAGACAGCTGGCCTGGGGCTTCTCTGTAGCTGCAGTTGAGTAGCCAAGCATGATGCTATCAGCGCACACTGCAGTCAGACTGCATAGGCCCAGCGAGCAGCTTATGGCTTAGTCAGAGGAGGGCTAGGAGCAGGAGCTGACTCATGCTGTGGGCAATGGAGTGATCACTCAGGAGCCTGATGGGCTGCCCCATTGGTGGGAGGCTTTTCAGCCAACAGTCAAAAACCACTTGTGAAGGAATCACTAATATGCAAAACTCCCTTAGCCTCACCTGCTGGCATTGGAGCAGCCAGGAACGTGTCCAGCCAGAACTGAGCTGCTCCCTGCACTACCGGTGCTGGGAGAGATGGGGCAGGGGAACTGGAGTAGCCTTGACCCCCGCCACAAGTCAGCACTCCTGCCCCAGTCCCTCCTGCTGGGAGACACTGGGATTAGAATAGCTGGGTGCGACACTTTTCTCCAGTGTCTCCTGCAAGGAACGAGATTGCAACTGGACCAGGCAGGAGTAGGGCTGGGACAGCAGGGGGCTGTGGGTTGGGATGGAGGAGCCTAGGCTGGGATGGGGGCTGTGGGTTGGGATGGAGGAGCCCAGGCTGGGATGGGATGGGGGCTGTGGGTTGGGATGGAGGAGCCCGGGCTGGGCTGGGATGGGGGCTGTGGGGTGGAGGAGCCCGGGCTGGGATGGGATGGGAGGGGCTGTGGGGTGGAGGAGCCCGGGCTGGGCTGGGATGGGGGCTGTGGGTTGGGATGGAGGAGCCCGGGCTGGGCTGGGCTGGGGGCTGTGGGGTGGAGGAGCCCAGGCTGGGCTGGGATGGGGGCTGTGGGGTGGAGGAGCCCAGGCTGGGATGGGATGGGGGCTGTGGGGTGGAGGAGCCCAGGCTGGGATGGGATGGGGGCTGTGGGGTGGAGGAGCCTGGGCTGGGCTGGGACAGCAGGGGCTGTGGGTTGGGATGGAGGAGCCCGGGCTGGGCTGGGATGGGGGCTGTGGGTTGGGATGGAGGAGCCCAGGCTGGGACAGCAGGGGCTGTGGGTTGGGATGGAGGAGCCTAGGCTGGGATGGGGGCTGTGGGGTGGAGGAGCCCGGGCTGGGCTGGGATGGGGGCTGTGGGGTGGAGGAGCGCGGGCTGGGATGGGATGGGGGCTGTGGGGGGGAGGCGCCCGGGCTGGGATGGGATGGGGGCTGTGGGGTGGAGGAGCCCGGGCTGGGCTGGGATGGGGCTGTGGGGTGGAGGAGCCCGGGCTGGGCTGGGCTGGGATGGGGGCTGTGGGGTGGAGGAGCCCGGGCTGGGCTGGGATGGGGGGGGCTGTGGGGTGGAGGAGCCCGGGCTGGGATGGGATGGGGGGGGGGGAGCAGGACAGACGCTTCTGTTTCCCTGACCCGCTTCCTGGCGGGAACCTGGGCACGTGCCCCCCGCCCGCGGGGCTGCGCTTCCCCGAGGACCGGCTCCCGCCTGGAGCTTCCCGCTGCCCGGGAGGCACCTGCTAATTAACCCCTGAGTGAGCCGCCGGCCGGGCCCGGGGCCCCTCGCTCGGCTCCCGCCGCTGCCCCTCCCCCCGCGATATAAATAGCACCTGCTTCCCGTTTCCTAAATTTTCCCGCTGACGTAGCGCTGACGTCATTGTGTAGGTTGATGCTTTTCTATGAATGAGCCGAGATCCCCGTTACTACGAGCCAGACCCTATAAAAGCTCCGCGGGCTGCGGCGGGCAGCGGCAGCGGCTCGGGCGGCGAATGACGCGGCTCTGTCAGGTAAGGGCGGCGGGCGGGATACGGGCTGCCGGGCGGGCCCGGAGCCCCGGACCGGACCGGACCGGGCTCTGCGGCGGGCGGCTCCGGGACCGGACAGCTCAGCCCGCCGCGGGCTCACGTGGCCCGGCTGCAGCCCATTGGCTCCCCCGGCACGTGCCGCGTGGGCGGGCGGGGCCGGGCTCGGACCGCGGGCCAGGGACCGGCGGGGCGGCCCCGGCCCCGGCCCGCTGGTGACCTCCGGTGCGGAGCCGCCGCCC
The DNA here is from genome assembly GCF_016161935.1 of Mauremys reevesii. Classification (NCBI taxonomy): domain Eukaryota; kingdom Metazoa; phylum Chordata; order Testudines; family Geoemydidae; genus Mauremys; species Mauremys reevesii. Next base: position 24,018,897 of record NC_052642.1, read on the forward strand.
GGCCGGGCGGGGGGCGCTGGGCCGGGGGCTGGGGGGGCTGGTCCCGCGGGTCCGGCCCGAAACCCGCCGTGTCCCCGCCCGAGCCCCGCCGCTACCTGTGAGCTGCGTCCAGCTCCTGCGCTGAGCCGGGCGCGGACACGGGGCTCCGCATCGCCCTCCGCGCGGGGAGCCGGGGCACGTCGCCGCCGCTTCGCTTCGCTTCGCTTCCCCCGCTCCAGGCAGCGCGGAGCCCCAGGGCTGGCGGCGGGTTTCCACCGGTCCCGTGACGTAGCCGCTTCCCTGGAGGCCGGGCCGGGAGCCGCCGCGGGTGCCGGGGCTGGCGGGTTCGGGCGCCCTGGAGCTGGAAAGCCCGGGGGGGTCGCTTGGTGCGGGCTCCCCAGCCTCACCCGGGGGTGACCCCCGGAGCCGTAGGGCTGAAGGGCCTGGAGAGGCCGGCGGCAGGACCCGGGGTCTAGCCCGCGACAGGTGTTCAGACCATGACAGAGATTCTGCAGCCTCCCTGTTCCCAGCTTAACTACCCCCGGGAGCTCTGCCTAATGCCTGGCAAACCCTCCCGTTTACCTGCGGGAAGACGCGGACAGCCGGTCAGGCTCCTCCAGACCAAACAAACCCAGTTCTTTCAAGCGTCCCTCCTCGCTCCTGTTTTCTAGACCTTTAGCCGTTGTTGCAATTCTCTGCGCTTTCCCCAATTTGTCCACCTCCCTCCTGTAGTGTGGTGCCCAGGGATGGACCCCGGCCTCCAGCTGAGGCCTCACCAGAGCTGAGTAGAGTGTTAGAATTACTGTGTCTGGGTCCAGCCCTTGTGTTAATACAGCACAACCCAGAATGGGTGCGGTTTTTAAGTGTTACACCCGTGACTCCTGTTTAGCTTGCTCTGCTATAACCCCACATCCTTCTCTGCAGTCCTTTTCCAGCTTGTAAACGTGTAGCTGATCATGCTTTCCTTCCCCAGTGCAGCACTCTGCATGGAATCACCTGCTCTAAGAACACAGGAACTGCCAGGCTGTGTCATGGCCAAGATCCGTCTTAGCCCCATCTCCTGCCTCTGCCTCTGCAAGCACCAGAGATGTGGGGTAAACCGCCCCTCACATAGGTCTGGTCCTGGTCTCTTGGCACCCACCCATGGCACCAAGTCTCTGAGTCTGGGTCAGCTGACTTGGGCTCAGGATTGGGCTGCGGGGTTATGGAATTGCAACGTAGATGTTTGGGTTCATGCTGGAGCCCCAGCTCTGGGGCCCTCCCCCATTTTGGGGTCTCGGCGCCCGGGCTCCAGCCTGAGTGCCAACACTGCAATTTCATAGCCCTGCAACTCAAAGCTAAGGCAGCTGACCCAGGCCAGCCATGGCTCTCTGCAGTGTAGATTGGATGAAGCCCTGAAGTAGGAGACTTTATATCCTTCCCTTTCGGTTAGCGTTTAATGTTATAACACTGGGTATTCTTACCTGTCCTTGGCCTCAACAGGATCTGTGGCGTTGAGTTCCACCATCTCATTATGCCTTGTGTGTTGTTCAGCCTGCATTCGTCCTCCTCTTAGGTCTTGTCTGCACTTAAAACGCTGCAGCTGCACCGCTTCAGTGGAGACACTGCGCTGACAGGAGGGGTCTCCCATCGGAGCAGGTAATCGCCTGCTGCCTCTCAGGGAGGTGAAGTCACTGGGTGAATTCTCCTGTCTGTGCCAGGAGATAGGTCAGTTTAACACATTGCTCAAGGGTGTGGATTTTTCATACCCTCAGTGACAGTTATGCCAGTCAAATTGCCTAGTATAAACCAGGCCTCAGTCGCTCCCTGATGCTTTTATTTCCCTAACTGTCCCTCTAGGGCAATGGTTCCCAAACTGGGGTTCGCGAGGCCCTGGGGGTTCTCAGGAAAAAATTCCCTAATGGCAGACAGAGCTGGACTTCCACAAGCTAAGCAGATCAAAGCAAACATCTCTATCAGACTGAGGAGACTTAAACTTCAAGAGTCCTTATAAGAAATGGAAAGGGAGGTGGATATTTTTTGCTGTTTTTTAAATGAAATAGGCAGCTAGTGTTGTGTTTTAAATTATTATGAAGAACAAGTTGAAGCTTTGTTGTAACGTGCGTTGTTTGCCTGGACTGCTCAAGACCTGAATGCCTGTGTAGGAGGAACTCTTTGAGTTGGCTTCTTAAATACCTTCCTGCTGTTTCACATCTGATACTCCTTGATGAAACATAGAAACCTTGTCTTATAACAGGCTTATTCAAAGCGATACAAGCTACAAAAGTGAGATCTTGGAAGAGTTGCTGTTTTCATACTGTAATAAAAATACTGTAATGATAAATAATTAATAGTGTGTAATAAGCATGTCATAAAAACAAATTTTATATTTCCAAGCTCACTGCTTTTATAATTTATACTCGGGTAAAGGAGAAAATCCCTGGAAATATTCATTTTTTAGGAGGAGGTTTGCGGGACTTGACACTTTAGTGAAAGGGGTTCACAGGTAGTTAAAGTTTGGGAACCACTGCTCTAGGGATTGCATCTTTCAAACATTCATAGGTGGATCATGTTTCATGTCTTTCCCCCACCCCCCCAGTGCTTCTTGGCTATTGCATAGTTGAGCTCTGGTTTATTATCACAGTACCCAGAATTGTGCTGGAATTTGCACAGGCCCAGCTGTGACAGAATGCACCCCTGTATTCACACCCTAGTGTAACAGTCTTTGTACACAATAGGCCTTGTGATGTATTTGAAAACTTATTACTCACTGGCCAATAATATCATATGTAAAGTTATGAACATAAGCTACTGTTATGACTGAGGTGTGGTTACCAGACAAGTCTGGGAAGAAGGTAAACCTGTTTTCTCAAAGGCAAAGGACAAGCTGATGCCTCCAACCAGGTGTCATTGAAGTTGATCGGCCATCACTGGTCAAGTGGCCATTCCTTGGCAACTGAGGAGGGCTGGAACAGATCAATCTGCATTTTAGACTCCATTTCTTCCCAGCAGGAAGGAACTTTTTCTAGAGGTGACTGGCCTATGCAAGTGAGGGGCAAAGCACCCCAGGGTCTGTCTTTCTCTTTCATCTAAGGCAACAAAGGAACCGGCCTTTAGACTTTGAGAGGGATCCTTGATATGGAAATGTGGAAATGTGGTCAGCTCTGTTGCTGGGAACATGTGGTGAGGGTTTACCTTGAACCAAGTCTAGTTTTAAGCTTTAGCTACTAGAAAGCATTTTACCTTTTTCCTCCTGCAACCGTTTCTGACTCTAATGCCTTGTCCTTGTGCGCCCTTAAAATCTTCGTAATTAAATTTAGTTTGTTTTTTAATAACTAGTCCAGTGCTGTGTTTAAACTGAACTGTTTGGGTAACTCCAGTTCCAGTCATAGGCTGATACATATTGACCCTTGACGGGGACAACGGGCCTGTAATATATGAACTGTCCAGGAGAGGGCTGGACAGTGTGGAGCGCATGTTTGGGGTGGGGAGTGCAGTGGAAATTGGGACTGGGAGTGTGCTGGGGTCACCCTGCAAGTAATAACTGAGGCTGGTGGAAGCCAGTGTGTGGCTGGTGTTTGCGAACAGGCTGCTGGGTCCAGGCTGTGGCTAGACACCGACACTCAGGGTGTGACCTGCACGCTGGTGGCTGTTTGAGAGGCCCATGGTGGGAGCTACAGCAGTGAAGTGCTGTGAGGCACCCAAAGGTGCAGGGCAGGTGGTGGTGCAGCCCCTCACTGGCCTGGACTGCACCCTGGAAAGAGACCCCAGCATTCCAAGGAGCCTAGGCTGTGCCATTGACTGACATGAAGAGTAGGGTGGGGCAGGAGAAACTATTTAATTCTTCTCCAGTTTCTTCTGAAGGTGCTCTCTGGCTCCCCAGTCATTTGGCTGCTTATCTTGAACCCCTTCTAGGTCACCAAAGTGTGTCTGGTAGACTGGTACTGAGGTGCCTAGAATGGACTGCAGTATTCCTGTTTGCAATGTTGGTGCCACAGAGACCAGCTTTCCAGGAATGCAGAGCTCCTCAGGTTGGGAAAGGTACATAGTGTCACAGCTGAATAGAAGGTGGAGCAGGTTAACTACTTATGCTGAACTCATTTCAAGGGGCTATTCACGGTGAAGTGGCCTGTTGATGCATCAGCAGTGATAGGACCAAAAAAGGGGTTAGTGGGTCACAGATTATTTATGATGTATTACAACAGTGTCTTTTGGAGTGTCTATCAAAGTTATGAATTTAAGCTCCCAGGCTCATCTTTTGAGGGCGTTGTGCTGGTTCCCTTTGAGGATGAGGACTGAGAGGTCAGATATCGAATGATCACTTTTTAGGTGCTAGGGTATTTTTTTTCTTTTAGCATTTTTCTGTGTGAGTTCACTCTGCTGCTCTTGAGCGATTGCCTGGTTTCACCCACATAGTTTCATTGGGGCATTTAGTGCATAGGCTGAGGTCCACCACATTTGTGATAGGCATGTGTAGGACCCAGGGATCTTGAAAGGTGTATTGTGGGGGGAGGGAGGTGTTTGCAGGTTTTGCATCTGTTCTTCTGGCAGGGTCTGGTGCTGCTTTGAGTTGGTGGGTCCTGCACTGGGAGCTTCTGATGAGCTTGGGGTGTTTCTGAAGGTCTGAAGAGAGGGTTTTTTTAAATGTGAAAGTGCCTTGGAAGCAGGGAAGGGGATGTCAAAGAGCCAGGTGGGGACTGTGATTTGATACAAATTGACGGGTCATGTTCTTCAGACCACCCAAGTTGTGATGTTCCTGACCTGTCACCACAGGGTCCTGTCCCTCCCTCTGCCCTCCTTACACTCATGGCATGTAGCCTGACATGTGACTGAGCCCCTCCTGTGTCTGGAGCACACCGCACAATGGGGGTGTGCGGGGTGAAGGCCCAATAATAATCTGGAACTTGGCTCCTGGGGGAGGACCAGTAGAACCAGCTGTCCCAAGTGATTTATCTTAACCATCAATTTCTTTCCTCTTAGGAATCCCCAACGGGCCCTGAGCCCTCCCCTTCCACAGCCCCTGTCTCACCAGAGATCTGGGCAGGGGAGGGAGAGTGAAAGTTCCCCTTCTCAGGGTCAAGTTCTGTTTGCCCGACCCTGTCACCGGCCATGCAGAATCCCTTAGCATTGCAGGTGCCAGAGAGCCAGGCTTTTCCCTCGTGCCCCAAAGCTGCAGTTAGGAAATGTACCGTTGTCATGAACTGGAGGCCATTTGATCTAGCGTCACCAAGAGATAATGAACCCCAGTTCAGAATGTAGCCTCAATGTACAGGGAGCCCTAGCTTAAGGCATAGTCCAAGGTAAATAGGCAGCAGGTTTAAAACAAACAGAAGTATTTCTTCACACAATGCACAGTCAACCTGTGGAACGCCTTGCCAGGGGATGTTGTGAAGGTGAAGACTGTAACAGGATTAAAAAAAGAACTAGATCAGTTCATGGAGGATAGGTCCATCAATGGCTATTAGCCAGGATGGGCAGGGATGGTGTCCCTAGCCTCTGTTTGCCAGAAGCTGGGAATGGGCAACGGGATGAATCACTTGATGATTCCCTGTTCTGTTCATTCCCTCTGGGGCACCTGGCATTGGCCACTGTCCAAAGACCGGATACTGAGCTAGATGGGCCTTTGGTCTGGCCCAGTATGGTCATTCTGATGTAAAGGGCCAGGCACTACAAGGGGAAAAGGACCAGCCCACCAGTGCTTACAGAGAATGGGCAGAAACTGTGTGTGGGTGAGGAAGTGCCCCAAAAAATGTCCAGGAGGGGCCTGGGCTGGCACAGGCTATTATGAGCAAATAGAGTCCAAGCAGCTACTTTCCAAGGCAGAAAATGGGCAAAAAGCCTGGAGGTGGCAACCAGCTGCTCACTTCTGACCTTGCTGGCCACTGAAGCCCATTCATGCTCAGACATTGGTGAGAACCTGAACAGAATGGAATGGAAATGGCTGCAGGTATAGTGCATATTGGAAAAATTAATCCCAGCGATACAAACCAAATGATGGGGTCTAATTTAGCTGTTAGAAAGAGATCTTGGCATCATGAATAATTATCTGAAAACATCCACTCAGCTTTGACTGCAGCTGCACAGTAACAGAATGTTAGGAACCATTAGGAAAGGGGTAGATAATAAGACAAAAAATATTAATGCCACAATGTAAATACATGACATGCCCACACCTTGATACTGTGTCCAGTCCTGGTCTCATTTAAAAAAAAATTAGAATTGGAAAAAGCACAGATGGGCAACAAAAGTGATTAGGGATATGGAACATCTTCCATATGAGGAGAAATTACAAAGACTAGGACTGTACATCTTATCATCTTTTTCAAAGGGGTGGGTGGATGGGATATGACAGAAATCTACAAAATCCTGACTGGTGTGGAAAAAGTGAATGAAGAAGTGTTATTTACCCCTTTAGGTAATACAAGAACCCAATTAAATTAATAGGCAGCAGGTTTAAAACAAGTACTTCCTTGTGTTTCTTCACACCACACAGTCAACCTGTGGAACTTGTTGCTAGGGGATGTTGTGACAGCCAAAAGCAAAACTGGTTCAAAAAAGAACTAGATAAGTTTATGGAGGATAGATCCATTAAAGGCCATCCCCAAGATGGTCAGGGATACAACCCCATGCTCTGTGTCCCTAAATCTCTGACTGCCAGAAGCCAGGATTAGATGGCAGGGGATGGATCACTCATAATTGCCCTGTTCTGTTCATTCCCTCTGAAGCACCTGGCACTGGCCACTCTTGGAAGACGGGACACTGGACTACATGGGCCATTGGTCTGACCCAGTGTGGCCGCTCTTAATTGACCAGCACCCTAAGCATTTGTAGGAGCTGGTGCCTGCGGCTCAGCCCTGGAACTCCCAGACCTGCCATTGGCTTCACAACAGAAATATCCTTTGACAGGCTCCCTGATTCCTTCTCTGTAGGCGAGACAAAGCTCCCATGTGTCATCCCTACCCATCCAGGAGGACTAGTTGGCATAAATCACCCTTAGCTCCATGCCACTGCCATCCCCATGCCTGTGAAGAGCCACTTGTGGAGACACTGGTGAGAAGATCCCAAGTCAGCGCGTCGGCACCTTGGCTCTAGACTGATTACTGCTAAATAGTGTTAAAGAAACAGTAACAGTCTACAGTCATGGCTACTGAAGCATGACAGCTACAGCGCCTGCACCCAGAGCCGCCGAGCAGCCAGAACCAGCCCAGCCATACAGGAGTGCCAGGGCTGGGAGACATGGGTTAAGCAGTAGAGGCAACCCAGGGCTGCAGGCAGGGGTCTGCTGCTCATCCATCTCTCCATCAACCATGTAGAGACACACCGGGCCAGGGTGGGAGCTCTGGCAAGAAATATTTGGAGTGAGGGGCAGGGGCTCTCAGCTACTCCGTCTTATCCCCACTGGCAGGAGGTGCTGCAAATAGCTGCTAGGGAACTTGCCCATGTTTGCATTGGGAATTTCTTCCCTCCCCAGCACACAGCAGGGGCTGCCTCTGCCTGCAGCATCAGTGATGCCCTCAGAGCGCCTGTCCTTGTTTGTTTTCCATCTGATGGGGAAAGAGCAGGGTGATCGTGTAGGGCTCCTGGAACTTAAATCAGTTCTGGTGGAAGCTGGAGGTCGGAGTCCAGGGGCCTACTAGGCTGACAAGCCCTGCCCTATGGCCTGGTCTCAACCCAGCACTAGCCAGACGAGTGACAGATTCTGTGGCCTCATGGCTGCTGCTGGGCAGTGGAGGGCCATGGAGTGGATTGGGAGTCCTGCTTGCTCTCTCTGTGGCATGGGGATCAGGGCTGCAGCCTTCGTGGGGGTGGCTGGTTCTGTGCTGTGTGAACTGCAGGCAGTTACCAAACTGAAACCTGGGGTTTGGCTCCAGAGGGACTAGGAGGCCAAGACAATCAGCTGTGCAAGTTCTCCTTGCTGAGGGTGGGGGGTGTGGAGGACTTCGGGGAGCTTTGGCTTGACTTACACTCTGGTCCTACGTCTAGTGGCCTTCTAATAATCCACCCTGCCTGAGAAGGCCAGTCCAACGGGCACCTCTGGCCCGGCCTCGCCCGTCCGTCACGCCTCTGTCTGTCTGTCTGGGGAGGGGCTGGGCTGGGCAGGCCTGTCCCCTTGGCGAGGCAGCTGGCTGAACCGAGCCTCAATCAAAGAGCTGCTGCGCCAGTGACAGTTCGCCATAGATGGGCTTCCTGGCAGCTGTCCATGGTGCTGGGCTGTAGCCGGGCTGGGAAGCGAAGGTCGCTTCTGCAAGGTCTGCCCGGCCCCGCAGCTGGCCACATCCCACTCGCTGAACTGACTTCAGAGCAGCGACTCCTCGGTCCATTTACCTCTCCTCACTCCCTCCCCTGCTCTCCAGGCCCAGCCTCTGCGGAGCCTTCCTGCAGTTACGGGAGAGGCTGGCTCTTGGTTGGCAGAGCCAGGGTACCTAAGCCATTGGGAGCCTCTGTTTCCCCTTCAGTAGCTGGCCCTCCGGCTGTGGAAACGGGGGTGTGAGGAATCATGGAACGTGTGGGCACTGAGGCGTCGAGGCTGCTCTGGGCTTCTGCTACTGTTGGCTTAACTGGCATGTGCCTAGATTTCTCTGGTGACTTGTCTGAATTCAATGGAGCCAGGATTTCACTCCCTTTCTGATCTGGAAATACTTGTACCACGGTAACGGCAGGTCTCTGTCATGGTGGTGCCGTGTCTTTCCCTTCTGGGGCTACTCGAGGTGAATCGCTGCCACCTGTCTGCAGTGTGAGAGCTTTGTCTGGGCCACCAGGGAAATCCTCCCGAACCGGCTGCCCAGGCTCACGCTGAGCTGAACCAGCCCCACTTGCACATGTACCTTGGCTGCATCTTTTACAGGCCTGGGGCTTTATCCCACACCACAGCCCTTACTTCACTGCAGGCATCAAAGGGCATCTCTTGGGCAGAGAGCCCTACCGGCGTCTCCTAACCCTCTGCCCTTTACCCCTCGTCCAGTCTGACACAACCCCCAGCTATAAACCTGCTCCCGAGGCTTAGCTTGGCTCTGAGGTTTCTGATTCCAGGTGAGATACCTCAGGGGTGACTTGAAAACTTGTCAACCCTGTTTCCTGGAATGGACCCTACAGCTCGGCCTGCCCCCAGGCCATAGAGTTAAACACAGGTAAGGCTTTGCCAGATGTTCCCTTCCTGTGTGATAGGAAGCTGGTGCACTCTGCATCTCCTCTCAAAGCTAGTCAGCAATTCCACCAGGCAGTCCCAATGCCTGAAGCTGGGGTGTACTGGTCACTGCGGGGGCTCACTAGGGATGCTTATGCAGGGGAGAAGGGCTTTTATTTAGTAATGCAGCACTCTGAGCACCCGCTCCCTCTCTTTGCACTTTGGATCTCCCAACTCCAAGTCTTCAGCGAGTGGCTTCCTCCACCACCTGTCCCTCTGCACCTGCTGCGTCCTTCTCCAGCCACCTCTGGTGTTCAAGTTCCTTTTCCAGTGTCACAAACTCTAGTCAGGCCATCTCTCTAATCCTATGGCCACTTGAATGAGAACTGGGCTGGGCTGTCTCCCCTTAGCTTGAGTGTCCCCCTGAAATCTGTGCTCTCCCCACCCTCCTGCCTACCCAAGGGAGTTGGCCACCCTCCCTAATTTCCTTGACACTTTCCCCTGCAGTGCCCAGACTCCAGCTTGGCTGGTTTGGAATGTTTCTTGCTTGCTCATTTCCCATGGCTTTTTGTTCAGTTCCTCTCACTCAAATTACAGAGTGGGGAACCTAGTGGGACCTTTTTCCTTTGTTTTCAGCCTTATTATTCTAGACCCTGAGGGTGTGTATTTTAATTTAGCTTGTAAGTGTCTTGAGCGTGAACTTTGCTTAGCTAATAAACCGGGTGCAGATCCTGCTGATTACCCCACTGTGATGCTTCTGGGGTTACCCGAGGTGTCCAGCATGAATCGCTACCACCTGCTTACAATGTGAGAGCCTTGTCTGTGCCCACCATGGGGAGCCTCCCAAACCTGCTGGCAACAGAAGTGCTCTGCTCTGTGCTCAGCAAGCCCCCTACTTCCTCCCCCACAGGCTAGAAATTAGCACACACCCCTGGTTAAACACAAGTGCCCAGCCCCAGGTCTTCTGGACACCTGCAATGCAACCAACTGGTGCCTGTGCTAGCAGTGCGCCCAGGGCACCAGCCTGGCCTCTGTTCACCAAACTCTTGAGCACAAGTCCCTTTGTCCTGTCAATAGTAAAACCAAACAGACATTCGTTTAACTGAGCTTGATCTGAGCCCAAGTAGGTGCAGGTGAAAGGGCTGGAAAGCCAAGATGAGCTAAGTAAGGGTGCTAGACTGCACTTTATTTAGGACCAAGTTCTGGTCCAGTCTAACAAGGTATTTCTCCCCCTGTGGTTAGTCCTCTCCACAAGTCTCCAGTCCAGAGAGCTGGGACCTGCTTCAGTAAAACACTGGCATTGGGCAGAGGGCTTCACTAATGGAGAACAGCTCCGGCCCTTTCCTCTCCTCTTACACAGCCCAAGACTTGTCCCTTCACAATCCAGGCATTTCACTAACTTCAGCTCAGCCTGAGGGTCCCCTAGTCCGTCTTTCTTCAGGCTGCCCCTGTTCTAGACTGTAAACGCAGGGCTGGGCTGAGATGGGGGGTGGGTCTCACTCTTGTGCGTTAGTTGAGACCTGCCCCCCCCATAGGTGATAAGCATCACTTCCAACAGTTCTGGAACACACTGTGCTGGGCTGTACCCACCCCCTCTGGGCCAATGGGAGCAGCCCCACCTGACGCACAAGCCCCCCGTGACACACAATAGTCCACATTTCACCTCTCTTAAAAAGTGTACAAACCTCTCGCAGCAGCCGCCATGATCAGCTGGTTCTTCGCTTTTGAGGACCACACATGAAACCCTGCCCCCTTGGTGAAATGTTGAAGATGATCAGACACGTGCAACATGCCTGCCTGGGTCCCGTGTAACAGGGTAACTCGTGTTAAACATGCTCTATCAGCCATGCCGCAGGCATGAGTCTTTAGGCAGAATTTGAATGAGGAGAGGCTGGTGGGATGGGGACGGGGCAGAACAAGGGTAGGGAGGCTTCTTTGTGCATGCAGATGCTGGCTGCCCAAGCAGGGGCCATGTTCCAGATGCTGGGATACTGACATTTGATGATGGGTACTATGGGCAGGGTCCCTGTCACCCAGGGACTGTGTCTGGTTGCCCAGCTTCATTTGAGTTTGGTGTTGAGTGTACAAAGCTCTTCCTGTAGCTGAAGCTAATGGAGTGAAGCGTGTTAATGGCAGTACCACTGAGGCATGTCAGTGGGATCGCTGCCCCTGCAGAGAGCTCAGCACAGCAAGTACTTGTACATCAGCAAAACCTCACAAGGTCAAAATCCAGACACGTCCCATCTTGGCAGAAACTCCCCCAGCTGCATCTCTGCCGCGGGAGAAACCTCCGTGAAGCCCAGGCTAAGCAGGTAGGTTCGGGGGGAGGGGGAGGAATCTGCCGCCCCGCCCCGGATTCCCAGGAACTTGTATTGCTGTGCACATTTCTCAGCCTTTAGCAGCTCCTTCTTCTCTGTGCCCCCTTGGTGGGGTTCCCACAATGGCCACCAGCTTGCTGTGGCTGTATGCAAACCCAGCTCAGTGCCCAGGGCAGGCAGAGCAAGGCGGCTGGACAGGGCCCAGGGTCTGTCCTGTGGTGGTGGGTATAGTGTGCTCATCACCAGGGTTCCTGAGGACCCGGGGTGCTGAGCATGTTTTGTTAAAGGGGGGTAGCAAGAGGGAGTCTACAAAGCCCAGCTGCATTTTTTCCCATTAGCCACTCCAGCCTGAGCCCTGCAGCAGGCAGTGACCAGGCATTAGCCAGAGGAGATGTGGAATGGGGTGGGAAAGAGGGAGCCCATCGGTTCACTTACAAGGGAAAGTCCTGGCCTAGGAACTCCCCAGCCCCAGCCTGGAGGAGATGCTGGCTCTGCCCGCACTGCGCCCTGGCTGACTGCTGTGAGCTACCTGACTCAGCCGCAGCTTTCTTCTGGGTGCAGCTGACTTGGGGTTGTTCCTCACGTCGCCCAGCCTGGCTCCTTACTGCCAAGGGCTGGATGCATTTCCCTGCAGGCTCTGGGATATGAGGGAGGGGTCAGCACTATGGAAGATGATCTTACACATGGGTGTTGCTGCCCCTGAGCAGGCTGGTTTGGGGAGCAGGTGTGGGGTGGGTGGGGTTCCTCCTTCCTGTTATGTATATAACATGCCTTGGGTTGATGCTGATCTCTCTTCTTCCCCTTGTCCTCAGGTGTGGAAAGGAGCAGCCCAGCCCTGTTGTCCTGCACTTGTGACACACTCTGAACTGGGACTTTCTCTTCTGGGCCCTCGGGTCTCTTCCTGTGCCCAGCTCTGGTGCGGACGTGCATGGCTCATACCTTTCTGCAGCCCCACAAGGGGAGGGGAGCAGAATAAAACCATCTGCAACCCCATAGGGCATGGACCTGGAAAGCACATGCAGAGGCTGAACCTGAATCCAGCAGTAGGACAGTTAGTCTGGGCAGCAGCATGACCCGTCACAGAAGAATTTAGCAGCAGGGAGTGAGAAGGGCAGATGGGGTTGGTGAGCCTGGAACAAGGGCAGGCCTTGTGAAGCAGGGTCTCCCTCCACTCCTGCTCTTCTAGGCCCGGGTTCCCCCACCGTGCACCGTTTTGCTGGTGCCCCTGTGTGAGAACACTGGCACATTGTGAACTCTCGCAGCCCAGCACCTGTTGTGGATCTAAAAATACAGATGCAAGGTGAGCAGAGGTCAGTGGCACTGTACAACCTAGATAAGTTGCACTGTCTCTGGTGCATCCGAGTGGCCTTTGTGCCCCGGGGGCTTGCAAGGGCAGGTGCTAGGTGGAGATAGCTGACCCCTGCCGGTGCAAGGAGCAGACATGGGCAGGTGCAGAACTAGAGGCAGCTGTGGTGGCCTTTGCTCTTCCTCAAGCCAGTGCCACATCTCCACCTCACAGGCCCTGAGACTCCCTGCTGGCGGCTGTAAGAACTGAGTCTCCACCTCAGTGCAACCACTGTGGAAGGTTGTCCTGCACACCAGCCTCTGCCAGGGAGGGGAGCTTTACTGCCAGCTCTTCCATGGCACGGGAGAGGTGAGAGATGCTATTTCCACTCATCTCCCCTATCTCTGAGCAGCAAGTCACAGGGAACATGTGCTCCCAGCACTGGGATTGAACAGGCAGGGGGAGTAGAGGTGTCACCCTGGGGAGCAGCTGAGCTGGCTGGAGTGTGAAGGGTTAAAATGAAGATGAGCTGGGTGCTCCCTGCCCTCATGTGGGGAGGGAGGGAGGGAGGGGGAGAGTTGATCCTGCTGGGCTGTGATGCAGGTGCTGGAGTCCTTGTCTCCTTCTGCACTGACTGAGCCTGGCTTATCCCTGTCACCATGGTACCAACTTCTGCCCACGCCCCCATGTCTCCAGGGCAACCGTGGCTTTAGATTGTTACTGTGGTTGTGTGTTGGTAACAGTCTACAGCCATGGTCGCTTGGGCTAGACGCACACGCATCACAGGGCTGGAGCCCTGGCCCGCTCTGCAGGTGCTGGGGGGATCCTGCCTGCAGGGGACAGAGCCAGCCCTGTCTGAGAGGGGGCTGCCCAGGGGCTGCCCTCCACCTGCTGCCACCACTACGGGAGAGGCAGGGCCACACCTGCCCTGCAAGCAGGGGGTGCCTGGCTAGGGGGGGCAGCAGCTGCAGCCCGTGGCCAGGCAGAGACTGAACGGTGCTGCCCTGAGCCCTCCACAGGGGCAGTGGGGGGGTATTGGAGGGAGAGGGGGAAGGGCAGCGGGGTGCTGGCTTGGGACACTCAGCTGTGAGGGGAGCTCGGTAAGGAGGGGCCCTGGGGCTGGCTGGGCAGTGGGATGGCAGTGGGGCTCCTGCTCAGGAGATGGTAGGTGCTGCAGCCAGTGAACTTGCTCCCCTGCCTGTGGGGGCTCTGATCTTCCAGACCCCATGTGGACAAATGCCTTGGGCAGGTGGGGCTGGGAGGGCCTAGTGCTGGGCAACAGGATCAGCTGGAGAAACGAGGAAGCCAGAGTGCTCTGTGCCCTGCCCGAGCCTCCCAGCCATGTGGCAGGCAGGCAGGGAGGGGGTGCAGCTGAGCACAGGTGAGCATACAAAGCAGCAGCCTGTCCTATCACTTCCTGAGACCAGCTTCACCCCTTCTCCTCCCCCCCCCCCCCCCCCCCGCCTCCAGTCACACAACAGTGGAGCGTGGAGCCATAGCCTCAGACTCAGGGCTTGTAACTAGAGAACCACTGAAGGGACAGGGCCTAGTCACCTCTGGAAATTAGCTGTACAGCATCAGTGAGCCCAGAATGGTGGGGGGGGGGGGAGAGTTGTGACCCATGTGGGGGCAGGGTGATACTGCTGCCTCAAGGGGTGAGCTGGACACTGGGTTTTCCTCTCTGCAGCAGTACTGGTCTTACCCGGTGCTGGGTCCTGGACTTCCTGGCTCCAGGGCTGGAGTCTGTCTGAGCCGTCATCTATGGGCTGAGTTACACTCTGTGTGAGGGGAATGGAGCAGAGCCTGCCCACGTGTACAGTCAGTCTCGTGTCTCTGCTGGCCGGCCCAGGCCTGCATGATCCCATGGCTGTGTGCTCAGTCACAGCTGGGGCCTGTTTCCGTTCCACACCAGGCCTGTAGCACCCAGCTCTTCCAGGGTGCTGAGGGCTCATATGCCTCAGCTGTGTGGGGAGCAGGACCTGGCCTTGCTGCTTCCCCCTCATTGCTGCATGGCCAGCACGGTCCCAGGGGAGGGAAGGGAGGAGGCTGGGCCTTTGCCAGAGCCAGACAAAGGTGGGGGTGGAGGACATTGCTATTTCTAGGGATACCATGCAGCTGGGGGGGGAATCTAGCATCGTAATCACCTTATGCTCAGTGCCCCCCCCCCCAATGCTGTCTGTGGGGTGCTCCCCGGGTGCTCTCCTCTCCCCAGCACCAGCCTTGCACGGTGCTGCTGGGAGCAGTGTCCTCGCCCCTTGCCTGTGCACTGGGTCAGGGCTGGCTGTGGAAGAGAGACACCCTGCTGGTTTTTCAGGGGGCTGGGGCTGCCCTGCTGGATTCTTACCTGGGGCTGGACGGGAGGGTGCTCCTGTGTTGTGGTACTTCCAGCCTCCCGGAGCAGTAGGAGTTCACATGCAGATTCTAGCTCTCACCGCACATAAACTCTTACTGTTTGGGGAAACCCAAGGGCTCAGTGGAGGCTCTGGCTGATGTGCTCTGTGCTGTGCCCTGCTGCCTTAGACCAACCTAGGGAGAAGAAATGATTAATATTGGGGGGGGGTGCTCTCCCCCCATCAATGTCACCCATGCTCCCAGCAATTATGCCCTCTGTCCCAGGGCCACCATTCAAGGCTGCAGCTCTGGCACGGTAACACAAAGCACAGGGGAACCAGACCCACAGGCTGAACCAGCCAGGGATGGGGTCCTTGGCCTCAGTTTGCCAGGAGCTGGGAATGGGTGATGGGATGGATCACTTGATGATTCCCTCTGCTGTTCGTTCCCACTGGGGCACCTGGCTCTGGCCACTGTTGGAAGATGGGACCCTGGGCTCGATGGCCCTTTGGTCTGAGCCAGTAGGACTGTTCTTATGTTCTTAACCATGGGTGGGGCAGGAAAGACAGGCAGGGGCACAGTGCTGCTCAGCTAGGCTGCAGGCAGTGGAGGTGACCACCAGGCAGTGGTGGTGGGGGAGGGGGGGGGGGCTGGCCAGAGGTTTTGTGGCATTCCCTGCACAAGGGAGGTGGAAGAAGCCTCTGGCCTTGCCTATGCTAGAGCCATGGGGGGGGGGGGGGCTGGGTTTCATGAAATCCTGCTGTGGAAGTACAGGGGCAGTTTCTAACTTAGACACCCCTGGCTGCACAGAGCCCTGCCTTGCCCCCAGGGCCGGCTCTAGACCCCAGCGCGCCAAGCGCGCGCTTGGGGCAGTGTCCCGCGGGAGGGCAGCAGGTGGCTCCAGTGGACCTCCCGCAGACGTGCCTGCAGAGGGTCCACCGGAGCCACGGGACCGGCGACCGCCAGCGCCCCCCCCCCCCCCGTGGCGTGCCGCCGTGCGTGGGGCCGCGGAAATCCGAGGGCCGCCCCTGCTTGCCCCCCTGGCAGCAGGGTCAGTAGGCTGAAGACACGGCCGTGCAGACTGGCTTCAGCATAAAGGCTGCACAGACTACAGCTGGGGGACTCCTTCCACCCCCCCCCAGCCCTGCACCTCACTGTAACCCTTCTCATCCTTGCTCGCACCTTGTGCTGAAGTTTCAGTGGCAGGACATGGCCTGGAGCCCCAAGCAGGAGTTGGAGACAGCTCAGGGCAGACCTCTAAAGCTGCTTTCCATTGCCTCAGATTTCCAGTATTTCTGGCAAGAGCCGCTGTGCTTGGCACGAGCCCTGGCTGCCTGGGTCCCCGGAAGTGATGGGCAGGGGCGGCTCTAGAAAATAGGCTGCCCCAGGCAGCGCGGTGTGCTGCGCCGCCCTTCCTCGGTCCCGCGGCGGGTCCCCTCTTCCCGCGGCTCCGGTTGAGCTCCCGCGGCAGGTCCACCGGAACCGCGGGAACAGCGGACCTCCCGCGGGCACGGCTGCGGACGGTTCGCGGGTCCGGCGGCTCCGCTTGAGCTGCCGCAGTCATGCCTGCTGGAGGTCCAGCCGAGCCACGGACGGCGCCCCTCCGCAGTCATGCCTGCGGCAGGTCGATCGTCGCGGCTCGGTGGACCTCCCGCAGGCATGACTGCGGCAGGTCCACCGGCCCAGCCTGCCGCCCCCTAGATTTGGCCACCCCAGGCAACAGCTTGGTTTGCTGGTGCCTAGAGCCGCCCCTGGTGATGGGATGGCAGGAGCAGCGCGAGTGGTGTGGGAGCCTTTCCACCGGAGGTGGGGGTGGGTTTGCAATGGGTGCCCAGGGGTCGGGGCTGCTGCTGATGTCCATCAGGGCAAAGATCAAGACTAACTGCAGGACAGATAGACGCATGCCACCCCATGAGCCCAGACAGGGTAGGCAGCAGCTCCTAGGGGTCAGGACCCACCAGCAGGCCCGGAGGGTCTCCCATGGCAGGGCTCAGCTTTCTTCCTGCTGCATCTGGAAGCAATTCCCAACCCTGCTGGAACGTGCCGCTTGCTCTGGCAGCCTCAGCCCTCCCTTCTTACAGGGAACAGGCCGTCCCCAGCACAGGAAGTGCCTGGTTGGCTCCCTCGCTGCTGCTGAGCAGAGGCCAGAGCAGCCTGCAGCCAGGTTTCAGGATCGGGGACTTTCCTGCCCCCAGAGCAGGCTGACTTCCCCAGCCAGAACCTCGCTGGGCACCTGGCTGCCCCACTAGGCTCTACCACCCATCTGGGCACACCAGTCCTGGCACAGCTCTGCACAAGGGACTGCGTCGGGGGGGGGGGGCATGCACAAAGCTCACGGGACAGCAAAGCCTGGGCTGTAAAGTGCCAGAGGGAGGGAGGTGGGGTGGGGAGCTGCTGCTGCGGGAGAGGGGTTAAATGTGGGACTTGGAGGAGGACCAGGACCAGCCCTACCCCAGTCCCACTGTTTAGGCTCGACATACAGGGCGGGGTCGGCGCCCCTCCCTGGCCAAGGGGTGGTGTCTGCCGTGACAGTCGCTGCTGCAACATTTTCAGACACTCCCCCCCCCCCAATGGCTGCATGTGGGCACTGGTGGGTGCTACAGCCCCCTCCCTTGCCCCAGCAGCACCTGTCCCTGGAGCACCCCCCCCCGCCCCGCCTGCACCCACTGCGCCCTCCAGCCCTGCCCTGGGGGGGGGGGCAGCCTGCGCCTGTCAAGGGGAAACGGCAGCACGAAACCCGGGGGGCGGGGGGGCGTCATGTCTCTGCCTCCTTCATCGTCCGGACAGACCCCCCCCCCCGGCTATAGAACGGGTGGGGGGGCTGGAAAGCTTGGCTAGTCCAGCCCCAACCCTGGGGAGGCTCCGCTGGGGGGGGCAGCGCGCCACCCCCATTCCCCGCACCCCAGACCCTAACGTCAGTCACAGCCTTGTGCCCCCCCCCCGCCATACCCCCCCCAGCACCCGCTTGCCTGCTGCCGCCGCCGGCCGCGCTGGACTCGGAGCCGCCCGGGGCCTGGCCCGACGGGCACTGAGGGCGCTTCGCCGTGTCCCGCCGGCTGGGCCGGACCAGTCGCGGGGTGAAGGGGCAGGACGCGCAGTCAACAGGTTGCACAACCCGAGCGGGTGGGGGCAAGGAGCGCCAAGCCCATTCCCCGGGGCCGGGCAAGCGCCCCAGCCCCGGCACAGCCTGTCCGGGACGCGTCAGGCCGGGGGACCCTCCGGGCCCGGGCGCTGCTGGCGGGGCCGGGGGTGTCGGGGCCCGGGGCTGCTGGCAGAGCGCGGGGGTCTATTCCCAGTCCCGGTTTACAGCCCCCTTTCGCCCAGAGAGGCTGCCGTTAAGGCTTATTTGCATATGCTAATTGCCCTGCTCCGGGGCGAGCTGCGGGCGCCGCACTGGGCCCTGGGGCGGTGTCTCTGCGCCGCACGTGGCGCCCCAGCCCCGCCCGCCCGAGCCCTGCGCACCAGCTCGGAGCCGCGCGCGCTCGCGCTGCCTGCTGCGCGGGCGGGTCACCTGGGCCGTGGGCACGCGCCTGTGGCCCCCCCGGGGGGCGGGGCGGTCTCCAGCCGCTCCCGTGGCTCACAGCCCCGCCCCCCTCATTGCGCGGGGGGGGGGGGGGGGGCACGGGGCGTGGGCACAGCGGGTCTCCCGGCAGGGTAATGGCTCTGCCCGCAGCGCCGGGCTGGACTCTGCACCCTGCGGTCTCACTCCGGAGCAGCGGCTACTTGCACAGTAAGAGGGTCTGGCCCTACTGCGGCTCCCCGTGTGGGGCTCACGAGCCCACGTGTCACTGCGTGGAGAGTTTATGCCGGTCGTGTCCCCTGCGCCCCGGCTGCCCTCGCCCATCCTCACGCCTGGTCTGAGGGCCCTGGCGCCTGACTGTGGTTCCAGCGCAACAAGACACCCGGACTCTGCCGCAGAAGGGAAGAGGGCAGGTGGGGTGCACCCCTGGGCCCACACATTGTGAAGAACCCTAGTTACAGTCGCCGTAACCGCTCCTTTCTGTCACCTAGGGGTGCGCCACTTCCGGTGACTCCTGAGCTGTGCCCAGACTATGGCAGGGGCGGCTGCGGAGTAGGGTCTCGTACTAACTGGAGGACAGCATCTGCTCTGGAAATATGGATGAGAGCAGAGTCTGGAAAAGGTGCAAAGAGGTGTCCAGCTGCAGCCCTACAGCTGTCCAAAATGGTTCTTAAGCAGAGCCCTCTCTGGGCCCTGCTCTAGCACCTTTCCGAAGCCGTGTACTGAGTCTTCAGTTATTCACTCTCGTTTTAAGGTTTCACGTGCCAGTAACACATTTTAACCCTTTTAGAAGGTCTCTTTCTATGAGTCTATAATATAGAACTAAACTATTGTTGTGTATAAAGTAAATAAGGGTTTTAAAATGTTTAAGAAGCTTCATTTAAAATTAAATTAAAATGCAGAGCTTCCCCCCACCCCCTGACTGGTGGCCAGGATCCGGGCAGTGTGAGTGCCACTGAAAGTCAGCTTGCGTGCCGCCTTTGGCACATGTGTTTGCAAGCTAACTAAGGGACACCACAAGGCTCTGTCTCAGGCCACAGGCAGCTGAGAAGGAACTGGAGTGATGCCAAGTCTACCCTTCCCTCTATGTCCTCACACTGCCACATGAGGATGTGTAGGGCATAGACTTGGACACTGCTGCTGAAAATCTCCAAAGGCACAAGGACACCCAGGTGCACCCAAAGAAGAGCACCCATAAGGACAACTACTTGGAGAACCACCACCCTTCTTCTGGGTGGGGCCTGGTGGGTTTGCAGATGGCAGCCCTATTCTAGCTCCTGTCACAGAGGAGCTGTTAAGAGGAAATACATTACGCCCACAGCTTAGCAATGCTGGCCACACCCAGCCAGATATCTCTTTGTCTAGCTCTCATGCCTCACCTACCAGACAGCTAAGCCTGTGTCTCTCTTCCACTGAGGCGAAGCATCAACTGGGGCTCTGACGCTACCCTGTGTGATGCTCTCTGTGGTGGATCACGTCTTCTGGGTATTGCTCAACCCTGACATTAAACTTCATGAGAGGTGGCCAAGTTGTTATCAAACCATTCCGGACATGAAGGGCCCCAAGGCTGCTCCAGAGAGCGATTTGAGATTTTCTCCCTCCCCTAACAGTCCTGTTCTTAAACTCAACCTCCAAGTGTCAGACTGGACAACTGCAATCTGGTTGCATCTGCCACTAAATTATTTGCAGCAAACATGTGGATGCCTTGACTCTGTCTTAACCCACTGCCCCAGCTCCCAAGACCATCTTTTTGTGACAGTGAATTTGCACTCAGCTAGGTCAGCTAACGCCTGGCTGTGGACTGAGGTAGTGACTTAGATACCCAAGGGGATCATGAAGAGGGTGAAGGCTTTAGGGGTTTTGTTTGTCCCGTCCCCTCCCCGGGAACATTAGTGTTCCCTCGAGCACAAACCCCAGGATGGCACAAGCAAGCTCTCGGCTAAAGCACTGGTTTTCAACCTGTGGTCCATGGACCCCTGGGGAGCTGCAGACTGTGTCTAAGATTTCCAAAGGGGTCTGCATCTCCATTCAGAATTTTGTAGGAGTCCACAAATGAAAAAAAGGTTGAAAAACCACTGGTCTAAAGACTGAATCATTCCTGTTCTTTTACGGGCCAATCCAAGATCCCAGTCAAACCAGTGGGAGGGATTTCATCTGCTAGAATGGGTTGAATCAGAGTCTAGATGTATTTTTCAGAGGAAGGAAAATCCATAGGATCTTCAAATCACTTCCCTAGGTGAAGGCCCTTCCTGGAAAGGAAGGTGGGGGTTATCCAGACAACCTGCAGCACAGGCACATGGGCAATGAAAGGACTGCAAAAGTGGGGAGAGCAACTCAGAATGCCACCCATGCACATTTGGTCTGGCCGTCCCTCCCCACCCCCCAATCATCCCAGGAGAGAAGGGGCTCCAGCTTTATTTTTCCATCAGGGCTTCAAGCCATAACTTACACAGTGGAGCTAATTTTGTTTCCCATTAAAAATAAAATGGATTCTTTTAAACTGGAACCCAACTTTTATGTTTCCAAGCAGCTGGGAATTCATACAGATGTCAATACTGAAGGGTAGAGGCAGGCCAGAGGAGGGGAGGGATTTGTGCCTTGTCTCTGCCACGGCTGAGGCTGAACTATTATTTTTTGTAGCTACTTATGGTCTGTGACATGACTCGCTCCTTTCTGTACTGGGATTCTGCCACCTATTCCTGCCCCAAAAAGCAGCCTATCTAAAAGAAAAATGACTCAATCAAAATTGTATTACCTTGTCCTTATGCACATCAGCTCTTACTTGCATCACTATGGACATCAGAGAAAGTACAAATGTGTGCAGCTCTTAGCACCATGGGGCCTAAGACTGATTGAGCTGCCTTCCCAAGGCACCTCTGCAAGCACAACCTAATGCCAACATAGAAATACATAATAAAAGCCTTGGGTTTGGTTTGGTTTTTACCTGGGTTCAGTTAAGAACCAGGTGCAGATCCCTATTTTGCATCAGAAGGGGTCAGGCCTGGAGTGTCCTGCCTTCCTTTGTTCTGTCCTCTGCTGGGAAAGAGTCTTTTGCCCCAACATGTCTCTGCACAAAGGGCCCATGAAATCCTGCTTCTCTGCTGTGCTGGAAGAGGGCTGCAGTGAGACGGGAGCACAGGGATCTCTTGGGCAGAGGAGACATGGTTCTCATGGTTCAGAGGAGACATGATCTCCCCTAGAGTGCAGCCTGGTGGCCCACCCTCCCTTTGGTTTTACTGGAGCTGCAGCTAGAATCTGGCTTTTTCAGAGTTGGCGTCTTTATGTAGCACATGCTATTGTTACCAGCTGACAGCTCTTGGCTGAGTGGCCTTTGTGATTCAGCCATGTGTTTATCCCAGCTAGTGGCCCAGCCCAGCATGGGTTTCCATGGAAAACTTCCATCAAAAACAAGGAGAAAGGGAGCTGGAGCAAGAGTGACTCAGATGCAACTGGAAGATTCTGTGGGTTAAATGGGGGAGGAGGGAGATACTTCATTTGAGACCATGTGTGTCTGCTCCTTGCCAAATGCAGACACCAGGGGCAGGGAATGACCTCGTCTCTCCACACCTGCCTGCCTGCAGTGATCCAGCATGACTCCCCTCTGCAACATATACTCCTTCCTTCCTGTCCACATCCCCCATTACGTTTCCTCTCTGCCCCCTCTCAACACTCTCCTCCCTGCTCCGCACACATTTTCTCCTGTCTGCCCCGTTCCGGGCTGAGGTTCCAAATACATTCCAGGCATACAGACAAGCTTGGACTCAGGGGTCTGAGTTGCGTAACTGTCTGTGAAACATGTTGATGATTTCCATTTGTACCCTCACCCCAGCCTCATGCGTCAGCCTCCTCATGTTGTCAGATACTTACGAGCAGTGCTCTCTTGTTTATAAGGAAAGGCAAAGAGCTGAGTAAGAAGCTTGGCTTGTGTTCTGGGTTTCGCATCAGCAGTGCCTGGAAACGCCTGGCTCTGTTCAGTGTGCACCCCATTGCTGAAGGGCTTTGGCAGATACAGAATTAGTGGGGTCAGGAATGAATCTAGACTGGGGACAGTTCGTATTGAAATAAAATGAGAGTTGAAATGGAGAAGGGGGTGGGCTTGGCTGGAGGTTGTGCCACAGCTGAGAAGGGGATAGAGTAAGATGGGTGAGTGGATAGAAAATGCAGAAGGACAGGTGGGGTTTGGAAGGGGATGTGGGAGGTTTCATTGGATTCGACATTACTCTCTTCAAGCCCAAGTTCTAGCTTCAATACCTTTGACTAGTGGGAGGAGGAGACGTCTGCAGACCTTTAAATAGGCTCGTTCAGCAGAGGGGCAGAGGGAAAAATTGCTCCCAAGAGCAGCAGTGGGGCTCGAAATGGCAGCTCTGTTAGTGGTAAGAGGCAGGCCCAAGCCCTTCTCCTATGCAGAGCCATCACCCTGAAGGAGAAGAGAAGCAGAGCTTTCACCTATTGCCTGCTGGTCCCATGAGGAACATAGACTCTGCTGTGAGGAAGCTCCCACCTTCAGAGCCCTAGCTGTTAGAAGCCATTTCTGGGAACAGGAGGCAGAGCAGGGCCGCACAACAGAGAACCTTACACTACAGTAGTCACTGGTATCATTACACCAGGGCCATTAAGAAGTAAATACAAGCAGCCAAGAGACCAGAGCCATCCAAGCCACTCAAAATCAAACCGTAAAGGACAGTGTGTGAAACATCATTGCCTGGAATCTATTAGCATGAGTAGTTCAGTCATTCCTTACCGGAACTCAGCTCAGGGCGTCCATTGCACAACTTGCTGAGCCACCCTCCTCCTCGGAGAATAATGCCAACAGGCCTCCTCAGGGAATGCTGCGCTAGTGACAGCAGTACAGTCCTGCAGTCACAGGCTGTGACTGGGCAGGCTTCTCCCACACCCCTGCCTCACCAACATGCCCCGATGCTGCCATGGACAGCTCCTCTCTAGGAGCCAGGGGAGGTCAGTCCTTGAACTTTCTACCAACAGGCAACTAGCGTCAACAGTGGTAGTGACTTTTGGGATAGATCTTCCTCTATTTCTTTTCCAGTCAGTCACACTCCCCAAAGCTGTTCTGTGCTTCTCTCGTACACAGGCCTTTCTAGAGTAATACTCAAACTCAGGGCTTGAGTGTGAGCCACAGAGCAGGCTGCATGCATGCAGTGGGGTCTTTAATATCCCTTTTGTATTGCTGCCCAGGGCTGAACACACAGCAAGGTAATACCTACTTTACACCAGACAGAGAGAGTTTTGAAGTTGTATTGTCTAGTTAAAGGGAGCAGGGAGCCAGGACTCTGGGGTTACATTTTCAATTCTGCAGTGACTCCCTGTGTGTCCCTGGGCAAGTCACTTCCCTCTTCTAGGCTGCCATTAGCAGCACTGACCTCTTGTACAGTGTTGTGCTATCCTTGCATAAAGGGCCAGGTTTGTAAAGGTCTTCAGGCACCTGCAGGTAGGCACCACACAGGCTTTTCTAAGGTGCCTGACTCCATGGGAGGAGTTGTGCTTTAAAAAATCCTACTAGGTGCGTATCTGCATCTTCACATGCCTCAATACTTTTACAAACAGCCCGATTTACATGTTTGAAGGGAGGCAGGTCCTATAGGGTTAAGAGGCATGTGCAGGTCCTTACCACACACCCCTTTGGCTCCGTTCTGTTCAGGGTACAAGTGAAAGCTGGTTTGGTGCTTTCTTCCTGGTCCCCCTTGCTCCATCCTGACCAGAGCCGTAGGGTAAGGGGCTGCGGGTGAGCGGTTGATGTGCACTGGCCTGAACTAT
Organism: Mauremys reevesii; assembly: GCF_016161935.1. Lineage (NCBI taxonomy): Eukaryota > Metazoa > Chordata > Testudines > Geoemydidae > Mauremys > Mauremys reevesii. Next base: position 24,043,205 of record NC_052642.1, read on the forward strand.
TTAGCACAAGGCCAGTCAAGCTCTGCTGTGTTTGTCTGGAGAACTCAGTCGAGACAGGAAGCAGTTGCTATACTGCAGATCAGGAGCGGGAATTATTCCCTTACTTCTTAGTCCATGAAAACTGCTGCAGACCCTTGTAGCCAGAGTGTGAAAAATTACATCTTTGAAAGAATTGACTCAAACTTGGTTTCTGCAAAGTGCTTGTCCAGCTGCAGCCCTTTCATAATTAAGAGCAGCTCAGTGGAATGAGCAACACCAAAATCAAGAGCATCTAACTGTTCTCTCTGGGCCTGTCTCACTCTGAAATGCAGGCTACTAAGGAGTCTGAGCACCTCCTTAGAGCGGCGCTACTTCTACTGTGCATGCAGCAGTCCCTACAGCCCATCTCAAAAGCCTTTAGAAAGCTGAGCCTGACTCAGAAGGAACATGGGAAAGTTGTGGCAGCTTGTATGCCTGAGGTGGAGACAGGGCAGGTCTCCCTTTCACTGAATAATCTCTGCTAGCACCTGGGTGCCCACCCTCCTACGCAGTGGTTCAAGGCTTGCAATACATTCACAGCAGAGTTGTGTGTGCATGCATAGACCACTGCTGGATAGATTCTGACCTGTTCTTGAGCTCAGACAAACCATGGCCCTCTGCTGGCTGAAGCCAGACCTGCCACTGTATTGTCACCATCCTCTACTAGACAATCATACCTGCAAATGCTGGTTCTCTCACCTCCCATGCTTGGCTCACCCATAGGATGTGTCTTGGTACTATGGAGATAATGGAGAATGACTTTTAGCTCAAGCAATTTTGGAAGAGGCATCCCACAGTCTGTTCCTTATGGTCACAGGGGTATGATTTATCCGTTTACTACAGCGACTATGAACTGTCCACCTGTCAGGGTGCAAATGCTGAAAAAACATGATGTTGGCTAGTTTTAAATCCTGCAGTTAGCACAACTCCCACAAGACGGCAAAATGCTCCTATCAGCCAGAATCGGGTCACAGAAAGCGAAGGCACCTTAGCCTAGATCTGCCTACCCCCCTGAAGAATTGCAGGACTTTTCCTACCCTCATCTAGATCTATGAATACATCAGCAGCATTGTGTGATCTTCAGGGATCATTCCCGAACAACACTATCATCTCCCCGACAGCAACAACTGGGATTTCTTCACCTGCTCTACAGCTGCAGAGAGACCACAATACTGTCCTGTTAGCACCTCGAAGAGGGTATGAATCCCATCTGGGAACTGGGACAGTGTCATCACTGTGATGTTCTCTCTTCTATTGAGACACGGGTTGTGTTGCTCTGGAACAGGTGTTTTCAGAGAGAATCCTTTTAAAAGAAGCTCTTGACTCAGGCTTTTTTCAGGGAAGTACCCTTGGCCTCAGATACTGCCGATTCCACTTCAGAAGTGGCTAGTACAACCAGTGTGGGAAGCCCAGCAGAGCCCCCAACTCTTCCCCCCCCCAACCCTTTTTTTTTTTTTGGAATGAAGCTTACTGTATGTTCCAGGACAATGTCTCAGCCAAAGATCTGGCCTAGGTTTGGCAAGCAGGACTGTCACACTCAAGGCTCTTCCTTTGAAAAAATGCACTTGATATGGGACAAACTGCAAGGAGTGAAATTACATCTAGCCCTGGCTGGATGTGCACAAGAACTTCTTAGCTAGGAGGGGAATGTACCAAATGCCTTGGCACCAGCAGAGGGGCAGATGGAATCTTTTCTAGAGCTAGAGAGTACCAGCTTTGGCACCAAGTTTGGCCAAGTAGCTGGTTTTCTTTGAGGGGACACTTTGGAGCATAAAGGCTATGTGAGATCCTAATGCTCTGCACCAACCCCTCATTCTGTGTCTCTGCAGACACCTTCTCTGGCCAAGATCTGGGACTCCCATCAATACCACTCAGAGCAGCCAGATAAGTCTCCATAGAGACCACAAGAAAAACTACACAGCAGACTTGTGTGGCCTTTCCATTATGAGGCTCCTCATGCTAGTACTTTGATGCTCTACAAAATGAGATTGCAGAAAATGGGAAACATGTAGAGAGCGAAGGCAGGGAGGGTTTAATATTCTCCTGAGTTATTTCACCAAAGAAATTCTGGATCTGAAGTGAGGCAGCAAATGCCCTGTCCTCAGCCCATCCAGGTGGCAGGAGAACATAGGGACCTTTGGAACCTACGCAGACACACGGACGACAGCTCAACTGGAGTTCCATTGACTATAGATCATATCACCAAATATCCATCTCCTATGACAAAACTCCACCTGGCTTCACATCTTCTGACCTATGATAAGAGTTGTAGATTTTTAACACCAGAAATAGTATGATCATTTAGTTTGTCCTCCAGTAGAACACAAAACATTTAATTTCACTCAGTGATTCCTGTATCAAACCCGTAACTTCAAGAGTATCTTTTACAAAGCCATCTAGTATTGATTTAGAGTCCACGTGCCAGAGAATCCACCACAACCCGAGGTAAAACGGTCCAATGGTTGTTACCGTGTTAAAAATTTGTGCCTTATATCTAGTCTGAATTGATCTGGCTTCAGCTTCCAATCACTGGATCTTATGATCGTTTGTCTGCTAGACTAAAGAGGCCTCTGCCTGTCAGAAATCGTCCCCCCCGAAGGTGCTCCTGGGCAGTGATCACATCACCCAACTTCCTCTTGGGGCATCTAAGTAAACCCAGCGCCTTCAGCCTCCTCCCCTCCACACCCAGGGCAGGTCCCTCCGCTCTCATTCCCGAAACCTGGCCAGGAACTCGAGGTAGGCGCTCCGCTGGGGCGCGGCGGCGGGGACGAAGTGCCCCCCGGGGTGGCTCAGGAGGACGGGCTCCACGAAGTGGGAAGCCAGCTCTCTGCTCAGCGCGGGGGCGATGACCCGGTCCGTGTCCCCCAGGACGTGCAGCGAGGGCAGGGCGATGGGCTCCCGGTAGTAGCCGCGGTGCGGGGCGGCCCGGCTCCTGAAGCCGGCGATCAGGATGGCGAAGCGGCAGGGGAAGCGCGTGTCGCCGCCAGCGCCGCGCCCTGGCTGAAGCCCAGCAGCCCGTCGAAGGGCCCCTGCTCCGCGAAGGCCCGGGCCACCGCCGCCAGCGCCGCCTCCAGCCCGCCGCCGGCGGCCGCCTCCTCCAGCGCCTCGAACGTCTCCTCGCGGGGCCGCGAGAACCACCAGGCGCGGGGCTGGGCCTCGGGCCGGGCTCCTGCGGGGAGAGCGCAGGGCGCGGGCTGCAGCGGGGCGGCGGCGGCACCGGGCCCGGATCCCGGTCCCGCCGCCGCCGCCCGCCGCCCCGGGACGTTACCGTGCTCGGGCCCCGGCCCGGGCCCCGCCGCCGGGTGCGGCGCGCTCACGATCACCAGCTCCGCGCGGCCCCGCAGCGCTTTGCGCAGCGCCCCGGTCCGCTCGTGGAAGCTGCGCTGGCTCTGGCGGTAACCATGGAGACCCAGGAGCCGCAGCGGCGGCGGCTGCTCCCCGGCCATGGCGCTCCCCGGGACCGGATATCCGGCTGCCCAACAGCCCGCCGGAAACGCCCGCGCCCCGCTCGGGGCGGGGCTGCCGTTGGGTTTTCATTGGCCAGCGCCTGCTGAGAGGCGGAGCCGGGGCGGTCCAGCTGTGAGGGGCCCAGCACAGCCCCCCCCCGGGCCGGGGCCGAGCTTGGAGCCCGAGTTCATCCACCGGCGCCCGGGGATATTCCAGCGCCCCCGCTGCACCCGTGCTGGGGTGACGGGCCCTGCCCCCCAAGCTGGTCCAATACACGCGCTGACCTCACGCCGGCCTGTCAGTCTCTAGGCAGCCAGCAGCCCCCTGGGGCCAGGCCTAGCTCAGAGTGCCAGGCAGGGGAGAGAGCCGGGGGGCAGGGCAAGGCTGGGAGAGCAGGGGGCTGCGGGTCAGGAGTGAGGGGCACCAGCAGGAGCCCAGGGCTGGGATAGCAGGGGGCTGCGGGTCAGGAGTGAGGGGCACCAGCAGGAGCCCAGGGCTGGGATAGCAGGGGGCTGCAGGTCAGGAGTGAGGGGCACCAGCAGGAGCCCAGGGCTGGGAGAGCAGGGGGCTGCAGGTCAGGAGTGAGGGGCACCAGCAGGAGCCCAGGGCTGGGAGAGCAGGGGGCTGCGGGTCAGGAGTGAGGGGCACCAGCAGGAGCCCAGGGCTGGGATAGCAGGGGGCTGCGGGTCAGGAGTGAGGGGCACCAGCAGGAGCCCAGGGCTGGGATAGCAGGGGGCTGCGGGTTGGTATAGAGGGGCAGCAACACAACTTTGGCATCTGGCTTCCATTGAGTGATTTTTTTTCTTGGAAAGCCAGTATTTTTACAGGGTCTGCCCTGTCCCCCTCTGCTGTGAGCCCCTCTCTATCCTTTGCCCCTGCACCCTTTATCTCCCACCGCCACCCCCAGCAACACCACTGGTGACAGAGCAAAGACAACCACCCAGAAGAGGCAAGTTAACATCAGCTCTGACAGAGACAGGGGCTTGTTTCACTTCTCCTTTATATCAATGTAATCAGGAGCAGCCCAGGGCAGGCACCAGTAATAAGGTGAAGGCTGCTTTGTGAGTAGAACCAAGGCCCGGGGAGAAGAGTCCACATCTGCCCACATGTGAAAGGACTCTAGGGCTGGAGGACACTTTATTTCCAAGTTTCAAAGAGGATTTTGCAAACCATGGAAGGTGAAACACAAACTGACAAAGAATCTGTCCCTCTACTGCAACTGGCACATTTATCAAGATAACTACAGTGTGTAAGTTAGGGTTCACTGCTGCCCCCCAGCTGAGCCTTGATGTCTGCACACTGGGGCTGAGGCACCGAGGGGAACAGAGCAGCGTGTTGGCCTAAAATCCATCTTCCCCAGGCGGAACACAACTGGAACCGTGTCACTGTTCCCAACTTTGTGCTTCTCAACATCCTGTTAGTGAGACTATGTCCGAAACCCAACAGAGTTGAAGGGCCTTTGCATGGCCATTTCCACCTCTCTGTAGTACACACGGGACATTGCAATGCAAATTAATCATGGTCTGGGCCCAGCTGTTCCTCAATGGGAGATCTCAGTCCAGTGCCCAGGGAACAGTCCCTATCACCGAAACCACTGCTACAGCTGGTCCTTTCAGGCAGCCTCCGTGGAGACACTTTGGGCTGAATGGCCAGACACTGAGAGATGGTTCTCCAGGGCAGTGAGAGAGTGGCCCTGCCGCTGCCTACTCTGGGTGCCAGTCAGTCAATCTACAGGGCTGTTGATCTGGCCCATTTCACCAGCTCTGAAGTCAGACACAGCCCTTCCTGAGAGCAAAGCTGGGAATGCTTGTTTCCAGGCTGGTAACTGCAGGGCTGTACCTGCCGATATCCCCATTGCTTGGGGGTTCAGGGGTGCTCTGGCTGCAATGGGGCCTTGTCTTGACAGCTGCAGTCGGTGCATTTCTTCCCCACACCAGCATCCACTGGTACCACAGGTTCAGGCAGCTTCCTCTACGGCCGAGAGAGAGAGAGAGAGACCATTCAGAAGAGGATCCTGCCCCAGGGTTCTGCCAGCACCATCCTATCATCACACCTGCTCCCTAGTCCCAGCTGCTGCTCTTGAAACACACCTGCTCCACTCCCCTTGTGGCCCCTATTAGGTTATCTTGGTCTCTTCCATCCCCCACAGAAAGCTCACGTGCTGGAAGTCATGCTCGCAGGGTGGATTTATGGGCATGCTAAGCCTCCCCTCTCATTTCCTAGGCAGATGCTCCTGCATTGCCCTACAGTGAACAACTGACAGGCTGTGACACAGCCCTTTGTGCTGCTTCTGCTTATCACACTCCAGACAGGCGCTGAGCAGCTGCCACTTGTTACAGAAACAGCTACAATAACTCAGAGGAGCGCCTGCTCTCAGCCCATCTCTCAGCGGGAACAGCCGATACCGATCAGACAAGATAGCTGCTTCTCATAGCCACTCCAGTCCTGCTGGCCCCTTAAATCACTTCCCAGAAAGTCCTCCAGACACCAGCCCCTTGTGCTAGGATATTGTGACACACCCTGCGAGAGCTGGGAGCCCTGGCCTGAGCCTACCCCAGAAAGCACAACCCTGCCACACATGGTGGGGAGCAGGAGCGCTGACCAGTGGGGTGAGCTGGCTCAGCAATGACCCCAGAGGACTCTGCTGGGCCTGCTCCACCCCAGAGGGAGCCACAGCAAGGAAAGCTGCTCAGCATCCCTGCTGCAGACTCCTCCTGACACACACAGCCGCAGCATGGGGCCACCATCGGAAAGGGCTTCGGATTCGGAGCTTGAGGCTGGAAGTCCTGGGTCCATTTGCCATATGACCTTAAGTGAAAGTCTGTGCCCGTTCCAGGCCAACAGGGAGCATGAGGGAGGGTGGTGGCTCCAGCTGCCGAGCGCTAGACCAGCACCAAGCATTTCATGATCACCAGCCACTGGGTGGTGCTCTCAGCACACGGCAAAGCTCAGGCAGCGCAGGCTGCAGGTTGCGGGGCGGCTTCCTTGTCAACAGGAAAACCCCAAACCCGGAGAAGCAGGAATCAAACCTGTCCCAAGGGCTGGTGTCTCGTTGCCCAGGGCTCTGGCACTGTCCCCTCCATCCCTAGGGAGTACTGGGGCCACCAGCTGGGGGGCAGAGAAGGGAAAGTACCGGGCCAGGGCCCAGCTCCCTCCTGTTTCTGTCTTTGTCCACATACAACAGGTACAAAGCTCTGAGCACCTGCAGAGTCCTCTGGTGGTCAGGTGCAGGCAGCACAAGGTGCTGCCGCCTGACTGGGAGGGGCGAGGCCCAGGAGGAGCCAAGGCCTTGGCTAGGGCAGATTTGTGGCCATGTTCCCCAGCATCATCCCGAGAGAAACGGGCCAGGAGGAGGCAGCAGTGAGAGCTTGTGTCACCCCAGGGACCCTTCTTCCTTGCAGCCCCACTGCAGGTCCTTTACCTGCGTTGGCCGGCTGGTGCCCCTCTGGGGCTGCTGGCTGGCATGGTTGACTGTCCAGGGCCCCAGGGACTGGCCGGCGTAGAAATCCATGGGGTAAGTCTGCTGCCACTCGATTTCCTTCAGAGCCACAGCAGCCTGGATGGGTGCAAAGTCATGTCACCACAACAAAGGACCCAGATCCTCCACAGGGGAATCGCATGGAGAAGCGACCAGTGTACCAGCCCCTCTCAGCAGGTGCTGGGGGCTCAGACTGCTCCACACATGCACTTGAACGACTTAGTATAATGGCTAGGAGCATTAAACTCCAATCAGAGTCTCCAGCTTTCTGAGGTGCTGGTACTAAAAGGGCACTGCTGCGGGGAAGCTCGCAGCGCTGGGGTCCCTGGCTGGGCACTGCTGCGGGGAAGCTCGCCTGCATATTAAATCATGACAGAGCATTAGGAACAATCCAGGTGCTCGCTCTGATGTGGTGGGGGGAGCAGAGACGACTGGGAGCACATGGAGAATGAGCCTGCAGCGCTCTGTGTGGTCTGCAGAAGCATGTGGAGGTGGCTGTGACTGGCCCTCCCACCTGACGGGTCACGCAGACCAGGCAGAGAATTACAAACGTGTCCATAAATCTTCCCTAAAATAATGTGCTGCTGGCCCCTTAGTCCCTGTCTGCAGCGATGGGACAGCCCAGTCACAGCCAGGCTCAAAATTCCCCTGCTGTTATTTGTCTGTGCCCGGCTCCCAGAGCCTCTGCCCTCCTCACAACTCGCCTGCATTGGGCCAGGCCCTCGGTGGAGGAGCAGGAGGCATTTGGGGAGCTTGAGGCCAGCTGGGTGGGGCCGGAGGTGCACCTGATCTGTGCTATGGAACAAGTTCAGCCAAGGGAATGTCCATTCTGGGCCCCGAGCCTTGTCCGCTGGGTCCACCTGCGGTGCTGGGTACCGGGGCGAATCCAGTCCCACCTCTGCCAAGGCGAGACCGAGGGCTGCTGGGAACTTCTTACCTCGTAGGGCGTGAGCAGCGGCTTGCTGAAGGCTCCTCCCCAGTCAATGGAGAGCCGGGGACAAGCCACCTGCACCCACCTGGAAAGGAAGCACAGGGGCCACTTAGTTCAGGCCAGAGCTGCAGACAGGGTCTGCTCCCTCCCGCCAAGCCACTGGGCAGGGCCTTGCGCAGCAGCAATGGGAGACTTGCTCGTACGCTGCCCGGTGACCCCACGGGCTAGGAACAGTGCAGCAGGGAGGGGGCCAACAGGGTGCACTGTGGTTGCTGGCCTAGCTTGGCCTCCCCCGGTGGGGGTCCCTCTCAGACCCGGTCAGCTCCCTAGGGTGGGCGAATCCCCAGTGTGTGTGGGGGGGGCACGGGCTGCATTCGCTGGGGAGGGTGTTACACGGCGCCCCGAGTAGCAGCAAAGGTGGAGGCTTTGGGGACCTTCAGTGGCTGCCTTTATGGCCACCCCCCCCATCTGAGGAGCTGCTGCCGGGGCCAGGGGCGTGGCCAGTCAGGGCAGAGGGCGGAAGAGGGGCCCAGCGGACACGAGGGAGCTCCGAAACTGCAGAGGCCACAGAGCGATTATCGTCCTTTGGAAAGGCCAGATCCTCCAGCTCACTGTGACAAGGGCTGCAGGGGCCCGGGGCTGCCCGCCCCCTGCCACGACCTGCTCGGCTCAGTGGAGCAAACCGTGCTCGGCAGGTTTATTTCAGCTTGGCCTGGGCTGCCTCCCCGTCACCAGGAACCTGTCCTGTTCTCCACCATGTTTAGCCGAGTCCAGCCGAGCGAGAGCGTCACATGAAGCAGCCCCAGCACCCAGGACTATTTCAGAGCCCAGGGTCAAACATGCAGGGCTGGGAGAGGCTACTTCCCGAGCACTGGGGCACATGGCCTGGGGGCCACCCCACAAACCACCTCCTGCAGCAAGGGAGGGAGATTTGCAGGCACCTCACTGGGCAATGGTGCTCATTCCCCGCAGGTTGCTAACCCTGGGGGCCCATGGCCAGGAGAAAGGGGGTGACCTGCTTCTGCAGGGTGAGGGGTGGCTCTGCAGACACTCGCATGGGAGAGGATGGGAGGGGACGCGGGATGGTGCCCGGACAAGCCCTGGAGAATAGCAATGGAGTGAAGATGACCCCTGGGGAGGACAGACGAATGCAGAGCCTGCCCCACAGAGCATGGTGGGCCGTCACTCCAAGACACAGGCCATGTTGGGAGCAGGTGGGTGGCTCCACATGGACACGTCTTGCTGAACTAGGGCATGGGGAGGGGCTCACGGCCACATGGGATCCCAGAGCTGGGGCCTGCTTGAGTCCCCTGGGGGTAGCCCCTCTGATCCCAGCCAGGCATCTCCAAACTGGGTCCTGCCCCCAGCTACTGGGGTGGGGGGGCCATGTTGGACCTCACTGGAGCGCATGCTTGGTATCTTGCCACTCACCACCACAGCTTCAGGGGATGGGGAGGGGGGGCCTTGTGGCTTCCTGCTCAGGCTCTATGCCTCAGCCCCCCAAGCCACTGCCCAGGAGTCTCCAGCAGCCAGAGCTGAGCTCTCAGCTGACACTAACCAGCGTTTCCAGGGGGCCTGCACCCGACTCCCACGGCGAGGGCGGCACTGGGGGAGTGTGGGAGACACTGACAGCCAGGAGGTGCAGCCCATTGGGGGTCCCCACAACACATCATAAGAAGCTGGTCGGGGCCCTGAGCAATTGCTTGGCCTGCTGTTGCCTAGGGCCGGCTCTGCCGACACAGCACCTGTGCTAGGACAAGTCCCTGGGTCTGGGTGACACCAGGGAGCGACACTCCAACATCCTGGAGTAGAGACAAAGGCCTCGCTGCTCCAGCGCCCTAATGAAATCACCGGGACTGGTTCCTGCCCCACGACCCCCTGGGGAGAGACTCCTGCTCGTACAGGAACCAGAGACTGGATTTAAGCCCATTCCCAGTCCCTGAGGGTGCGCCTGCCTCCGAGCTCCCAAAGGGAGATGGGCCCACATGCCACTGACACAGCGTGTGCCTCAGGAGGCCACAGGGGCCTCGTACGAGACCATCACGTCCAACCAGCCATGTGCAGAGGGGCAGCGCCAGGCACCAGGGGTCTGCCCAGCCAGCCCCATGGACTGGACACCTGGCACACGTGAAGGACGGTGCCTCCTACACATGTGCACTGGCCCAGGCCCACCTCCCCCCTGCAGAGGAGACAGGCCAGGCTTGGGGCAGAGGCGGGAGAGCAGGGTCCAGCAGGGAGGGGGAGCGAGGGATCGCCTGGGACGGCCCAGAGGCAGGTGAGACAGGATCCAGAGAGCCCAGGGGAGCAGGGCAGACACAGGCAGAGCAAGGCCCACACTCACGCGTCCACGTCGGGGAACAGCTGCAGCTTGCTGGGGAAGATCTCGGAGAGCAGCACCCTGACGAACGGGAGGCCCAGGGCTTGGAGCCGCCCCTCCAGGTGCTGTGGGGAACGAGACACCGGGCGTGTTAGGAGAGCCCCAGCTCAGGAGCCCCCAAGTGGCAATGCCCATCGGGGGGCAGGGAACAATGCAGCCTCCGCTGCCCCGACAGGAACCCTGGGTAAGGCCCTGCCAGAGCAAAGGGGGGGCAACGAGCAGTGGAGGGGCTGCCCAGTACAACCGGGAAGGACCTCAGGAGCGTGGGGGCCTGACCCCTGGGATGGGGGGTGGGGTAGTCGATACCATAAGGCTCTGGAGGCCCCTGGTCCCTCCAGCCATCACTGCTGCAGCAGGGAGAGCTACTGGGGGACGGGCTGGGGCCCATTAGACAGGAGGCTGGAGCAGTCCCACCTGAGCCCCGGAGAGGGGGCTTCTCTCTGCCCAGATAGAAGCAGCCCAAGCAGCAGCAGGACAAGCTCCCCCACCCTCTCTGCAGGACTATCAGTTCTTTGGGACAGCCCCCATACAGCACATGGGGGACACTGGGGTGCAGCTCCAGCAGCAGAGCAGCTGGAGCCCAGACCCCATCAGCCCCAAACAGCAGCTTCGCTCAGCTCCGCCCTCAACACACGCAGCTGAGCCTAATGAAGTAATTACTGTTCAATGACAACAATCTGTTCTCGTTAGCAGCAGCCTTCTCCTCGGCTGCCTGCAGCAGGCTCTCGGAGGGAGCAGCTCGCAGCAGGGTCCCCTCCATCCCGGCACAGCCATCACTGGACATTCTGCCTCTGTCCTGCCCTCTGGCCGTCATAGCCTTTGCCACAGCAGCCAGGGAGAAGGGATGATTTAGTCGGGGATTGGTCCTGCTTTGCAGGGCCGCCCAGAGGATTCCGGGGGCCTGGGGTCTTCAGCGGCAGGGGGTCCTTCCGCTCCGGGACGCGCCGCCGAAGTGCCCCGAAGACCCGCGGCGGGGGCCCCCCCCGCCGCCGAATTACCGCCGAAGACCGAGCTGAACTTCGGCGGTGGGTCCCGCTCCGTCTTCGGTGGTAATTTGCCAGCGGGGGGTCCTTCTGCCCCGGAGCGGAAGGACCCCTCGCCGGCGAGGACCGGGAGCGAAGAAGCTCCTGCGCCCAGCCCCGCAAGAGTTTTCCGGGCCCCCTGGAGCGAGTGAGGGACCCCGCTCCAGGGGCCCCGAAAAACTCTCGTGGAGGCCCCTGTGGGGCTCGGGGCCTGGGGCAAATTGCCCCTCTTGCCCCCCCCCTCTGGGCGGCCCTGCTGCTTTGAGCAGGGGGTTGGATTAGATACCTCCTGAGGTCCCTTTGAATCCTGAGAGTCTATGATTCTAAGCCACTGGCAGCAGCATCCTCTGTCTTGACCCGTGAGGGCCCGAGCTCCTGTAGGCCCAGGTCTGCTCTCCCCGGCATCGTCAGCAGAAGGGCCCAGCAAAGCCTGCAGCCACTCTCGCTCCCCTCCCCAGCGCTGCCAGTGCCCTGCCCCCGACCCAGAGCAGCCCCCATACCCCAGCCCTGGGCCCTCCCTGACCCACAGGAGCCCCCAGAGCAGCCCTGGGCCCTGCCCCGCAACCCAGAGCAGCCCCCCAGCCCCACTCAGTGCTGCCCCCCCAGTCTGATGCACCTCCCCTCTGACCCCTGCCCTCCCTGACCCAGAGCAGCCCCCATGTCAGCCCTGCAGCCTCTCCCCCCCGACCCCGGCCCAAGAGCTGCCTGCTCGCTGTGCTGTGCCAAGCTGGGGGCGGTTCTGTGACTTGGGCTTGAGTGACCCCCCCAGCTTGTCTCCCGTGTGATGGGGGGCGCTCTGGGCGTGATCCCAGGCTGCACGGTGGGATGTGGGGCGGGGGCACCCAGGGATGCAGCAGGTGCCTCTCTCCCATCACGTCACCGCGGCCTTAGCCAGCTGTGGAGCAGCTACGTGCTGTCCCTGCACTAGCCCTGGGACGCCTCGGGGAAGGGCCAGTGGGAAATGGATGAGGCCAGGATGGGGCAGGAGGTGGAGTCCCAGCCTCGGGGAGCTGCTGCCATGCCCTGAACTCAGCAAGGATGCAGCACTGCAGAGCCCCAGCCCTGCCTGGCCCTTGGCACTGGGCCAGGACAGGGGAAGCAAAACCAATCCCGAGTTCACATCACTAAACTAAAAATAGCTGAGAATTAATTGCTGTGTGGCCAGCGTGGGGCTCGCGGGGCCGGCTCTCTCCTGCGAGGGGCCCGTTTAATGAGGCCTCGGCACTGGCTCCCTCTCATCTCCTGCTAATTGTCCTGCCAGCTCTGCTCCCGAGCTGTAGAAATCCTGGTCGATGGTGATCAATGGGCATGAGCCAGGGCCACGAGGCAAGTCACCGGCCAGGCAGGATCCCCTCCCTGCCCCACTGCACGGTGAGGCCAGAGGGATGATGGGCAGCCCCTCATCCATGCAGCCAGCCACGCGGGAGGCACAACCGGGCAAGTGCCAGGACAGCAGCGGGGCTCGGGGGGGGAGTGCTGCAGACCCCAACACGTGAGGCACAGATGGCTCCTGGACGGCAGGGAGGAGGGGGCAGCAGCTGATCCCGGAAGGGGGGATGGATTCTGAGAAAAAGCCAGTTTCTCTTTCCTGCTCCTGGGGCGCAGTGAAGCTTAATCGAGCCCTTTGGGGGATCTGGCTCCACAGAGCAGGGCTGGGGGGAGTCTGATCCCCAAGCCAAGCCAGCTGCGGGTCGGAGACATCTCTGGAGGTACCTGCAAGATGGAGGTGGAGCCCTGGCGCCCCAGGGTCCCGAGAATGAGTCCCCAGCTCTGGGCGCGGGCGGCGGTGCGGATGGCCTCCTGCCGGGCGTGCTGCATGCGCTCGTGGGAGTAGTGCTCCCTGGAGAACACTTTGCTGTAGGGGTCGTACCTGCTCAGAAGACAGAGAGCTGAGAGCAGGCACGGCTGGCGGTGCCCAGCAGTGCAGCCCCTCCCTAGAGTTAGACCCTGGGGGGATCAGGACCTTCAGGCGCTGCACTCACAGCTGCCCACAACTGACACAACATTCGGGGGGGGGGGGCTGTCTCTCCCCGCAGGGAGGGCAGGAGGGGGGCTGACCCCCTGTTCCGGCAGGGAGGGGCCTGCACACAAGCACAGGTTCCCTCATTGCTCTGCAGGCAGCTCCAAACCACTGCCATTCCTGTCAGTCACAGGTCGCTGGGCTCCCCTCTGACCGCATGCTGGGAGGGGAGGGTTACCGGCTAACTGCCCCTCCTCCACACCCCGGGGGGGGGGGCAGCACAGACCCACAGGCCTGCCAAACCCCCCTCTCCCCTCCAGGAGGCACCGACGGCTCCTGGCCGGAGAAGCCAGGTGGGGCAAGGCCAGGGCTCTCTGCTCTCCTGGTGTCCCCCGTCCTGAGGCAGCCACCTCAGGCTGATCTGTCAGTGCCAGCCTCTCCCTGCCAGGCGAGGACCGTCTGGGGGTGGTACCCTCTGGCCCGGCCCAGGTACAGGAGCCTGCCTGGACGGTTCATTAGACCCAGCAGGCCCGGTGGTGTAAGACTGAGCCCTTCCTACCACCCGCATTAGAGGGGGAATGAGCCCAGATGCTGTGGGAATGGGTCACTAGAGAACGTTCCCAGCCAGGGGCCCGTGGCCCTCTGGTCAACTCCCAATGCAGGGCAGAGCAGGGCATGTGTGAACAGAGATCCGGCTCGCCTTGGCTCGGGCCCTGGCTGCAGCCCTGCCGAAGGCTGCAATGCACACAGGCCAGGCCACTCGCTCTCCTCCTGCTCTGTCATTCTTCCCCCTCATCAATTATGAAGAAATCTTTGATTTGTTGCTTTGTTTGACGAAGAGAATTTTAATCAAATCCCACTTGGGCTGCAGCAGCTTCCCCAGCCCCATAAACCTGACGTGCGTCTCCCGTTAGTAACAAACGACCTACTAAGAAATTCAGATTTCACAAAATGGGCCAGCCTTTCGCTCCTGATATTTCATCTGCTTTCAGCAGCCTCATCATCACATTTTATGGCCTCTGCCTGCAGCAGCCGGGGAGTTTAATGGCTGCACCTCAAACAGCTTTCACAGGTACTTGTCAAAATGTTTATATTCAGCCCGAGTAAATGGCTGGTGTTCATCTCATCCAGCCCGACTCCCCTCTGCACCTCTCCCTCAGCCCTGGATCCGCTTGCGATTGCTCCGAGGCAGCTCCCCCACATGACTCCCTGCCAGCCAAGTCCGCCTGAGTGCCCAACACCCTGTAGGAGGCCAGACCGTGCTGCTGGGACCTGCAGGGTGAAGGCCCGGGGCCTGGTTCTGCTCCAGGAGCAAAGTTGACTAAGGCCATGTCTGCCTGTCCAGTGCAGCAGCGGCACGGCTGGGCTGGTACAGCTGGCCGCTGCAGCACGTCTGGTGAAGACGCTCTATGCCGACGCTCTGTGTCCCGTTGGCATAATAAAACCACCCCCGCGAGCGGCAGAAGCTGTGCTGGCGGGAGCTCCCCTGCTGGCATCGCACGGTGCACACAAGCGCTCATGTCAGTGTACTGTATGTCGCTCGGGGGCGTGGGGGCGGGTTTATACAACATAATCTGTAGTGGAGACAGAGCCTGAGAAGCCCATGAACAGGCTCTGCTCTTGGTAGACAAGTTTTGACCTCACCGCGTCTCTCCTCGCCCGGCCACGCTGCACTGCAGACCAGTGGTTTGCAGAGCGCTGGCTGCCGGCTTCCCCACCCCGGCTCTGGCAGCAAATTGTATTAAGAAGCTAAACAAACATTAAACACTTCCCAGCATCCCTGCCATGGGCTCCCACGGGGGGGACAATGGGGGGCCAGGCAAAAGCCAATGGGAGGGGAGCCGGGTCTGAGCGACAGTCAGGGGAAGGAGAGGTCGGATGCCCAGCCAGAAATGGGAGGGGAGGTATCCACAGACAGTCTGACTATGCCCATGCTAGGAAATCCCATATCCACTCCCCAGCAATGCCCCCAGTACGGCTCAACCCTACAGTGTGAATGTTGGTGACCCCTGCAGCCTGGCTGGCTCCAGTACCTGTAGGCGGGAACTCCGGGGTTGGCAATCATGACAGATTCCAGGTGGAAGCGCCCATCTCCCAGGTACCTGTAGCAGGCAGAGAAGAGCTCAGGGACGCTGCCACGCTGCTCAGGAGCCAGCTGACTCCAGAGCTCAGTCCCAGAGCTGGGGACGTTTGGTTCAGGCCCATTCTGACTGCCCGGTGGCTGCTGCTGCAGCTGCATCTCAGCGCTGGGTGTAGGACCCACACAGGCCCACGCTGAGCACAACAGGCACAGAGCAGGCGAAGCAACTGACTAAGGGCTGGGTTCAAGCAGCCCTGCACTCTGGGACTTGCAAACAAAGCCTGTGAGGCCACATGGAGACCAGTCAGCGCCCGTGGGCAGGGGAGAACCAGCTCACGCTGGCAAACAGTCAGAGAAAGCTCCCCCCGCGCGCGCACTGGAGGGGATGGGACCGCTCTGCCTGGCGCGCATACTGCACTCACAGCAGGGCAGGTCACCCTCCTTTGGTCTGACCTATCCGTGGAGCTCAAACAGCCCTGGCATGAGCAGGATGAGGAGCATCACGTGAGCCTTCCTGGGCTGAATGCACTCGGCTGCTAGCGGCTGGCAGGAAGATCTCTGCTGCCGCCTTTCCTTTAACAGCATGACATGCAGACAGGGAAAGAACACAAGGACGTGGCTCTGGGAGCCTGCCTGGGGGACGAGCTCTGGGGTCAGGGCTTTGCACAGCGATGGGGCTGGCCCTCCTCACCACTCCTGGCCCAGCCCACAGCTAGGTTCCAGGGGCCAGGCCAGCATAGCTGGTGCTGTAAGCCCAGAGTGTAGACACAGCCTAAACCAATGGCAGGGGGTTTCCGTCGCTGTAGGAACACCCCCTTTCCGAGCGCTGGCAGCCAGCTCACTGGACGCGTCCACACTGGGGCTTAGGTCCTCGGGGTGTGGATTCTTCACAGCCGAGTGATGTAGCGATGTTGACCTAGACCAGGCCTCCATATGGAACAGAACCCAGCCATGCTAAGCTGCCCGCCCCGTACACCCAGCAGCCTCCTGGGCACTCCAGGATGTGCCCCTGCTGGGCCCACTGATGCAGTGGCACCTGGGCACAAGTGAGACTGCAGCCCTGGGCACTGACCCGTCTCCTGGGTACCACAGGTAGGGAAATGAGTCAGGAGCGTATTTTAAACAATGCAATTTCCATTCCCACCACTCCACCTGGGGCTCTCCCCGCCCCCCAGCCAGCGCACGCCGCCACCACTGCCTGGGGGAGCACCCCCTGCCGGAGCCAGGAGAGGCATCTATTCTCCACCCAAAAATGGATTCCTGCTGCTGGACTGGGGCAGAGAGGGTGAGTCAATGTACAGCCTCAGAGCCGCTCAGTAGCTACATCTGGTTAGAGACATTTCTGCTTCCATTTCTAATCAGATTTCAAGTCAGCAATTACATTTCAAAGCCTTTCATTCAGCTGCCCTAATGGAGTGAGGGCTTGGAAAATGAATTCAGACGTAAAACTTGACTAGATTTTGCCCTTAATTGGAGAATGACATTTTGGAAGATCAAAGCTAATTTGTCTGGAAAAGTTAGCCCCAGAGACGGGGCTAAATAAGAAAATAACAACTCAGACAGGAGCCTGTGGAGTCGCACAGGTACAACAGCCAGTGCCACAGCTGGGACTCACCTGCAGCAGCTGGACCCCCACATCTGCAATGGAACAAGAGCCCACGAGCTGCACTAGGAGAGGGCAGGGCCAAGGAAGGGGGTTGGCCTTGAAAAGCCCTAGTGTACATGAACATGGTGTGGAGCCTGAATCCCCCTCCCTGAAAAGGTGGGAGGGCAGGAAATTGGAAGGCAACACATTTAATACTGATGGAAGGAAACCCACGATTAGCCTGCAGAACTCACTGCCACAAGACATGGCTCCGCAGGAGTGCAGTAGGAATCAGGCATTTCCATGGCTAGTTCCTTTAGGCTGCATGAGGATTTACTGGACAGCTCCGACCCCTCGA
Organism: Mauremys reevesii; assembly: GCF_016161935.1. Taxonomy (NCBI): domain Eukaryota; kingdom Metazoa; phylum Chordata; order Testudines; family Geoemydidae; genus Mauremys; species Mauremys reevesii. The sequence goes on from NC_052642.1 coordinate 24,060,461, forward strand.
GCCAGGGCCTGAGATGCCCATTGTCTAAGCAGCGTGCCCCAGAGGCCAAGCCCCTCTTCAGGAAATGAAGCCAATCACGCGTGTCCCCCCCAGACCCTGTGGCCTCGCCACTCTTCAGTTGTTCCCTGGGGGGGGTTGGTTCTTGTTGCCTCCTTTGGAGCCGGTGACGGTGCTAAAGGAAGCCCCCCTGGGCGGCGCTGGCAGTTCCTGTGTGCCTCTCACCATGCTGCGTGTCTACAGAACCCACCAGAGCAGCCCCCGCTGTGCCACCCTGGTGCAATGTGCCCAGTGCCGTGCCAGCCCGGAGTCAGGGCAGCTGCAGCTGCAGCTCAGCACAGCGAGCCGGAGGGGCCTGGCACTCAGTCACAGGAGGCCTGGAGAAAACATCTAATGGCTCCATGCCGACTCTGAGGCACTAGATCCAAGCCCGGGCATCAGGCGCTCCCGAGGCTCTGGGGAGAGAGGGGCAGCGCAGAGCGGAGTCTGGAGCCAAGGCCGGGCCAGGCCGGGCAGGAGGAAGGGAGGCTGGGGCCCGCTAGAGGTGAACTTGAGCAGGGAAGCAGCAGGCCCAGCGTGGGCTCCTGCCAGAGAGCAGTGTGGAAGGACGGGGAGTGTGTGAGGGGTCCTCCCCTCCCCACAGCCCTGCGCTGTCACCAGGATCCCATGCACCGTGCACTGACAGGCCAGCATCCCCCTTTGGGCTGAGGTGAGACACACCAAGCTGGCCTCCGGGAACGTGCCCCCCGTTACACCCCAAGAGTCCCCAGCACAATGGGCCAGCGATCCCGACGCAGGCCGTTCAGTCACTGTGCGTGCTAACCCGAGGGGGTGGGCACCACCCCGTCCCACTTCAAGCTCCCAGGCAGGCTCAAGGGGCAGCATGAGCTGTGGGTCGCCTGCCCCACACACGGACTGCCACTGAGGGCACAGCCAGCGCAGCTCTGCCTGGGCTCCCCCTGGGTGGGGTCGTTTATTTATTTATTCTGCAGCTCACTGTATTCACAGTACATTAAGCATTTCCATTACCTAAAATAATTAGGTGATAGGAAGCGAAGTGCTCCCTCTAATTTGCTGTCCTTAAATAAAATTAATGGTGCTGTGATGTTGGGGCCCGGCCATTCGTCTTCTCCAATTATCTGCCCGCCTTTCCATCTACTATCTAGTCTGATCTACGACTCAATTATTCCTTCTGCACTACAAGCACAAGCCACTGTGCAGAGCCTGCCAGGTGGGTCCTGTCTCCCCCAGGTCTGGAGCACAGGGACCCACCTCTGCCAGATTCCCACTCCCCCCGGCACCCTGCAGCGCAGGGAATCCCAGGCTCCTCCGAGGTTCCCATAGCTCCCTGGACACGCATGGGGCTGTACAAATGGGGGAAGAGGCCTGCTCCACGCACAGGTTTTGTATCGCCTGAACTAGAGGACTTAAAAATACCCATCGTTGAAGCGTTTGCGAGGAACCCTGGTACTTACACAACGGCATCTGTGTCCGGCCCCAGCCGGGGAGACGTGCAGCCCAGGATCTCGCCTGGTGAGAGTGGCTTGCACTGCGGGATGCTGACTTTGTATTCAGAGCGCAGCACCTGGGAGGCTGCCTGTGGGGAAGAGACAAGGGGTCAGAGACCAAACATGGAGGACGGGGCTTCAGGGTGGGCTGGGCTGAGAACAAACTGCCCCAGAGGCTGAGGGAGGTGGAGAGGGATGGAGCAGCGCAGCGCTGTGTGCTTGGAATACAGCCCCTGACTGATTGCACAGGGCGTTCCCAGGCCGCCTCGTCACACCTCCGCCCTCAGACTCTGTGTCCCTGGCCCAAACGCCTGGGCCCCTGCCAGCCCCCAGCAGCAGGCTCCGCCAGGGGTCAGCCGAGGGGCCCTGGCATGGCAGAGGCGAGGTCTCCAGGCAGGGCTGGGGCCGGCTGGAGCAGCGAGAACTCGCCTGGCCGAGTGAACTGGCCCTGTCTCGGCGAGGGAATGTGAGCCAGATGCTGGAAGCCGCTAGCAGACGCATCAATTAAAATACAAGAGAAAATGTTTAACGCTTCAATGACCCCATGTTTAGACAGACACGGCTCAAGAGGCTCATTCATCTCTCCCGTCCTGCTGAGCCGGCCATTCACCAGGAGCAGCTAATCCGCAGCCAGACCTGCCAGCGGCTGCCGGAGCTTCCCCTGCCACTACCAGCATCGCAGCAAAATGCCAAGTGCTCTGCTGCCTGCCCTGACATTTACAGGGCCGGCTCCCCTGGGACGGGGGGGCGCATGGCCATGAAACATTGATCAGAGTTATTACAAAGCACTTGATCAACATTATGGCAGGAGAATATTATTGCAGCTACTCATTAGAGGGGAACTGGCGGCTCTGAGCAGTCGCTGAGGCTGGAAAGAGAGACACCATTAGACACGCAGGTGTGCACCCAGCACAGCCCCTCCCCCGACAGGTGTGCACCCAGCACAGCCCCTCCCCCGACAGGTGTGCACCCTGCACAGCACACCCCCCCGACAGGTGTGCACCCTGCACAGCCCCTCCCCCGACAGGTGTGCACCCTGCACAGCCCCTCCCCCGCCAGGTGTGCACCCTGCACAGCCCCTCCCCCGACAGGTGTGCACCCTGCACAGCCCCTCCCCCGACAGGTGTGCACCCTGCACAGCACCCCCCCGACAGGTGTGCACCCTGCACAGGTGTGCACCCTGCACAGCACCCCCCCGACCGGTGTGCACCCTGCACCGCCCCTCCCCCGACAGGTGTGCACCCTGCACAGCCCCTCCCCCAACCGGTGGGCACCCTGCACAGCACCCCCCCGACAGGTGTGCACCCTGCACAGCACCCCCCCGACAGGTGTGCACCCTGCACAGCACACCCCCCCGACAGGTGTGCACCCTGCACAGCACCCCCAGGCTCTGGCAGGCACCCTGCCCTGCCCGAGCACATGCCGTGTTGTACTCCGCAGCTCCGCCCGGAGGGGGCTGCAGCCCAGCAGGGAGGGAGTGCTGGGTCTTCACACACCTGGAACTGTTTTAGGGCCCTTCAGAGTGAAATGCTTTCAGAAAAGCAAGTTCTTCCCCTTCCCCTTCCTTCACCCTGGCACCGCGCCCATGAGCCCCAGCCCCAGGACACGGTAGCGTATCCCCACCCCCTGACACTGCAGCACCCAGGCGTGGAGGCTACCGCAACTGCCCGATTTCCAGGCTGAACATGGATCTTGATAACATAAGAACGGCCGTACTGAGTCAGACCAAAGGTCCATCCAGCCCAGTATCTGTCTACCGACAGTGGCCAATGCCAGGTGCCCCAGAGGGAGTGAACCTAACAGGCAATGATCAGTGATCTCTCTCCTGCCATCCATCTCCATCCTCTGACGAACAGAGGCTAGGGACACCATTCTTACCCATCCTAGCTAATAGCCATTTATGGACTTAGCCACCATGAATTTATCCAGTCCCCTTTTAAACATTGTTATAGTCCTAGCCTTCACAACCGCCTCAGGTAAGGAGTTCCACAGGTTGACTGCGCTGTGTGAAGAAGAACTTCCTTTTATTTGTTTCAAACCTGCTGCCCATTCATTTCATTTGGTGGCCCCTAGTTCTTATATTATGGGAACAAGTAAATAACTTTTCCTTATCTACTTTCTCCACATCACTCATGATTTTATATACCTCTATCATATCCCCCCTTAGTCTCCTCTTTTCCAAGCTGAAAAGTCCTAGCCTCTTTAATCTCTCCTCATATGGGATCCGTTCCAAACCCCTAATCATTTTAGTTGCCCTTCTCTGAACCTTTTCTAGTGCCAGTAGATCTTTTTTGAGGTGAGGAGACCACATCTGTACACAGTATTCGAGATGTGGGCGTACCATGGATTTATATAAGGGCAATAATATATTCTCCGTCTTATTCTCTATCCCCTTTTTAATGATTCCTAACATCCTGTTTGCTTTTTTGACCGCCTCTGCACACTGCGTGGACATCTTCAGAGAACTGTCCACGATGACTCCAAGATCTTTTTCCTGATTTGTTGTAGCTAAATTAGCCCCCATCATGTTGTATGTATAGTTGGGGTTATTTTTTCCAATGTGCATTACTTTAAATTTATCCACATTATATTTCATTTGCCATTTTGTTGCCCAATCACTTAGTTTTGTGAGATCTTTTTGAAGTTCTTCACAATCTGCTTTGGTCTTAACTATCTTGAGCAGTTTAGTATCATCTGCAAACTTTGCCACTTCACTGTTTACCCCTTTCTCCAGATCATTTATGAATAAATTGAATAGGATTGGTCCTAGGACTGACCCTTGGGGAACACCACTAGTTACCCCTCTCCATTCTGAGAATTTACCATTTATTCCTACCCTTTGTTCCCTGTCTTTTAACCAGTTCTCAATTCATGAAAGGACCTTCCCTTTTATCCCATGACAGCTTAATTTACGTAAGAGCTTTTGGTGAGGGACCTTGTCAAAGGCTTTCTGGAAATCTAAGTATACTATGTCCACCGGATCCCCCTTGTCCACGTGTTTTTGACCCCTTCAAAGAACTCTAATAGATTAGTAAGACATGATTTCCCTTTACAGAAACCATGTTGACTTTTGCCCAACAATTTATGTTCCTCTATGTGTCTGACAATTTTATTCTTTACTATTGTTTCGACTAATTTGCCCAGTACCAATGTTAGACTTACCGGTCTGTAATTGCTGGGATCACCTCTAGAGCCCTTTTTAAATATTGGCGTTACATTAGCTATCTTCCAGTCATTGGGTGCAGAAGCCGATTTAAAGGACAGGTTACAAACCCTAGTTAATAGTTCCGCAATTTCACATTTGAGTTCTTTCAGAACTCTTGGGTGAATGCCATCCGGTCCCGGTGACTTGTTAATGTTGAGTTTATCAATTAATTCCAAAACCTCCTCTAGTGACACTTCAATCTGTGACAGTTCCTCAGATTTGTCACCTACAAAAACCAGCTCGGTTTTGGGAATCTCCCTAACATCCTCAGCCGTGAAGACTGAAGCAAAGAATTTGTTTAGTTTCTCCGCAATGACTTTGTCGTCTTTAAGCACTCCTTTTGTATCTCGATCATCCAGGGGCCCCACTGGTTGTTTAGCAGGCTTCCTGCTTCTCATGTACTTAAAAAACATTTTCTTATTACCTTTTAAGTTTTTGGCTAGCCGTTCTTCAAACTCCTCTTTGGCTTTTCTTAATACATTTTTACACTTTATTTGGCAGTGTTTATGCTCCTTTCTATTTACCTCGCTAGGATTTGACTTCCACTTTTTAAAGGAAGTCTTTTTATCTCTCACTGCTTCTTTTACAGGGTTGTTAAGCCACGGTGGCTCTTTTTTAGTTCTTTTACTGTGTTTCTTAATTTGAGCCACAGTGTTGGGCTGTTGAGATGTTCTTCCCACCACAGGGATATTAAATGTTGTTATATTATGGTCACTATTTCCAAGCGGTCCTGCTATAGTTACCTCTTGGACCAGCTCCTGTGCTCCACTCAGGACTAAATCAAGAATTACCTCTCCCCTTGTGGGTTCCCGTACCAGCTGCTCCAAGAAGCAGTTATTTAAAGTATTGAGAAATTTTGTCTCTGCATTTCGTCCTGAGGTGACATGTTCCCAGTCAATATGGGGATAACTGAAATCCCTCACTGTTATTGAGTTCTTTATTTTGATAGCCTCTCTAATTTCCCTTAGCATTTCATCATCACTGTCACTGTCCTGGTCAGGTGGTTGATAATAGATCCCTAATGTTATATTCTTATTAGAGCATGAAAGGACTATCCATAGAGATTCTATGGAACATGTGGATTCACTTAAAATTTTTACTTCATTTGATTCTACGTTTTCTTTCACGTATAGTGCCGCCCCCCCCACCCACGACCTGTTCTGTCCTTCTGATATATTTTATACCCCAGAATGATTGTGTCCCATTGATTGTCCTCAGTCCACCAGGTTTCTGTGATACCTGTTATATCAATATCCTCCTTTATCACGAGGCACTCTAGTTCACCCAGCTTATTATTTAGACTTCTAGCATTTGTGTACAAGCACTTTAAAAACTTGTCACTTTTTAATTGTCTGCCCTTTTCTGATGTGTTCGATTCTTTATGTGAATGTTTCTCGTCTGATCTGGCCCTTACATTATCCTCTTCCATCCTCTGCTCCTGACTATAACCTGGAGATTCTCTATCATTAGACTCTCCCCTAAGAGAAGTCTGTGTCCGATCCACGTGCTCCTCTGCAGCAGTCGGCTTTCCCCCATTTCCTAGTTTAAAAACTGCTCCACAACCTTTTTAATGCTTAGTGCCAGCAGTTTGGTTCCACTTTGGTTTAGGTGGAGCCCATTTCTCCTGTATAGGCTCCTCCCATCCCAAAAGTTTCCCCAGTCCCTAATGAATGTAAACCCCTCCTCTCTACACCATCGTCTCATCCCCGCATTGACACTCTGAAGCTCTGACTGCCTACCTGGCCCTGTGCGTGGAACTGGGAGCATTTCTGAGAATGCCACAATAGAGGTCCTGGATTTCAGTCTCTTCCCTAGCTGCCTAAATTTGGCCTCCAGGACTGCCAAGGAGAGGAGTGTGAGTGAGCTGTCAATTACGGGCCGTTCGCAGTCCCTGCTGTGCTCCTTATTAAACCCACCCAGTCCCGTTAGCCCTGGGAGCCCAGGGTTTGCGCCACAGGTACGACAGGCACTGCTCCAATAGCTTCTGGCCTGGGCTCCCTGCAGAGGGCCCAGCAAGGGAGCAGGTGACCTGGAAGCCTCCAGGCGCTGGCTCCGGGAAGTTGTTGCTTATCTGCATTCGTAGGCATTGGGAGGCAGCTGGTCGTGGGAATGAAAGAGCCCCCCAGTGTTACCGGTGTGAGGCCCCAGGTCTAGCAGCCAGCCCGGCCCCACGGCTGTCTCACCTGCAGAGCGGAGACGAACTGGATGGTGCTGACAAGAGCCAGGCAGGAGCCCTTGGGGAAGTTGAAGTGGATGGTCTCCACGAAGTGGGACGTGTCGATCTTGATATCCACAAACACATAGAGCATCTTCACCCCCTGCGTTGCGTCGATGGGAACTAGGGCCAAGGGGAGAGAGGTGTGAGCTCAGCTGGCTGCCCCAGCCCTGCCGGCCAGGAGCCGAGGCACAGGGCCAGTGGAGCATCCCTGCTGCAGCACCTCCCAGCCCACGCACAGGCACTGGCTGGGGAAGCAGCCAGAGAGGCGCTCGAGCCCAGCTGCTGAACCGTCCCCCCGGGGCCGGCCCCACTCAGCAGCACTGCACTGGCTTGCAGAAGCCACCAGGCAGCCCCACCCCCATTTTCAGAGGCTCCCAGCTCGCTGCCCAGTGCTGTTTCGTGTCATCTATTTACACTGAGGAACGTGTCGCAGGCAGGCAGGGCTCCCAGGCCCAGGCACGGAGCTAGCCAGGAGATGGTGCGCGAGTCCCTCGGCATGGCAGCGCCAGCCCACCGTGGCCAGGTCAAGGCGTGTAGCACAGCTGGGACAGCGCTGGGAGCTGAGGCGTGGCAGGCAGAGGAAAGCAGCACTCGGTCATTTCTCTCTGGGTAATGGCCGCCCAGGGAATCGATGAACACAAATCTAATTACCCTCCATGCTAAGGAGCCCATGTCACCACGATTAAGCGAATAATTAAAGAACACGGGGTCCGCATCGACCCACAGCTCCGCGCTCACTGCCCACTTCAGTGCCATTCACCTGAGCACAATTAAGTGCCAAATTACTCCCTCTGGGGGGGTGGGGGCTGTGGAGGGGCTGCAGGACCACAGAGGGAGATGTGCTCTTGTCCCTCACAGAGCAGGGGGGATGGCACAAAGGGCAGGGAGATCTCGCTGTAACCAATGCAGGGTAGGGTCCCCAGCCTGCTACGGGCACAGGAGCTCTGCTCAGAACAGCCAGGGCGTCAGCCAGCAAATCAATGGGGAAGGCACCACGGGGTGCATGGCCAGCAGCTGCACTGCACAGAGCCAGCCCCACTGGCTCCTCGCTGGGACCAAACCACTGCCTTGCAGTGCCTGCCCCTGTCCGCACCGCTGGGGCCTGACGCCCCAGTGCCACCCAGAGGCCCAGGAAACCAGTGCCACAGCTTCACACCTCTGGTTTCCCTGTAAACCCGCCACACCCTGCCTCAGGCTCCTGGGGAATCCCGCCATGGGCATGGCGCAGGCCTGCACCACATGAGCCACTGTGGGAGACCCAGTGCCCGTGGCTACCCGGCTCCGAACACCATAGGCTTCAAGCTTGCTAAGCAGGGCCAGGCAGGGTCACTATTTGGCTGGTAGCTCAGCAGAGGGTGATCCCCTCTGCATCAGAGTGACCCCAGTGGCCCAGGTGGAGGCGCTGCCTTTCAGAGAGGCTGAAAAGGCCCCAACTCGTGGCCATGTCTGGTACATGTGCGGGCACTGGCACAGCCCCTGCCCCGGCCGGATCAGGCAGAGTGTTAGTCAGTCCCTTCCCTTCAGCTCTTGTGCCGAGCTGCTTGCCCAGGAAGTGCTCCCCTCCAGCAGTGGCTGCATTTCCCTGAAAGGGCTGGGGACCTGCACCAGGAGAGCCCAGTGCATAAAGCAGCTCCCACCCATGTGCCTGGGGAGATGCTAAGGAGAGACGCCCCCAGAGGGATTTTACTCTGGTCCCCGAAATGGGCCAAGCTGGGGGTCCCTTCAGGCAGGCGGCAGCGTCATGTGAGCTCCTGCTCCCGAGTGCTTCTCTTCTCGCCGTTCATTAATCTAACAGCCGGGACAGACCAGGAGTTTTTACATCCCCAGGCTATTGACGCCATCTCCCCCTGACCCTCGCTCCTATACTGCAGTGATGGACATTGATCGCTGCGGTCACTCCCCCGGACGTGGGTTGGGAGCCTCCCTTTCCAACCCTGCAATATTCTATAAGAAATGTGATTATTAAAAGTCATTTCTATGCCCTGTAAATTCACCTCTCAGGGAGGCTACCCCATCTGGGGCCCATGATGCAGACACAGATGGAGGACCCACTCTGGGTGGGGTGCCTGGGCTGTCCTGCATGAACTCCCATAGGTGGGGACTGGACTGCAGAGCGAGGGAGCTGGACCCAGGGAGCCAGAGGAGTCAGCACCGAGGTTAGAACTGGCTCCGGACTCAGCCAGACCCCAGCTCCCACAGTCCGGTGCCTGAGCCTCTGGAAAGCGCAGACAGCCCTCCCCCCATGCCCGCTGATGCCAAGGACACACAGGAAGGGTCGTGGGTGACCGATGCTGGAGCGCGTGGCAGGTCAGTGCCCAATGGGTGGGGGTGCTCTGCTGTCCACTGTACGTGCCCAGGGAGTGTGTCCTGCGAGCTCTTTGTGGTCAAGCAGGGCCCCGGGTCACACAGCACGCCGCCGGGCAGGCAGACGCTCTGGCCACACCAGCAGAGACACAGTCAGCCCCCAGGCCAGTCTCAGTGGGGCAAGGGCAGCAGAGCCCACCCACCCCGAGCCAGGAGGTGGCCTCCTGCAGCTGGGCTTCGTCCACCCCAGGCTTGCCCTGCCCTCCGTTACCCGGGGCAACAATTCCACAGAGCCACCTTAAAACCCAAAGTGTCTCATTGTTATTTTTGGGCTGATTCCACCCTGGGTGGACTTCAAAGTTAGCAGCATCTGGGACAGCAGCGCAGTTTCCATGGCAACTGAATCCAGAGTACCCTTCTGCCTAGGGAGCGCAGAGCTGCTCCTCGCCTGCCCTTTAAACCAGCCCTCACGGCCCCCCCAGCCACCAGACCAGGGCCAGCACGGGCCCCAGGGCAGGGGAGCCCCAGCCAGACCCACCTCTTCTGCTCCCCTAGGCCTCACTCAGCACCTCCCTCCTGCTCCGGCTCCACTCCCCTCCCCAGCACTTGGGACTGAGGGGCTGGGGTAAGGAGCTTGCAGCCTCAGAGCCCGCTGCACGGGGAGCCTCCCCTACCAGTGGAGAATGGGCACGTGACGGGGACTCAGGACTCCTGGGTTCGAATCCTGGCCCCGGCCCTCCTCCCCATCCCATGGGGAGAGCACCGACCTGCCTGCCGGGCCAGGGGGGTCACTGATCAATGCATCCAGCCGTGCAGGGAAGGGGGCGGGAGCACCAGGGTCAGGCCGCAGCGAGTTTCCATCCCCATCCCCGTCCCTGTCCTGGGCCGAGGCGCTGCAGGCCCGGTGGGCTCACTGTTCTGGAGCCCGAACACACCGAAGCACAAGGTGCCCCAGGAGCGGGGCAGGGCCCTGCTCAGGGGCAGGGAAGCTCCCCCTTCCCTGCAGGCAGGAGGCGAGAGGGCGTTTTCTGAGCAGCAGCTGGAGAGCCCAGGGTGCCTAACACGGCCCCTCGGGGACAGGGGAGGGCTGCCCAGGGGCTTCCTTCGCCTGCCATGAAGCCCCCACCCCAGGCCTGGGCATTCAGTGTGTAAAGGACCCGCCCAGGCCCATGTGTCCAGCACATGCAGCAGGGAACAGCGCTGCAGGGCTGGCTTGGATCCTGTGCCGAGACCCTGTGACTGGTGGCTGGGCTGTAACACCAACACGCCGGGGGCTCCCTGGAGCACGCAGCCCCCTCACCAGGACCACTGTTAATGGCAGCAGCAGGAGGGGGCTGGTCGGTCCCAGACTGGGCACTGCACCATGGAAGCCAGGCGCCGGAGAGGGAGCAGGGAGCACGAGGCCAGCAACGGGGGGGGGGGGGGGGGGTAAGTGTGCTAGATGTGGGGAGGGGGACAGACTGGGCAATGCTGCCTCCAAGGGGTCCCTGTGCCATGGAGGGCAGCAGCCCAGGAGGGAGGCGTGACCCCCCCCTCCCCTGGGAGGCGTTTGGATCCCACTGGGGGGCACAGCCACTCTCCCAGCTCGGGCCTCCAGCTGGTGCTGATCCAGGTCCAGAAGAGGCTACAGCAAATGTCTCTCTGTGAATGGGACCAGTGTTTTCCAGCTGGGAGCTCCTCCCCTCGGCGCACCCAGCTGGTTCGGCCCCTCCACCAGCCCCTGGAGCACACGGTGCTGCTTGCAGCTTGGCTGGGCAGAGCCTGCCTGTCGGGCAGCAAGCGGGAGCCCCAGCTCAATACATGGCCCAACGGAGCTCACAAGCTGGCCGAGTGCCCCCAAGGGCACAGCGCAGCCTCCTGCCGGGCACCACAGCCCAGTGCCCATGGGAGAGAGCGACAGACAGCCACAGCTCGGATCCTGCAAGGCTGGGCTCCCCGTGCACGGCAGGGTTTGCTGCCATTGGCAAGGCCAGACAGGGCTGAGCGGGCTGGGCTGGCTGGGGCTCTGGAGGCGCCCAGGGAATCCAGGCTGCCATTCACCTCTCCTAAGGCTCAGGAGTGGGTGAGGCGGGCGACCAAGCCCCTCCAAGCTCCCCAACCCAGGTGGCCTGCGGGCGCAGCAGGGATGATGTCTCGTCCCTGGGCGGCTGCTGGGGAGCCAGCACCCCGATGCTCGGCCACACGGATGCTGCGGCACACGCTAGAACAAACCCCTCACTGTCTTAACGCCTCCTGGACACACCAGCCCGGCTGCTGCAGCGCAGGGCTGGAGAGAGAACCTGAGACACGCCATTGCCAGTGCCGCACTTGCAGGCCTCTGCTCCCTGCCAGGCCCTCCATGGCCTGGCTCTGCCGAGCATCGGCACAGCCTCTGAGCCAGAGGGCCCCAGCCACAGAGCAGGGGCAGTGGAGAGCAGCAGGGAGCAGCAAAGGTTCCTCCCATGCAGCCTGAACTGCGGCCAGTTTGGCCAAACAGACAACAAAGCCGCCCTGGGCCAGAGCAGAGAGATTCCCTCTTCAGGAGATTATGGACTCACCACTAAGCTGGGGACTGGGGCCCGTCTGCAGTTCCCTGCCACCCTGCGAGGGCGCTTGGCATGTCGCTGAGATGGGATGGGTTCTGCCCGGGGCTCAGAGCTCCCCACACACAATGCCGGGGCTCTGCCAGCATCAACCGCCCCTGCCACCCCCTGCCCAAAGCTGCCACTCTTCTGCTCCCACTCCTCCTACCCAGCGCCATCTTCACCACACTGCCCTTCCCTCAACCTCTCCCAGCTGCACAGCCCACCCCCACGGCTAGTGCCTGCCTCACCCAGTGCAGACGCCACCCGCCAGATCTCTGACTAATCCATTTTGCTTTCCAAGATCCCCCAGCCCCATCGCAGCTCACACCTCTCTGCCCGCTGCAGAGAGCCCCTCACCGCTGACATCGGCTGCTACACAGGCCCTAACCCTTCACGGCCTGCAGCTGCCACATCGACAGACTGCAGCCAATGACACTCAGCTCTGAGACTGCTGCCTGGGCACGGCCACGCCTGGGCTCGGGGGCTCGCCAGGTCATGGGTTCGGGGCAGGGGAGCCTGGGCCTGGGGGTCAGGGCTGGCAGGGATCAGCCTGGGGACTGGGGTTTGGAGGGGTTGGGGGGGGATCAGCCTGGGGACTGGAGTTCAGTGAGCGGGAGGGTTGGCTTGCTTTACACTGGCTTTTCCCTGTGTACTGATCCTGACCCAGAACACCCCAGGGCATCAGCACCTAGACACCCCAGAACCCCCTTTGAATGGAGCCAGGGCTCTGCTGGCAGGGTACGTACCCAGGCAGCTGTGTCCGTAGTGCACCATGAAGTCCGCCCCGAGGGCCCTGGCAGTGTAGTCATCCACACAGCACGCGCCGTACGTCACGTCTCCCATCACCACCACCTCGGCACCAGTGAACCTGTGGGGAGGGCAGGAGGGGCAGCGTGAGGCCAGCGCTGGGCTAGTGGTAGGGAGAGATGCACCAGGCGGCCTGGGGCTGTGCCGCCACATGAGTCGCATATGTGTGTGTGTGTGTGTGTGTGTGAGTGTGTGTGTGTGAGAGAGAGAGAGAGAAACAGGCTGCTTGGTGGCCAGGGCCAAACCCTCGTGCACTTGCCTCCGGGCTGGGGTGATACCTGCCTGGCTGAAGGCTCGTTTTCAGCCTAGTCTGACTGCAGACCCGGCCTCAGTGAGCCACAGAAACCACGAACGTGTTCCATGGCCTGTCCGTTAACTCCACTGCCTCCCACCAGGGCACGGGGACCCTCTCCCCTCAGCCCTGAGCCAAGGAGCTCACAACAGCAGGGTGAGAAAGGGGCCTCCCCGACCCCAGTGCTGGGCTCCTGGCAGCAGGACGGGGAAGGGCTCACACCGGGGGAGCTGGGGTCAGGTGCTAAGGCGCGTCGGAGCCCAGCAGAGCCTGCTCCACGTGAGCGTCTCCCCATGGCCATTCCCTGACCAGCACTGCTGCCTCCGATCCCCGTGCAGGGCAGCACAGCAGGGCAGGGGCAAGCGCCAGGCTCCCACGTCCTGCCATGGATTGCAGCCGCTGCAAGCCCGCCCCCACAGGGGCCCAGGACAGGCAGCGGGTACTCCTCGAGATGGCACCACCATTACACTGGAGAGAGGTAATCCACCCCTTCAATTGGGTAAAGCTGTTTGCAATTCAGGGGATTATCTGCTCATCAGATATTACGCTGCCAGCTTCCCAACATACCAGGACGGGGAGAGGAGAGGCGAGGACTGTCCGTCTCCCGCCAGCATATCCTGGGGACGCCAAGCCTCCTGGAACAAACGCAGCACGAGCCAAGCAGCAGCCAGGGTGAGCCCGAGTGGAAAGTGACAGACCTCCATTCATGTGGGAGAGCTGCTTCCAGGATCCCGTCCCGCCAGCTCCCCAGCCAGGCCACAGCCCCACTTGGAGCAGGGGCTCAGATTTGATCAAGCCCATGTGTTTGAGGGAGCAGCGCTGGCTTTACCTCTGCACGGCTCCTGTCAACTGTGCCCACCCCATGCCTGGCACTGCTGGAAGGGTCTGAACCCCATCCCTGCTCAGCCTGCATACCCAAGGCTCCCCGTGTCCCCTGCATCCAGCATGCCAATGGCACCTCACTCTTGTGTCTGTGGGGAGCAGACTGGGGCCCTCTCCACTCGCAGAGAGGGTCCCAGGCACTGGCCCATTAGAGGAGCATCTGCTGCTTAGGTGGCACCTGGAGAGAACTGTGAGTCACACAGCTCCCTGTCAGCGCTTGCCTTCTGCTCCTGGAACCAGCCTCAGCGGAGGAAAAGCGGGCCCAGCTCCCAGTCCCACACAGCCGGAGCAGAGCCCGGAAGAGCAGCCATCCGGCTGGCACCCACGAGGCCAGGGTGGGGCGGCTTGTGACAGGCCTGGTGCCAGAGGCAGAGGCTGGTCTGTGATTTAAAGACGCCATCTCTGTAGGTATTTTATTGCACCAGTCCAGGGATTATTAGCTTGGCCGCATGCCCGGGGAGCTGCTGTGGTATTTTAATTAGGAAAGCAGGTATTATAATGACAAAGCCCCCGCCTGGAGGGGCTGGTTAAACCATATGCTAATTCCTTATTTACATCAGGTTTCACTGAGCACTTGCAGGAGCGGCTCTCCTCCTATTGTCTGGGCCCTATCTCACTGCACCACTTCCTCCGGCCTGGCCTCCCCCACGGGCTGGCCCAGCTGCCGGTGCTGGGCAAGGAGACGGATCGGCAGGGCCCATCTCACAGCGAGGGGCTCAGTCTGCAGACCCCCCGGGCGGCTCTGCTTAGGTAGCCAGCTGCGGTGCTTCCTGACATGGCCGAGACCCCACGCTCCAGTGGGACCCCCTCTCAGGCAGGACCAGCCCACGCTGAGTCCAGCAGCGGCCGAGGGGAAGGCCCGACAGCCCAGCCCAGCCCTTTGGGCCGTTCCCAGGACCCCTGCAGGCAGCGGTGGTGCAGTCTCCAAGTCACCCAGCCGAGGTGGCTGAGGAGGATGCCGTGACAGGCCAGTCTCCACTCGGCCCAGGAACCAGGGTGCCTCTCGCTGTCTCATTCCAACCCACAGACCACAGCCTGGGGGCTGTCGGATCCTGAGCGCCCAGCTCTCTGGGGCAAAGCAACTCACTGATGACCCCAATCAAACTCACACAGGGACTGGCCCCCAGGCTGCTCGGGCAGGGCCCCCAGCACGATGCCGCCTGAAGAGCGGGGCAGGGAGCTCCGTACCACTCGAGAATAGAAACTGTGGGCAGATCCGGCCAGATGGCGGGGGGGAGAAATCGCAGCGCGTGCTGAATGTTAACAGCTCAATAGCATCCGTCAGCGCCGGGGCAGGGAAAGGGATCGTGTCTTCAGCAAGACCTTCCCTGCACACGCAGCAGCCCCTCCTCCTGCCCGGGGGACAAACAACCCTCTGCAGGGAACCCCCCAGTTCCTGTGCTGCTGGCTGGCACGCTGCAGCCCCGGGCCCAGAATGGCCTGGTGGGTGCTAGCGACCCTCAAACCAGTCTGAGAAAGGACAATGACACACAGTGTCACGCTCCTCTGCCCTGAAAGTTCCAGCTCCCGCAGCAAGGGGACTGCGGCCTTCCAGACACAGGGGGACAACTGCCACCCTGCCCCACAGCGTGCACAAGGGGTGCCGGGCAAGGGGCACCCAGCAAACGGCTGCCCCTGACTGCAGGGGAGCCTCAGAGATTCCAGAACGCGGCTCTCGACCCCCAGCCAATCCGGACTCGTAGCCCCTCCTCTAATAAGCGGGGATGAAATTAACATGAATCAGACTCCACTTCTTGGACGGGCAGAGAGAGTGGGAAATTATTCATCTCCTTAAGATTCCGGATGGGGAGGTCTGACTCAGAGCGGCTGCCAGCTCTGCTTAATTTTTTATAGATTAAAATGTATGCAAATTGGCCCAAGCCCCAGAGAAAGTCCCTGGGGGTGCAGAGCAAGAAAGTGAAACGGCAACGGGGGGGCGGGAGCAGGCTGGGGACCTGCCCTGAGTACCCAGCCCCCCCCAACCCCGGCTCTGTGACTCCCAGAGGAGTGTGGGGGGGAGCAGGCTGGGGACCTGCCCTGAGTACCCAGCCCCCCCCCGAACCCCGGCTCTGTGACTCCCAGAGGAGTGGGGGGGGGGGGGAGCAGGCTGGGGACCTGCTCTGAGTACCCAGCCCCCACGAGCCGTGGCTCTGTGACTGCCCCAGCCTGGGAGCAGGACACGGCTATGGGGCTGGGGTGCAGCGGCAGGTGGGGCACATGGCCCAGCGAGGAAGGAAAGTCCAGCCTCGCCCCCCCGTGCTCAGAGTGGGAGGGGAGCAGGCCCCTGCTGGTCCCAAGCCCTGCCTGTGCCCTGGCCCAGCATGGAGACTGCAGCGTGGGGACAGCTGATGGCGGCTGGAGCCGGGGAACAGCAATAACCATCTCCCAAGACAGATCCCAGGCGAGTGCCAGAGGCTCCCCGGCTGTTTCAATCACTGCGGTGCTGCTACCGCCTGCCCAAGCCTTTCATCCAGCCACAGAGGAAGGAAACTTCAATTAGCAACCACCTGAACTGACCCAGTGCAGAGCAGACCCACCTCACGCCCTCCGACCGGCGCCAGCACCACCTGCTCTATGCCAGGCCTGGGGCTGAGGGCAGTGGGCCAGGGCACCCCACTGAGTATCAACCCACCTGCCAGGAGCCTACTGCTCTCCGGCCACCACAGCAGCGTTGCCCTGAATTATCCAGCAGTCGCTCCACCCCCTCCCAGCACAGCCTCTCCCACCCACTCAGCAGGGAGCTCATGAATATTGAACACTCGGGGAGGTTATTCATCTTCCAGCTCAGTGTGAAAAACCTCCCAGCCTGCGCATTTCTCTCCTCTTCCAGCTCAGTCCCTATCTCCTCCCAAGGGCCATTCAGCACAGACAGACCTGCCCCGAGCAGCCCCCAGGTACCTCCGCCACCGGCCTGGGGGCGAGTGCATCACAACCCCAACTCAGGGGCTGCTGCCCGCCCAGCGCCCTGCCTAGAGGGCAGCCGGGCGGGTTTCCAGGCAGAGGAGAAGAGGGAGCTCAGAGCTACGTGCACTAGGACAGGGCCAGCCCAGCCTGCTGCCCAGGGCCGGCCACTAGCCATGGCACCGCTGCTGTGGCTCAGGCTGCTCTGACTGCAGTTCTGCTTTTCACACCAGTCCCCAAAGCAGCTCCTGATCCCTTGGCTGACGGCGGCTGGGTGCCCTTCGGGGGCAAGCATGGCCGGGTGAACTTCAGCGCACTCCTGGGAGCAGCAGGGTGAACATGCAGACCCGGGAAGCAGCCACCCAACCCAACACGCTCAGGCAGAAAAGCGGTTTAACCAGGGCACACAACAGATACCCAGAGTCCTGGGCTGGCGGCCACTTGGACAACACAGCCCTGTGCCGGGCCTGGCTAGGGCTGCCAGGTGTCCGGGTTTCAACCAGACCCTCCCCAGCCTGGTAACAATGAGCAAGAACGTGAGGGTGGGGGAGCGCAAACGACGGTGGGGGGGTGGAGTGAGCAGAGTGGGGCCTCGGAGAAGCGGCAGGGCAGGGGTGTTCAGTTGTGCGCAGCTGGAAAGTTGGCCACACAGCAGGGCCGAGAAATTAGTCAGCCCAACCCTGGCCCCAGAACAGACAGACTGGCTGGACCCTCCTGCCCCCCCAGTGCAGACTCGCTCCAGATACGCGTTTAGAGCTCCCCATCCCATGCCAAGGGCACCGCTGCCCCATCCCTACTCAGCAGCCTGCCCTGGCATGGCCCCCTCTCCTCCGCCGCCCCCCAGCAGCCACCCTCCACCTGGCACGTCTCTCCCGGTGGTGCCCAGGGCGGCTGGAGCTGAGCTCTAACGAGCGGCTCCGCGTTTCACTGTGACTCATGCTAATGGGGGCACTGGGCTCTGCTGCTCAGGCAGGCTGGGAGATAGTGTTGAGAGCGACTGGGGCCTGGGGCTCCCGAGGACAAGGCCAGAAACGGGGGACTGGGCACTGCAGGCTGGGGTGGGGCCTGGAGTCCATCCTGCTCCCCCTGTGGCCGCCCAGGGCCTCTCCCTCCATGTACTAACGCCACCGTGCTGTGCCAGGTAGGGTGAGAGCGACTGGGCCCAGCCACTGCAGAGCGAGCCAGCACTGCAGCTGGACGGGGATGCAGGAAGCCAGGCCAGGACGAATACCGAGAGCCCCTGAGGCAGGGCCGGTGCAGGAGCCGACAGCATGGGGGGGGGGGGGGGCGGGGGCAGAGGCTCTGGGGAACTAACACACATGGCCAGGGTATATGGTGGGTTAGTGGCTGATTACAAGGTACAGGACCATTTGCCCGGCCTGGGACACCTGGGCACAGTGACGGGGGAGGAGGGGGGGCTGAATCCCACAGCAGGGGGGAGCCGGGCACGGGGGCAGGGCCTGGGGCCAGGCTGCTGGGTAGGGGAGGTTTAAACGCTGCCTCAAGCAGCAGCAGCAGCAGCACAAGGGCCAGGGACCGGCCCTGAGACAGGCCAGGCAGTGGGGAGCCCGCCAGGCCCCACGTGCACGGGAGCTCGGGTGTGATGGGCTCCAGGGTGCAAACACCTCACTGGGGTCCTCCCCCTCCCCCCCAGGCGCGTGCTGGCTGGAAGGTCCTGGACAGTGGATTCCCTACTAGAGAACCAGAGAAAAATGTATTTCATTAGCGGGGAGCTAGTCACCAAGCCACATTAACAGGCTTCCAACTTCATTAGCACAGGCAGGCTGCATGTAATTAAAATAATGAGCTTGCAATTTTACTGCAAACGGCTTTGGAACAGCGCTGCTGCAGCTGGGCAATTACAATCTGTGCGCGGAGCCTGGCACCGAGATGGCCCCAGAGCATCTGCAGGCTGCAAGTGGGTCACGCTGCGAGACGGGGCCGCCCAGAGTCTGGCTGGCACAACCCCATCACCCTCCCTGCAGGCGGAGCAGCCCTGGCTCTGCACCCCACCCGCTTAGAGCCCCCAACCTTCCTCCCCACCCGAGGCAGGGGGGGTCACCCCTCTGGGACCTACACGAGGGCCCTGCATGGGGGCCCCTCTCCAACAGCCTGCACGACACCCAGGATGAGCCTGCGCTGGGCAGGCTGGGCCAGAAAAGCCTTTGCCACTTCTACTGTGTGCAGGAGCCTCCAGGCCCAGCGTCCCAGAGGGGACTTGAGATCCCCGCAGCCACCCGGGTCAGTCCAGGACCAGGCCTCGCCCCTCCCCACGGGAGCTGCAGCAGTGCTGCTCCCACCCAGCCAGGCAGCGCACAGCGGAAGGCACGTCCTGAGAGGGGAGCACAGAGAAGCACGAGGGGCAGGCGTGCGGGGGGGGGGGGGGGGAGGGCACAGGCGGCTCCTGCTGGCCAGAGGCTGAGGGAGAGGACAGCCTGGCAGGGCCGGGTGTGACTAGAACTGATCTGCCACGGATAGGAGCAAGCTCTCAGCACAACGCCAGTGTCGGGGCTTGGTGGTTCCAGAGCCCAAGGCACCGGGCCGGACTCGCCCCCGGGACCATCCCCGCCCTGCGCCATCACCCCCAGCACTGGGGTTTGCGGCATCTCCAGTGAAGTGAGAACTTCATTCCGTCTTAACGATGCCGTTGTGTGGTTAATGACGGTAATTAAAGTCCCCTGCACAGCACAGCCCAGCCCAGCACAGCACACGCGTTGGGAACAGTTCAGCGCCATCAGCGAGCTGGGCCGTGGGCCCGGGAACAGGACAGCACAGCACGACTCAGCAGGGCCACGCACAGGGACACCTTGCGGGGGGAGCTGCTGTCAGCTCCGGGGTCAGGGGGAAGTGGGCAAGTGCCCCAGAAAATCCCTCCAGCCCCTCTCCAGCCAGGCGCCCAGGCTGCAGAGTAACTCCTGGCCAGCACAGTGCTAGCGAGCTCGGGACACTTGCTCAGCCCTGGCCACACCTCTGCCCTAGCACATCCGCCCTGGTGTCTGACGCGGAGCCCCAGGCTGGGAGGGCCGACGGGCCCCAGGAGGCCGCACCAACTGGCTGAGGCATCTCAGAGAGTTTCAGACGCAAGCCAGTTGTCAGAAGCTTTTTTGCTCCTCATTATCTCCCTTTTCTGGTTTGCGGGGCCTTTCAAGCTGCGCCGGAGCCGTTTGCCGCTCTGCACGCGCCAGCCAGGCCCCGTTCCCAGCAAGCGCAGACCCTGCATGAGGCACTTAACTCTTCACTGCCCACCAGCGACAACGTGACTTCGCTGGGCCCCCTTGCAGTCTCCAGCCAGTGCACGGGGAGGGACGGATGGACAGTGGATGCCCATCAAGGTGCATGAGCTCCCTGCCCCAGGCTCACCCCACCCAAGGGCTGCGGGCTGCCCGCCCCGCCCCGCTGTCCAACTGCTACCACACAACATGCGCGCCCAGCTGCTGCCTCCCACCCCCCTGTAGTCCAGCACGCTGTGTGGGGCACTATGGGGCAGAGTCCATTACAATGCAGGGCCCAGGGCCAGCCCCTGTGTGCAACACCACAGTGAGCGCACATCGTCCCCCCAGCCCCTGCACCCCTAGAGAAAGGAGCTGCCAAATTCTCCTCTCCCGCCCCACTTGCCATCCAGCGCTGCAGGACTCCGGGGCCATCACGAAACATTTGGGCTGCTCCACAGATTGTGCTGCATGGGGGCCCTGCCACGGGACACAGGGCTTACGCTGCCCATGCAGAGCCCTTGGGCCCTCTCCCCTCAGGGCTGGGACAGTGGGAGCACCAGCTGGCAGCCCAGCAACACAGAGAGCAGCAGGGCTGGGCCACCCCTCCCAGGACAGAGGTGAAAGGGGACTTCGCAGGCCCATGGAGTTCCCCAGCCCCAGAGGACAATCTGCAGCTGTCTCCTGCCTGCTCAGAGAGGCCAGTGTGGTAAGAGGAGGGATGGCTGGGGGGGCGGAGAGAGCTGGGGAGCCCAGGTTCCTGTCAGGGCTGCAGGGGTCCCCTGCGATTACCAGGAGCTGGTCACACTGAGAGAAGAGACAGGGATTAGCAACCGCAGCCCCTAACGCTTGGAGCTTATTAACAGGGAATCAAGAGCCCAGCTGCTGAGCCTGCTCCAGCGCCTGCCCAGAGCCCATGCTGCCCCCCTAGCAGGGAACTGGCTCTCCGGTCACTCAGGCCTGGGCACACAGCTCCCCATGGCACGCAGAGCAGGGGCTGATCCAGCTGGGGGCTGGCTGGGTAGAATCATGCACCCGCCAGCCTGAGTGAGGACCCGGGCAGGGATCTGCTGTACACGCCTCTCCAGCAGCTGCCTGGCCAAGCTCCTGCAGGGCTGACTTGCACACTCCCCCCACACCCCCCTCCAGGGACCAAATCGCATCAGCCCTGATAAACGGAGCCAATTTGGAACTTTCAGAGATAACTCATGATGCGATTTCCAGCAGGCAGCAGCCCTGCCAGCTGAGCGGGAACAGCGCCGCAGCACACAGGGCAGCAGCGAGCTGAGGACACCACAGCTCCCAGAGGTGCTCAGAGCACGGCCCGGCCTGTGACTGACAGAGACCTCGACTCAGCCACAGCCGCATGGCGTTCACAGCACTGCGGGCAGCCCGGCCCAGCGGGGTCACGGCCCGGCCCAGCGGGGTCAGCATCCCGCAACCCCGCCCCTGGGCCCGGCCCAACGCAGCGAGGTCACGGCCCAGCACTGAGTCCTGCATTTAAGCCAGTCGTCAGGGTGCGGAGCTCTGCAGGCTCTGCTCTCGCTCCAGCCATTTGGGCGAAGCTCCTGCTCCTTGCACGGAGAAGTGCAGTTTGTTAGGAAGTAGATAACAAAGACAAACCTATTAACACTAATTAACGAGGCCTTGCACCGATCAATTCTGTAAGTGTGCTGTACATTTCAAAGCTCCATGCTCAGTCTGTCACGAGGCAGCTGCGGTACTGGGCTAACTGTGTCTTCATGTAGCTCACGGTCCCCCGGGGCGCAGCCAAGCCCTAACGGGCCAGGCTCTGGGGCCACAGGAGGGACAGCTGCAGCCTGATCTCAGAGTCCCAGCCCACTGGAAGAGATGCAAGCCCCTCCCCTTCACGCTGCAGGGAGGGATCCCCCAGCCACACTGCCCAGTCTGAGCCACCAGCCCCCTTCTCCCCACAGAACCTCACATTCATCTCTGGCACTTGGGCCCTTCCCCACAGCTGGCACTGGGAGAGCCTCGGCATCCTTCTCCCCCGCCCCCATGGCAGCGCAGGCCCCTCCAGCTAGCCGGAGCTGACAGCAGCAGGACGGCGAAGGCTAAGGGGTCTCCATCCCGCCCCCCAGCACTTGGGTTACCAGGAGGGCTGTGCTGGAGCAGGGGCTTAGAGCAGACGCCTCTGGCTGTGGGTGGCAGAAGCAGCCCTGCACCGGGCGCAGAGTCCATGTCTGGGCCATCTCCCATGGCCAGAGGCTACACAGCACGTGCTCCGGCGTCCCAACACTGGGGCTGCTGCACCCCAATGTGCTGCCCCCCGTTGCTTTTCCCAGGGAAAGTCGTTCCTTCCCGGATCCGTGCAGCTTGACCAATCAGTGCGCCTGTGGCAGGCACGGCAGATGCCTGTATTGTGCGGATACCATCCATTCCTCTGTCGGACTGTGCGCGCTGGCTGCTGCATGGTGACAAAGGAGCAATTCCAGTGGGACGGACAGGACAGGAGGGCAGGACTCGGGCAGCCCCTCGGAGACCCACCCAGACATCTCGGATCCCAGGTACAGACTCAGCCACTCGCTACGGCACAAAATAGCTATGGGACTGTGGGGGCTCAAGGTCTGAGCTCCATCCTCCCACCTGGGGCTTCAGAGCCCAGCTCCAGCTGGAATGTCTCCACGGCTATTTTCAGCCCTGTCGCGTGAGGCTGGGTCTGCAAACCAGGCCCTGCCCCTGGCTGCCCTGGCTGGCTGGTTGGCTGGGTAGAGGTACCACTCGGACTTGGTACCACACATTTCGATTAAAAAACTAGAATAATACAAACCTGCCGTGGCCCTCGCTAAACACCCTGGCTGAAAACACGGCACCATCATCGAGCGGGGGTGTAGCTAGTGGGCCCCATAGGGATGGGTTCTTGTCCTTACCCTATTTAACATTTTCATCAATGACTTGGAAGACGACAAACTCCTCGCCGAGAAAGTCTGCAGCCGAGACAAGGATCGGGCCATAATGGAGCACAGGTCACTGATACAGCATGATCAGGATCGCTCGGTAATCTGAGTTTCACTATGGTTGAATGCGAAGTCCTACATCTAAACACAGGCCGTCTTCACAGGCTGGGGGCTCTCTCCTGGGAAGCAGGGACAGACGTAGGAGTCGCACTGGAGAGGTGCTGAACATCAGCTCCCAATGCAACACTGTAGCCGAAAAGGCTAACGTGATCCTTGGAAGCACACACACGGGATCCGAAGGAGCAGGGAGGTTATTTTACCTCTGTGTTTGGCACCGGTGCAACCACTGCTGGAATCCTGAGTCCAGTTCAAGTGCCCACAGTTCAAGGAGGACATTGATAAACTGGAGAGGGGTCAGAGAAGAGCCATGAGAAGATTAAAGGATTAGAAAACCTGCCTTGTAGCGATAGACTCAAGGAGCTCAATCTTTTAACTTGGAGAGAAGGTTCAGGGGTGACGATCACGGTCTGTGAGTACCCACATGGGGAACAAACATAGATTATGGGCTCTGCAATCCGGCAGAGAAAGGTCTAACCCGAGCCAACGACTGGACATTGAAGCCAGACATGTTTAGACTAGAATAAGGTGTAAGATTTTAGCTGTGAGGGTGATTAGTCACTGGAACAATTTCCCAAGAGACTTGGGGGATTCTCCAACCCTGGCCGTTTTCAAATCAAGACTGGCAGTTTTTCTGAAGGACACACTAATGAATTCAAGACAATCTCTGCTCTGGGTTGTGCAGGAGGTCAGACTACACCACCAGTGTTCCCTTCTTGCTTTATAATCCATCAATCCATTTCCCCCATGGGGACATAACCCGGTTTAAGCAGAGTCTGGAGACCCTGGCAGACCAGAAGCTTCGAGGGAGATAACAAGGGAAACCTTTGAAGAGCAGGGGGGAGGAGGGAGGCTGGGGTGTAGGTTGCTCCCCCAAAGCCCAGCAGCAGGGTGTCTGGATAAGCTGGCCCTACCTGGCTATAGACAGAGTCGAGCTGCGATAACAGCCCTCTGTGGCGCTCCTCCGAGCTGGGGTGCTGTACCACCGAGCTGTTTGGTGCTGCTGGTCACGGCTCCTGCAGGGGAGTCTCACAGGGCTGCGCAATCCAGGCTGGGCATTCGCAGGGCACTGTGCCCAGCAGAGCGGGAGAATCGTAGCATCCGCTGGATGAGCGGCTCAGGGCCAGTGTCCTGGAGGGGATGCACGCAGACTGATGGGGGAATGGTGCAGGCAGCCCCCTACAGCCCTGTGGTGGCTGAGAGCTCAGTGGGGCCCATGCACTGCTCCACGGCCCAGTGCCCTGTGCTGGATGCTGCCTGCCCCCTGCACTCGTTTGTTCGGGCTCCTTGTCAGCCACTGTGATCAGCATTCAGCGCTTGTGTTCACACTGCCTCCTTTGATCCACACAGACGGCTCCAAGGCCCCCAGCCCACATGCTCCCCGCTCCCTGCCACCACCGCAGCCCGAGGCTCAGGGCACTGGGGTCCCCGCAGCGTGTTGGAGCTGAGTCTGCTCAAAGGGAGCCCGGGACCCAGCCCCCTCCATCACATCCAGCCCAAAGAGCGCCGCGGCTGAGGGTGCCGACCCCGGCACACTAGCCCCATCCAGCCCCCAGACAGCAGCACGGCTCAGGTACCCCCAGCACCCGCCCCTCAGGACTCTGCACCAGTTCCCAGACCCCTTTACGGGGCTGCCCCTCGCTGCTCACCCCAAAGAGCACGGCTGCGGGCCACAGCACACGCCCTCCTGCAGGCCTCCATGCTGCCGGCTCCCTTCCCTCTTGTGCTCTGCAAGCTGCTCCCCGTCCACCCCAGCAGCAGCTCCCACCTCACTGAGAATCCCAAACTCTGCTCCACACTGTCACAGGAGAGAGCCCATGGGGGCCCGAGGGGCCCCCTCCTGCCACGCTGGGAGCAGCCCCAGGGGCTTAGCCATGGCAGGATGAGCGCTGGGGGCAGGAACATATGGGAGGTGCCAGGTGCTGGTCACAAGCAGGGACAGGGAATGCCCCCTGCTTACCTGCTGGGAGAGAGACCAAGGGGCTATTCGAGGGGCTCGGAGCCCCAGCAATAGAAAGGATGTGGGTAACAGAAGTATCTGGGAACCCCCCATCCCTCACAGCATGGCTGGGGAGCAGACAGACAGATGCACCACATGAGAGAGACAGCTAGGCAGGGGCCCCGGGCGCTCGGCGGTTCCTGGCACTAATGCAGCCAGATGCAGTGAGAATCCTTTAACAGATGTCAGCTCCACAACAGAGATAACCTGAAACAAAGACATGGGGCGGCAAGCGGTGAGGGAAGAAAGGGCCTTGGGATCCCAGCAGAACTGGAGCACTTCCCTGAATTGTAATCCTTGTCTTCAAGGCACGGCGAGCGAGCCGGCTCTCGCGGTCCCTGGGCATGCTCCTGCTTAGCAATGAACTGCAGTGCTACCTCTGTGCACAGTGGAGTGGGCCCCTCCCCTGCAAACCCTGCCAAGGACAGCGCAAGAGGGGAAGGCAGAGCCCACCTGGGGGCCAAGGGGGTTTGTTAAACAGCATGTTTGAGTCCCTCCTTCAGGCGGGTTCATGAACAAGCGCACGACCCGGACCCCAGGCCCACAAGGGCGGCAACGTCCCAAGCCACCCAGCAAGCCCGTGTTAACGGAAGAACCAGGTCTCATGACTCAGTGCAAGGCCCAGCTAACCGCATGCCCAGCCAGCTGGCAGCCCCAGGATGCCCCCTCCGAGCACACGCCACGCTAGGGCCTTGACTCAGTCCAGACTCCAAGAGGAAGGGCATCCCCTGCGCTAGCCAGGCTCCCAGCCAAGCCCTGCCAAGCCTGAGAAGCAGTGGCTACAAGCCACAATCGTCCTGCCACTGCCACCTCCCCTGGCTTAGGCCACATCTACATTGCAGCCTGTATTGGCAAAACCAATGTCGCTCAGGGGCGTGAATGGTCTGACCCCTCCGCACCCAGGCGACAGAAGTCACAAACTGTCTGGCCATTGGCTGGGCCCAGGTAGCCAGCGACGGTCACATCTGATCCTCTAGGGATCTCGGCAAAGATCAACATCTTCCTCCCCCTCCCCCACCCCCACCGCCTGGTTAGACATGCAGTTCACAGGGAAACTGAGGCACGCACAATAATCATACAAAACATTAAGAAAACTCTCCAATTTGTCATGCCCCCCCCCTTCGAGTCTGAACTGAGCGGGGTCCCTTCAGCTAATGGCCTGGGGAAGTGCAGGTCCCCCTCTCCGTAACATTTGCAATCCCATGAACCACCTCCATCTCACAATTCTGGAGGGTCAGACTCCACTGCAGGAGCCTCGCGCTTTGGTATAGCCCGTCAGAGGAGAGTGCTCAGTATACACAGGAAAGTGCCTCCCAAATAGATACGACTGCAGCTTTTGAAGCACCCACCCCATGGCTAGGCACTCTCTCTCTAGGGCCGCTCCCAGGGCAGCAGCTTCCTGCTCAGGTACCCGACGGGGTGTCTCTCCCCCTTCGCATTGGCTTGCATCAGCACCGCGCCCAGCCCGGTGTCTGTGAACGCTACGAAGGCTTGTCAAAGTCTGGCACTGGGCCCTTGACTACAGCCTCCTTCAGCGCCCAGAGAGCCCCCGGCACTGCTCGGTCCAGACCACCTCGCCTGGCTTCCCCTTCCTACATAGCTCCGTGATGGGGCTGCTAGGGAGCTCACATGGGGTACAAATCTCCGGTAGTGTCCCACCATCCCCATAAAGGCCTGGACCTGCTTCTTGGTTTGGGGAGCAGGCCAGTCTCTGATCGCCTCCACCTTGGCCGGCTCTGGCTTCCCACCTTGTGGCCCAGGTAAGACACCTCTGCCATCCCCACCTGGCACTTCCCAGCCTTTATAGCCAGTCTGGCCTCCTGGAGGCACCCCAGCCCCCTCCTCACCTGGGACACAGGCTCCCCCCCGGTCTGGCTAAACCATCCATGTATGCCAGGCAACGTGCGCCCTCCCGCTCTGTAACTGACCCACCCGGCGCGGGCAGGTGGCAGGCACCCCGTGAGGCTGGAAGGCAGGACTAGGACCTCACAGAGCCCCAAAGGGGTGATGAATGCAGATTTCCACAGGCGCCGGCCAGTAGCCCTTGGTGAGGTCATGGGGCCCCCAACATGTCTAGGATCTCGTCCGTCCTGGGCATGGGGCAGGCTCCCCGTGCGACTGGGACGCTGCTCCCACATGTGCGGGGAGCTCGCCTGCCCGGCACGGGACCCACACCGTGCTGCTGGGGCACAGGGAGCTGGTTCTGCCATGGCTGGAGCCGAGGCAGCTGGGTGAAAAGGGCCGGCCAAAGCGACAGCCAAGCTAAGCTTCCACATTGGCACCAGCTATAAATATTAATGGCACGAGGAGCCAGGCACGAACGAGGCCGGGGACAGCGTCTGCCGCGCTAACCCCTCACCTGCTGCCGTTCTCTCCTGACCCCAGGCAGCTCCTTGGGGAGCGAGGGGGGGCGTTTCCATGGCTTCCCAGGCTCAGGCAGTGTCTATAAAGTCCCCGCTGGCCCCAGCCATGGACGGAAGGCTCCAGCTGCGCCCGAGGGGCAGCTCCAGGGCTCACTCGCCCTGACGACGCACAGAAGGTGGGACGTTTTCACAGCCCTGCGCCATGAAGCCAGGCCAACCTACGTCTCAGGGGGAGACCAGGCCTCAGACTCCAGCTGGTATCTTCACAGTTACACCCAATAGGCTGGCACAGCACGAGGAGGGGGGCTCGGGGCCGGCGTGGCACCAGGGGGCAGGGGCGGCGCCCGGGGGCTCGGGGCCGGCGTGGCACCAGGGGCCAGCGTGGCACCAGGGGCTCGGGCCGGCGTGGCACCAGGGGCGGGGCGGCGCCTGGGGCTCGGGCCAGCGTGGCACCAGGGGCGGGGCGGCGCCAGGGCCGGGCGTGCGGCATGGGGCCGGGCGGCGCCCGGGGCGGGGCGCGCCCGGGGCGGGGCGCGGGCGGCGCCCGGGAGGGCGGGGCGGCGCCCGGGAGGGCGGGGCGGCGCCCGGGAGGGCGGGGTGATGGCCGGGGCTGGCGTGGCACCCGGGGGTGGGGGTGATGGCCGGGGCTGGCGTGGCACCAGGGGGTGGGGGTGATGGGCGGGGGCTCGGGGCCGACACAGGCCCCCAGGGGCACCAACAAGCCCCACCCCTGGCCAGCACCAGCGCTTCCCAAGCTGCAGGCCAGGGGCCACCTCCCCCCTCGTCCGAGCCCCGGTTCCATCACAGGCCCCAGGCCTTGGCCACAAGCTCCAGCACCTCAGTGACCAGAGCCAGGCCACCCCGCCCCAGCGTGGGCCCCATCCAGCCCAGGGACCCCCGCACACCACGTCGCTGCTCCCCTTTCCCCCATCCAGCCCCACTGCTCGCCAGGCCTCTCCCCCACCCCGAACAGCCTCGTGGCAGCCCCCGCATCGCCCACATCTCCTGTGTTAGTGCTACTCTGCTGGGGGCCTCCTCCCCACAGATCCCACACCCATGGGCACCCCCCCATATACACATGGAACCCCCCCCGGCACACAGCCCCCACCCATGGGCACCCCCCCAATATACACACGGAACCCCCCCCCGGCACACAGCTCCCACCCATGGGCACCCCCCCATATACACATGGAACGCCCCCCGGCACACAGCCCCCACCCATGGGCACCCCCCCATATACACCCGGATCCCCCCCCCGACACACAGCCCCCACCCATGGGCACCCCCCCATATACACACGGATCCCCCCCGGCACACAGCCCCCACCCATGGGCACCCCATATACACACGGATCCCCAGCACACAGCTCCCACCCATGGGCACCCCGCCATATACACACGGATCCCCCCGGCACACAGCCCCCACCCATGGGCACCCCGCCATATACACACGGATCCCCAGCACACAGCTCCCACCCATGGGCACCCCATATAAACACGGATCCCCGCCTTGGCACACAGCTCCCACCCATGGGCACCCCCCCATATACACACAGAACCCCCCCGGCACACAGCCCCCACCCATGGGCACCCCACACACACATATACACACAGCTCCCCCCACAACCCTCTCTAGGATCCTCCATTTTCAACCCCACCCTGGGAGGCCCCAGGCGGGGTTGCTGGGAGGCAGGAGCGCCCCGTGCAGGGCGGGTAGCTGCGCTGCGCACAGGGACTCGGGTTCACGGCTCATTCCGATATCCCCTTAATCTGCTGCCTTTGAAGTTGGACCATGAAAGCAGCTCCCTGCTGTGCAGCGCAGGGAGTCACTTGAAGGCACAGGGAGCTCCCAGGCAGGCTTTGACGATGCCCAGCCCAGGGCGCTCCGCAAGTCCCGGAGGCCGGCCAGAGGCAGCGAGACACTTTGCCAGCTCCCCCTGCTCACACCCGCACGGCTGCAGCACCCCGGGGCACCAGGGCTGATGGCCACAGAGCAGCCACCAGCCTGCTGGGGAACAATGCTGCCACCAAGCCCAGCTGGCACCTACATAGCCCAGAGCCACAAGCAGCAGCACAGTGCGCTGGGGACAGAGGGGCCAATCACCCAGCTGCTCTGCACCCCTCCTGTGCAGGGGGGTGGGCCGGGGGTTACTGGCAGTGCTACTTTGGGAGGGTGCCCTGCTCTGACCCTGCCTGCCAGGTACAGCATTGGCAGCTGTCTGGCTAAGGGCAGGTGGGAAGGGAAACCAGCCATTGCACCAGGCAGACAGATGCCAGTGAGTGTCCTGACCCCCCACGGTGCTATTGGCTCTCACTCCCCATGTGCAAACAGAGGGAGCTGGGGGGTGGTTACAGCAGGCAGGGGAAAGAGATTAGCCTAAATCTTGCGAGGTGCCTCAATCTGCTGCCCTGCAGAGCTGAGAGCTCCGCTCAGCTCCCAATGGCCTCTCAGCACTTCACCCTCCACTTCTGCTGGGCTGAGGGAAGCAGCATGGGGGCAGCGGTCTCCCTCCCCCCACCCTGCCTCTCTGCGGGCCCATGTGAGCAGCTGGGAGAACCTGCATGCCAAGGCACAGACCCCCACCTGCAGCCCCACAGCTGCCCTCTCAGCCCCAAGGAGCGAGGGGACAGGATGCCAGGGTAAATGGGCAGCAGGGCCTTTCCCCTGGAGCCCAGGATGAGCATGGTGCAGAGGCCATGGCCAGCGAGGCAGGGGCTTGGAGGGGCTCGAGGGAGCCCCTTTCCCTCCCAAAGCAGCAGGCCACTGAATGGAGAGTGCCCGAAAGCACCAGCCTCTCAGAGCTCACCTGCTGCCACCAGGCCATCCCCACTGCAGCCCAGAGTGCTCCTCGGCACACAGGCCCCGAGCTCACGTCAGCCAGTTGTTAACACGGGCACCGTGACCCCAGCGAGGGCCAGGACATGCTGAGCTTGTCGGCTGCTGGCTCAAACGCACCAAGGGGTGGGGGGCAGAGCCAGGCAGCGAGATCAGCCCGACAGCAAGGTTCTCTCACAGCTCGCCGCTCGCACGGCCGCAGACATTCAACCACAAACAGCCTCTCTGGGTGGGAAGCCAGGGATGTGCTGAGTGAACACTGGCCGGCCGCCCCACCCCGCACTGCACAGCTGGGCCCTACCTAGCACAGGAGATACCAACTACATGCACAGTGGGCAGCTCCGCGGCAGGAGGCAGGGCCACGGAACAGGCAGATCAATGCTTTAGCAAAGCTGTTTGATGTGGGGCATTACTCTTCTGCCCTGGGGACCTGTCTGGTGAGATGCCAGGATGTGTGGCAAGGGCAGACACCCCTCCAAAGGCAAAGAGCCTACGTCTTTCACTCACCTTTCAATGATGTCAGCGATGGTGCATGCAAACATGAGGAGCCCTTCGGGCATCTGCAGAGCCACTAGGAGAGAGACAGATGCCCAGGGTTAGGATGCACTGAGCAGGTCATTTCCTCCACAAAGCGAACATCGAGTACAAGCCTGACGACACCCCTGGGCACACTGAGCCAGATCCAACCCACACACAGCTCAGCCCTTCCGCCTTCAGCATCCACCCCAGAGCTCCTCCGAGCCAGAGCTGCCCCACAGCATGCTGGGATGCCGGCGCACTTAGCCCGTAACACCCAGCATGGCTGCTGGCTCCAGGAGCTCCTGAGCACTTCCTAAGGGGAGGGAGTCAGGAGTCCTCTGCACTGGGGCAGCTGCAACACTCTGCTCCCTGGCCACTCTGGGGAGGAGTCTCACAACATGGCAACGGTGCAGGAAGAGGAGAGCTGGAGAACTCCCTGCAGCTGGGTGGTGACCCCGCCCGGCACAGTGAGAAGCGTGGCCCCAAGGTGCAGGCCAAGCACCAGGGCTCAGGGTTCTAGGCCAACACCTCTGTGCCCAGGCCCCACGTGCTGCAGCCCAGCAACGAGCCAAGGCCCCCCCGGGTGCTGGCCCAGGTGACAGGCAGCAGGAAGTGCCTCTTCCCACACGCACAGACGGGCTGGGAGCTCGCTGCCAGGGCGTCGCGAAGGCCAGAAGTAAAATGGGTTCCAAGCAGAACGAGGCTACGTCCATCGTTGGCCATTGGCCAGGGTGGGCAGGGACAAAACCCATGCTCCAAGTGGCTGCCAGAAGCTGGGAGTGGATGCCAGGGGCTGGATCACTCGATAGTTGCCCTGTTCTGTTCGCTCCCTCTGAAGCACCAGGCACTGTTGGAAGACAAGATCCTGGGGCAGGTGGGCCATTGCTCTGACACAGCATGGCTGTTCTTATGCTAACAGTCAGACTGGGACTCAGCCTCCTTTTGCCCTCTGGATCCTCTAAGAGGCGAGGGATGGTCCCCATGCTGGGCTGCTCCCTGCGGGGGTGGGGACTGAGCGCCAGAACTGTGGCCTTTAGCTCCAGCTGCAGGTCCCATTAATCCCATTATTCTCTTAACTCTAGATCCCACTAACGCATCCCGGCCTTAATGACGTACCCAGGGTCTCCCTGGCTGACAGAAATCCCCAGGCTACTGAGCCTTGCCTGGGCAAACACCAGCTCTATTTAAAGACATTGGTTGGACCCACGCTAATCTCCAGCTGCCCCGACTCACAAAGCTCTTCTAAGCGAGATCAGCTTAGACCAGCCAGGGAAATCCGGGCTTCAGGCACCTCAGGAGGGCTCCCAGAGCGCCGCTTCCTCCCCAGCCAGCCTCTGCTGCCCTGGGACGCCTGGAAAGCGGCGTGGGCCACATCTGCCAGCCCTTCCCAGTAGGGCTGTCAAGCTATTACAACAATTAATCCTGATTAATCACACTGTTAAACAATTTATTTACATATTTTTGGATGTTTTTCTACATTTTGAAATATATTGATTTCAATTACAACACAGAATACAAAGTGTACAGTGCTCACTTCATATTTATTTTTATTACAAATATTTGCACTGTAAAAAACAAAAGAAATAGCGTTTTTCAGTTCACCTGATACAAATACTGTAGTGCAATCGATTTATCATGAAAGCTGAACTTACAAATGTAGAATTATGTACAAAAAATAAAACGTAAAACTTTAGAACCTACAAGTCCACTCAGTCCTACTTCAGCCAATCGCTCAGACAGCTTTGGTTACAATTTGCAGGAGATAATACTGCACACGTCTTGTTTACAATGTCACCTGAAAGAGACAACAGGCCTTTGCATAGCACTGTTGTAGTCCGCATCACAAGATACTTATGTGCCAGATGCGCTAAGGATTCATATGTCTTCATGTTTCAACCACCATTCCAGAGGACATGCGTCCATGCTGACGATGGGTTCTGCTCAATAACAATCCAAACAGAGCAGACTGACACATGTTCATTTTCATCACGAGTCAGATGCCACCAGCAGAAAGTTGATTTTCTTTTTTGGTGGTTCAGGTTCTGTAGTTTCCGCATTGGAGTGTTGCTCTTTTAAGACTTCTGAAAGCATGCTCCACACCTCGTCCCTCTCAGATTTTGGAAGGCACTTCAGATTCTTAAACCTTGGGGCGAGTGCTATATCTATCCTTAGAAATCTCACATTGGTATCTTCTTTGCATTTTGCCAAATCTGCTGTGAAAGCGTTCTTAAAACAAACATGTGCTGGGTCATCATCCAAAACTGCTATAAGATTAAATATATGGCAGAATGCAGGTAAAACAGAACAGGAGACATACAATTCTCCCCGAAGGAGTTCAGTCACAAATTTATTTAATGCATTATTTTTTAGGGGAGCATCATCAGCATGGAAGCATGTCCTCTGGAATGGTGGCCAAAGCATGAAGGGACATATGAATGTTAAGCATATCTGGCACGTAGGTACCTTGCAATGCTGACTACAAAAGTGCCATGCGAACACCTGTTCTCACTTTCAGGTGACACTGTAAACAAGAAGTAGGCAGCATTATCTCCCGTAAATGTAAACAAACTTGTTTGTCTGAGCGATTGGCTGAACAAGAAGTAGGACTGGGTGGACTTGTAGGCTCTAGAGTTTTACACTGTTTTGTTTTTAAGTGCAGTTATGTAACAAAAAAAAATCTACATTTGTAAGTTTCACTTTCAGTATAAAGAGATTGCACTACAGTACTTGTATGAGATGAATTGAAAAATACTATTTCTTTTATCATTTTTACAGTGCAAATATTTATAATAAAAATAATATCAAGTGAGCAGTTTACAGTATGTATTCGGTGTTGTAATAGCAATCAGTAACAGTTCAGACACACCAAGCACCTCTCCCTTCCCAACACCCACAGGTGCCTGCTCCTTTCCTCCAGGGCATGGGTGGCCCAGGGGTGAGGATCGGGAGTCTGATGCATTATTCTCTGCACTGGCAGCCCATGAGGAACGGGGCTGAGCAGGCTGTGGCAGTGACCCCAACCAGGGAGAGGGCTGGGGCATTTACTCTTCAGCAGCTGAGGCCATGGGGGAAATAAAGCAGCTGCCACCAGCTGAAACCACATCCAAGTCAGAGACGCCCCAGCAGAGACCAGGGCACCTGCGCCTCCCTCTCCCCAAGCCTGGAAACACCCAGCCCTCAGAGTCAGGAGCCCAGGCCTATGCCTGCCCCTCCCCCCGTAGCAATGGAACAGCTTCCCAAGACCCCAATGCCGTCCCTCACCTTCGGGGGGCCTTGCCCTTCACCCATATTCCACCGAGGCACTCGCCCACCCGGGTGTACCCCCAATCCCCAAAGGCTCAGCCAGGAAACACAGGGAAAGAGGAAAGAGCCAGAGAGCCATAACTGCAGCCCTGGCCAGCATCCCAGCCCAATCTCCAGCAGGATGACAGCTCCATGCGACTCAGCCCGTCCTGTCTAATGTGATTATAAACCTGAGATACAAACACACTAACTCGTCGGAAGAGTTATGGCCAGCTCCCCGGAACGTGACATGCCGGCGGCGTGGCAGCTGCTTCCCAGCCTGACTGACAGCTTGGCACAGCCAGCGTCCATCAGTCCGTTCCCCTAGGTCCCAGCCCAGCTCCTGGCCTGGCCTTACAACACACCCTCTCCGGACTGACTGGGACCCGCACACTGGCAAGGGCCATGCACGTTCTGACTCAGGCGTGGCCGGGGCTGTGACAACAGGGCCAATGGGATCTAGCCCCCACGCAGCCCAGGTGGTGAGCTGGTGCACGAAGCCCGGCAGCTCCATTCCCAGGCACAGCTCTAGGATTGCCACGTACCTTTCTTTGCCTCGGCCTGCTGAATTCTCCAGACTGTCTTGTAGATCTCAAAGTTATAGTTGCTGGGGAGGGCTCCAACTGCCTCCTGCAGCTCCTTATTGGTGAGAATTGCCTCGGGGATCTGCATAGCCACCCGTCGGCGCTGGGGTCCTCGGCCTGCAAGGAGAGCCAAGGAGCTTCTTATACAGAAGAGCAAGGAGCCAAAGGATCCGTGAAGAGTGGGAAGGTGCTCAGCAGCCGCACGTGCCACACCTGACTCCGTTGGCTACCACGGAGTTTGACACCTGGCTCCCACTGCCACAAGGAGACAGGCCATCACACCAGCAGAGCCGGGGGAAAGCCTGGCTCCGTCCAGCCAGCAGTGAGGACTGGTTGGGAGGCACAATGAGACATGCTGGATGTGTCACAAAAAGGGAACCACCTATTGCCTCCAGAGGCCTGATGATGCAGCATCCATCGGGAGATGCCAACTCACACAAACGAATCCAGAGCCAGAGCTCAGACCCGTCTGCTCGCCTGAGAGCGCAGGGGCCCCACAGTCCTGCAGCATTCCCGCAAGGCAGAGACCCACAGCAGTCCCCACACCCGCCCCCCAACCAGAGAGACTGAGTGAGTGCAGGACAAGGGGAGGAGGTTTCCACCCCTCAGCAGCCAGGCTCCATAACGCAGGGAGGCACCAAGCCTGCTAATCTAGCACAGCCGGGGTGGTGCGGGGTGGGGGTGCAAAGTAACTTCATGCTCCGACCCCTCAATAAACTAATATAAAAGGCAGGGAAACGAGGTAATGAAAGCTGTGTGATCACATTCAATCTTGCTGAGCGACTGGAGGGGGCGAGGGGCAGCTGTCGGGGCCTGCACTGAGCCCAGATTAGAAACTCCCAACAGAATTAACTGAGAGAGGCTTGGCCACAGCCCCCACCCCACTGACATGCACAGAGATGGGGGGCCTTGCCCAGAGCCAGAAACCCACTGCCCAGGGGCTGCTCAGCACCAGTAACCCAGCAGGGAAAGCTCTGCTGAACAGCTAGGGGCAGCACCGCCTTCCAGGAGAGGCAGCGGCCAGTCACTCGAAGCCGAGTTCAGGGGAAGGAGAATGACGACTCCCAGGAGAGCAGGAGTCCAGCCAGCGACAGCTGAGGAGCTGGTGCCTGCTCCAGCATGACCCTATCGCCCCAGCTACATGAGGCCTAGAACGACTTCTGTGCAGAGACCCCTTCCACTTGCCAGCTGCCCTGCGTCCCCAGACAGTGCCCCCCGGCCACCATCCAGGGAATGCGGAGACGTCTTTTGTTCTCTCAGGCAGCTGGCAAGTTTAAAGGTGACCACCATGTGGCTACAGGGGCCCATATGCAGGTAGGAAGGTCCTACGCACTGGGTCACCACGCACAAGCTCCAGCTGCAGCACCCCCTCGGCAGTGAGGAGTCACCTGAAATCCTGCTACACAGAGCCCAGCAAGCCCCCCAGAACCAGCTCCACCTGCAGCCCCTCCAGCCCCTGGCAGAGCCAGCACGGGGGTGGGGGCAGGGCTCTCGCATAAGGGCTGCCCTGAGCCCGATTCATGACTTGGCCCCAAGGGAGTCTCAGGTTAAGGCTGAGCAGCCCTAGCACACGCTGCCTGCCAAACACATTGACACTAACGGCTGCCGGGGGGAGCTCCCTTGCTCCTATCCCCAGGCCTTGAGCCAGACCCTTCCCCAGCTAGAGCCTGCCCCAAGAGAGCTCCCCTTCTCCCTGCTGGTCCGCTGCCCCCACAAGGACTCCTCTTCCCTACCCAGCCAGGACCCCACAGGAGTTCCCCATCCCACCCCCTACCAGAGTCCCACCAACTGGCACAGAGCCAGCACTGCCACACGCGTGCCCACGATGCCCTGTGGAAGGGGCGGCAGCTGGCTGGCACTCCTGTAGGGCAGTGATCTGGCAAGGGAAGGGCCGGTGTTACTTCTCCAGTATCTCACTTGACAAAGTGATGGGAGCGGTAAAGAGCAGGTTTCTATTCCTGTTTTACCATGACTGCTCGAGACCCTTTTGTGGGACTCGGTGAATCAGAAAGGCTGTCAGCAATCCGAACCCTGCCAGATGAGCTGATGCAGCGTAAGGGCTGCTTTATTTATGTTTGCAAAGGGCCCTTTCATGACAGTGCCTCACAGCGAACAGGTGTTCATTGCTGTCTGAAGGCCAGGTGACTCACGAGCTGCTTTGCCCACTCACTACATGAGTTATCCAGGCTCCTGTGAAGCAAACTGCCCAGATAAACTAACTACAAAGTAACTTTGACGACTGGGACGCTGAAGTCCTTATGGCTGCCTGGCTTCATCTCAGCCATGCCAGGCAGGAAAAGCCCCTGCTGACCGCTCTGTCCACCAAGCGAGCAGCAGCCAGAGGTGACTGCTAGCGGGTTACTGGAACGTGGGCTGGATCTGAGACACTGGGGTGAGAGCACAGCTCCAGGCCGATGGACCCACCCTCCTCAATCCAGGCAAAACTAATGGTCCCACGGCAGCCACTCCCAGCAGAGCCTCCCTTCAGACTAGCCGGCATCCTCTGCAGAGCGTGTCACCTCCTTATGCTCGGCCCAGGAGCTAGAGCTGCACGGGGGTGGGTGCAGGCCTAGCTCCTGGGGAACGCACCCGGCAGACGGGGCTGCGACCCTCCAGGACTGGCCTAGAGTCTCCATGAAACCGTCCAACCAAAGCTGGCAACGCTCCCACCGCCCTGACTGGCACGTGAGAGGCGGAGGGGCTGCAGCATGGCCGGGAGAAGGGCCCCTGCAGCCCCCGCCCCCTGATGAAAGGGAGGGGGCCGCCCTCGGGGAAGCGCGCACACGCCGCTGACAGACAAGCACGTGCCCCCCCCCGGCGTGCAGAGCCACGGGGGGCGGCAGAGGCCCCGGATCCCTTCCCCTGGCGGGGGGGGGGGGTCGGGGAGCGGACCCGGGGCCTTTGCTCTCCGGGCCGCTCCCCAGCCGGGGGCTACGGGCCAGGCTGGGGCCGGACTGACCCGGCCCCGGCCGCAGGCGGGGTCCCTCGCGCCCCACACACCAGGCTCCCACCTGGCGCCCAAGCCGGGGGCTCGCTCCGCGCCAGCTGCTCCCGCGCCGCCATCGCAAACAAACCCACGTGGAGGCCGGAAAGGCAGCGCCAGTAGAGCCACGTGCGAGCCACCAGATCCTAGACAGGAGCAGTCACCGACCGAGCAATCGAGCGTATGGGGGCGGGGCCCCTGGAACTCCCTGCCGCTGGCTTTTCCCATTCGACCCCACCATGGGAGGGAGAGCTCTGCTCCTGCGCCGCAACAGCGCCGAGCGCCCTGCATAGCACCCCCTGCTCCCGCCCCGTGGAGACCCTGCATAGCACCCCCCCTGCTCCTGCCCCTGGGGTGCCCCCTGCATAGCACCCCCCTGCTCCTGCCCCTGGGGTGCCCCCTGCATAGCACCCCCCTGCCCCTGCCCCTGCCCCTGGGGTGCCCCCTGCATAGCACCCCCCCTGCTCCCGCCCCCTGGAGACCCTGCATAGCACCCCCCTGCTCCTGCCCCTGGGGTGCCCCCTGCATAGCACCCCCCTGCTCCTGCCCCTGGGGTGCCCCCTGCATAGCACCCCCTGCTCCTGCCTCCTGGAGTCCCTACATAACACACACCCCCGCTCCTGCTCCTGCCCCTGGAGACCCTGCATAGCACCCCTGCTCCCGCCCCCTGGAGACCCTGCATAGCACCCCCTGCTCCCGCCCCTGGAGACCCTGCATAGCACCCCCGCTCCCGCCCCTGGAGACCCTGCATAGCACCCCCTGCTCCCATCCCCTGGAGACCCTGCATAGCACCCCCGGCCCCTGCCCCTGGAGACCCTGCATAGCACCCCCTGCTCCCGCCCCCTGGAGACCCTGCATAGCACCCCCCCCGCGCCTGCCCCTGGGGTGCCCCCTGCATAGCACCCCCTGCTCCTGCCTCTGCCCCTGGGGTGCCTCCTGCATAACACCCCCCCTCCCCGCTCCTGCTCCTGCCCCCTGGAGTCCCTGGATAGCACCCCCCTGCTCCCGCCCCCTGGAGACCCTGCATAACACACACCCCTGCTCCTGCCTCCTGGAGTCCCTACATAACACACACCCCCGCTCCTGCCCCCAGGGTGCCCCCTGTATAACACCCCTCTGCATAGCACCCCCCTGCTCCTGCCCCTGGGGTGCCCCCTGGAGTCCCTTTGGCTTCTCTAGAGGGTTTTTAACTTTCTCTTTATCCAACAGATAGTCCCAACAATCATAACAAACCAAATTGTATTATTAAAATAAGACAAATGAGTGAATCAACACACTCCATGCTTCCTTGAAGTTGGTGGGACTGAGAAACAAGCTTCCCAGCAGTGTGAGAAAGATGTCTCCCTTTGCACCCTTTTGAGAACCTTTTCTAGCTTTTTAGTGGAGTGGTGCATGGTGACCATCACATTTTTACCTTGTGCCTCCACCTTTTAAGGTGCTGTCTTAAACTCGGGTGCACTATTCACTGTTTTAACCCAGATGTGTTTACCCTCAGAATGATGGGATTCACCTTTATATAACATGTAGGCAACGTGAACAGCTTGCACAGAAATATTTTTAAACACAAAGTCGATGTTACGCCCCAAACTGACCTGGGAATGATGCCTGGCATTACAAAAGGAATTAACCAAGGAATGGGGACACCAGCTTCGAACACATGGGCATAAACAATGGCTGAGCTATTATGACTACTTGGCTGAAGACTAGTGACATGTTCCTTGGTCCATATTTACACAGATACAAGGACCCTCAATAAAACCTGTGGTACATGTATAGCCAATACCCGATTCCCAATTGCAGGAATTTAGGTTGACACTATTATATCCTGCATCATCTCTGTGCACCCATGTAGGACTATTGGTACTAAGGGCTACACCCACCTTTCACTGGCATTGAGTATAGTTAGTATCTATGTGGTGGTTATGTGGGTTTCCGGGTCATGCGAAATTGACAGCCTGCCACCCTGCCTGGTGGACTGCTTCAAAAGAACTAACATTTCTTAGCAGTAGTTGCTTCAGCTCTGAAGGGACGATTCCATTGAATCCATCCTTGAGAATGCTGCTAGCCGTATTGAGCAGCCAGGATTGGGCTTGAGCACAAGTTAAAGCCCATGAGAGGTTGCCCTGTAACACCCCTACGGCATCTATAATTTGTTTATGATCCTCCTCTTGCAAACCAAACCATTTTGGTAGGGTCTTAACAACTTCATATTCCAGACTGTTCAAGAGGTTTAATGAGGAGGTCACTGGCTGGCTCAGTCATCACATCATGCCCCATACTACTGATTTTTCCAGCCAGGATACTGGCATCAATTGAATTTAAAATACCTACACTGGTATCAACTCCTCCTAACACCTTTGCCACTGCACCCCTTTTGACCCTATTTGGCTTGGGCAAGATGCTTTTTACTGAAGCTTCCCATCTGAGATCAGTGTTTGGACCTACAGTGCACACTTAGGGTCGATGCTGCTTACTGCCACTTCCAAGGCACAGTGATCTTCTTTAGAGAAGAGACTGGCTGGAATTATCCTGTCCTAGCACAGGACTTACATTGCTCATATCAGGCTCCAGTACCACTGCCACTTGTCTGACCTCTCTGGCTCCAATTACAACCCATCTGCCTGTGTCACGTATGTTGACATTCATATTGCTGATACTGTAACAGTTGCACATTTTACATCTACTACATTAAAGAAACTAATTACTAAATGAATTAAACATGTCCTTGGTGTTATTGTAACAATCCAGACTTCTGCTATACACACATTAGAAGAAGTATGTATCTTTATATTTAAAGCTTTTCCACAAATTGCACTTGCATGGTTACCTTTACCTTAAACACTCCCATCTTTAATACAAGGGAATATTTGAACTGATGCTGACACATCTAGATTCACCTCACACTCTTAACACCTCTGAACAATTGCCCAAGTGGTCATCA
Source organism: Mauremys reevesii (assembly GCF_016161935.1). Classification (NCBI taxonomy): domain Eukaryota; kingdom Metazoa; phylum Chordata; order Testudines; family Geoemydidae; genus Mauremys; species Mauremys reevesii. Next base: position 24,100,889 of record NC_052642.1, read on the forward strand.
TTAAACTCCCAGTTGCAACCCTTTTCCCATTTGTGAACCAAGCTTGTCTGGTCAGCGTTTTTTTGTCAGCTACTACAAAAGGGGGGTCACACTCATAAGTTTGCTGTGTGAAAGGGGTCACCTGTACAAAAATTTGAGAACCACGGCTGTACCCCACATAAGGAAATGTCTCAGTGGTGGCGTTGGCGGCGGCCAACAGCACTTATATGGTAATAGCTGACAAAAACGGTGACAAAGATCCCTCATTACTTCTCCTATGAAGCGGGGGCCTTGATCAGAGTCGATCTCGTCGGGCAATTCAAACCTTGAGAAAGTTTGTTCGAGAAATTTCTTGTGGTGGTGGTGGTGGTCGTATTATTCTTAGCAGGATGCACTTCTATCCGTTTGGAGAACGAATCCACAATCACTAAGCAGTGTTTATTGCCATTCCCAGCGATCCTATAAAATCTGTAGTCAGGACCATGGGCCCAGATCTGGATTATTCTCTGCGCAATTCAAGCAGTTCTGCAGGTGCTTCTCCACATCTCTGGTTAAACTGGGCCACCAAATCCACAGTCAGTCTGCTCACCATCTTTTCTAAGCCAAAATGGCCTTGACTGTGAGATAATGCAATGAGTTCTTTCCTTACGCTTACGGGAACTACTAAAACTGGGTTTATGTTGTTTAGGTCTTTTCTTAAAGCCAGGGTTAGTTCATCCTTGGTCTGAAAGATGCTGTAATTTTGATGCTGTTCCTTGACTAAGAGATCTTGCAACTCTTTCTCCTGTTTCTGCAGTGCAACAATGTCCTTTTGACCTTCTATGTCAGGTTTTTTTCCTGAATTTGATATGCCCTTAAATCAGATTTGGTCCACAGTTACCCTATACCTTGCAGTGCGGCCTGTTTAGCGAGTCTGTTGACCTTCTTTAATTTGGATCCTTCAGCTTGCTCTGTCTTATGGGCTTTTGCCTAGAACAGGTAAGTATCCCCCTTGCTGGTTGTTACTCATTGCCATGCATGCTTCAGGTATCGGCATGTGCTATTGGCTTCCCATCTGCTGAAGTCACATCCCTAGGTGACCCAAATGGGCATCTGTTTGGTAAGTGCCTTGACCACGGGGTGACCAGATGTCCCGATTTTATAGGGACAGTCCTGATATTTGGGGCTTTTTCTTATACAGGCTCCTATTACCCCCCACCCCCATCCCGATTTTTCACACTTGCTGTCTGGTCACCCTACTTGACCACCCAGTCAGAGTGTGAACAAATAAACAAGCTTCTGAGGCAGCTGCATCCAGCGTGGCTAGGCAGCCACCACCTCTGCAAAGGGCACTCGTGGTCTTCCCTGGGTTAATAACGCACAAGGGATGGTGACAGATGTGGTATTTTGCTGACTTCAATATTTTTGTTCAGTAAATTTAGGGTCCATCCTGCCAACCTGGGGTTGGAGTCCCTTCCATCATTAATCTGTCTGGATAGAACATACACCTGTAAAGTATGTGTTGTCTTGAGCATCACTGGTGATGTGCCTCTCAAGTACCCCCAATGGTGCATGGCCCAGATCAGTGCCAATACCTCACACTCACAAGGGGATACCTTTGCTCAATGTCACTCAGTGTTTTTGCCATTGGTTTGGGTCCATTCCCATTATCTCGAAGAAGTGCAGCACTTAATCCTTTCAGTCTTGGCTAACTGTAGCTGGAATGGTTTGTCCCACCTGGGATAAGCAAGTGCTGGTGCTTAGTTAGCGCCCGATTAAGTTTGTTGAAGGACTCCATGTGTTCTTCATTCCATTTCCACTCTTGGCCTTTTCGCAGCAGTTGGTAGAGTGGGCGGGCGATCTCTGAGTAGTTCTCCATGAAATCCTGGGAGAAAACCTGTGAGTCCAAGCAAGGATCTCAGAGCCGAGATATCATGTGGGGCAGGGAGCTTATATATAAGCTGTATGTGTTGGACATCAGGTCTTCTACCCTCTACTCCAAGTTCCACTCCTCAGTAAGTCACTTTTTGTGAGGCCTTTATAGGCTTTATAAGAAATCCTGTTGGCTTTACTTTTTCTGGGACTACATGTAACAGTTTTAGATTTTCTTCCATGGTTGGTGTCACAGTAAGGATGTCATTGACGTAGCTAATTATTTTATGCTTCTCTGGAATGATGTTCCACATTCTTGTGACACTTGTGGCAGATGGAGGGTGCATCGTAGAACCCTTGGGGAACACAGATAAAGTCTATTGTTTATTATCAAAGGTGAATGTGAACTTGTATCATGATTTGGGGTGAAGTGGGATAGAGAAGGCGGTGTTCAGTACCACTGCGCTCCTGTTGAGGTTGCCAAATACCAGGACATCACAGCAACAACCACTGGAGTGAGCTTAGGTGTCACTTGCTTGAGCAGTCGATAATCCACAGTTAATCGCCAAGTGTCCATAGGTGCGTCCCTCTTGGTGGGGCAGCGCAGCCTAATGGCTACAGTCAATTTGCCCCAGTGAGACAGGGCCAAAAGGCCTAGCAGCCAGAGTCAATAGATTTGCCCCTCTTGGGGGGCAGTAAGGCATAGCGGCCACAGTCAGTAAAGTCGCCCTTGTCGGCAGGGCAGGAAGGCCTAGTGGCCAGGGTCAGTCAGGATGGGGGCCACCATGCACAAGAAAGGGGATGGCAGCCCGGGTAGGGGGGTCAGGGCCCTCCCTCTGCACCAGACCCCAGCCCAGGGCCCTGGTCGTGGCATTGGCGTGTGCCACTGAGTCAGTGGGAGAGGGGGCGGTTCCGACCAAAACACTGACTCAAATTTCCAGTTCACAAACCAGGCCCCTATCAAATACTCCTAGGCTGCTTCCTACAATAGTTCCCGCTGTCACAGTCTGAGCATCTGTTATCTTTGGGTTCTCTGGTCTATGCTGTCCCTGGGGACTCCAGACTCAGCAAGGTCTCTGTAGGTACCTTGGCATTGCCTGGCTTACAGCGTCTCCAGCTCCCATAGTCTTGGGCTTCGGCTGCTCCTTGGATGGAGCCAGCGGGTGTGTGGGCGGGCGGGCGGGCAGGCATGCGTCCTCCCTGGTGGGCAGCCCCCAACTGAGCTAAGCTGCTCCCTTTTATACCGGTGCACCTGGAGCAGGCCCAGTAGAGTGAAGGGGGCGTGGTTTCCTCAGCCCACAGTGTAGGGTTAACCCTTCCCCGTCCATCACACTCCCCACATGTGCCCCCTGCCCATTGCTCCTCCTGGCTGCCTCCTCTCGCCACTGACCTGGCCTCCTCTACAGAAGTGGAAAGAGTAGTAGAAAGAGCTAGAAGCCTCAGGGACAGGACTGGCACCCTGTGCCCCTCCAGAGACTTCTGAAGCTGCAGGTTATCCTGGCTTCCCTAGTGTAGCGTGCCCAAGCCTTTGCTACTAGCACTTCCTGGGACTCCAGAAACTTGGTAGCAAACATGGCCAATGCTTTGTTGGCGGTGTAGTCGGGCAAGTGGTTTTATAACGGTGCTGGGCCCTGTCTGGGCTGCATGGGCGTCTCCCCACTCTCTGAGGGGATGTGTGTCCATAAGGCCAAAGGAACCATTAACAGGGATGGCAATGACAACACCTTCAGAGGGTCTGGTTCTCAAGGCCCTGCTCAGAGATCTGCCTCCAATGATCACTCCAGCCTGGTTTAGCTGTTTGTCAGAGGAACGATCCTGCTGTACGCTTGGCACCATGTGTTGACAGAGAGGGTTCTTTGCCCATAGGTGTAATAATTACAACAGCCCCTCTCCTGCATACTCCACCCTGGAGTGGGCCTCCCATCGCCGCAAAAAACAACGTCTGTTCTAGAGGCTCCCTCACAGTGAATGGCTTCCCCTCTCCAAGGCTGGGCCACACGGCAGGTTACCTGAAAGGGACCACTGCTAATGGGTGACTGAAGGTCCCCCCTGACCTGCCAGTTCCCTAGCACCCAAAGATGGGGTGTAGGGTGACCAAATACTGCCTGAGGGGGCCCCCTTCCTTACATGAGGCTGCAGCTTTCCTTCACCACACACGACTCTCTTCATACCTGCCCTCGGGTCCCGACCCCAAAGCATGTGCCAGGACCTACTTGCTCTCAGGGCACGTTGTGATTTCAAAACAAGTTATGTAAGTGCATAGACAAGGCTGCTTCTCCACAGCACTAAACGTCCTCATGGCCTGTCCTCAGCCCCAGCCCCGTCTGAAGGGAAAGCAGCTCTTCCACGACTGCCCTGGCTGGAGCAGAGACGTGCTGGGCACATTGTCATTGTGTGGCATGTCACACCAGTTGGACAGAGTAACTTCCTGCAATCACCAGAACCCAGAGTAACCTGTCTCATCCTCCTGCTATTTAGAGCCCTAGAGAAAGGTGGACCTGCGAAAGCAATTCATATAGCCCTAACCAACTAACCCTCTCCCTCAAACCCCAGACGGCAGCCTGACACCCCCTCTCAGCTGTGCGCCACAGAGCTCTGCTGGAACAAGCTGTCTGGGAATGTTCTGATCTCGAAATCCCTGGATCAAGCGCTCTGGGGCAATGGACCAAAAACCCCATCAAGGAGGGTTTCAGGACCAGCTCTGGCCATTGCTGTGGCTGCAGCGCCCCCAAGCCCTTCTCTCTCATCCCCTCCCTTTCCTTCCCCCCCCCTTAGGAGGCTGCTGTTTTGACACAGTGCACTGACAGGCATTCAACTATCTCTGTCTGTCAAGCTCAGGATGAGGTCAACATGCTCAGCAGGAGCCCTCCCTGTCTGATAAAACCAGGCAGGTGTCAGGATCCTTCAGCCATGGGACCCTGATCCACGTTGGCTGGATTCAGTTAATCCAGCTATGTCTGTGACATCAGCATCCAGCTGTAACCTCACAAATGGGAGTGTGCTCCAGGGAGGCACAAGGGCAGGAAGAAGGGGCTCCCTGGAGACCCACTTCACCACACCCCGGGATGCAATGTCACTGAGCGACTCAGGCAGCAGGAAGAGTTTGGCTGGAAAAGAGAAAGATTTACATACAGAGCTCCTGGGCCGGCAGTGATGGGGCACGAGAGAGAGAAAACACAGGCCCGTTGGGCAGGAGCTTTGGGGCTTGATCAGGGTTTGCTGAAGTGCACCAGGGCCTCTGTCACGTTCCCCACCTGGCTAGTGCTCAGGGCTCTGCTCCCGAGCCCCTGACTGTTATCTCTAAGGCCCCCCTCACAGTTCTCATAAAGGGGCCCCAGTGGGCTCTGCTTCTTGCCTCTCCTAAGTCCAGAGGCTCCACTCTCCTGCAGATCATCATGTCAGGGGTGCCTTAGCCTACATGCTGGGCCCGGCAGTGCACTCTGAGGACACTCCGGCTCAGCTTCCTCTCCCCGTCTGGTCACTGCACAGGTGAAGGGCCGTCTCTCTGGCTCTCAGCCTGGGCACTGGAGCTTCACTGCCCCAGAGGAGCGGAGCTGTCCCAGGGGATCTCCCTGCTGGAGCCCCGCAGGCCTGGAGCCTCTTGCTGGCGTCACACACTGACACACTCGCTGCTGCATTTGGACTTCTCTGACATTTGATTACAAACTAATTAAATTAGACCTTCCCTCCCCTACACAGGTTGAGTGACAGCTGCACCACACACTCCCTTCCCTCTGCACTCTGTCTTACTCAGTGCTTGAGTAATCAGTGCCTGCCTCACTCTGGACAGACTTTGTCCAACAGTGGGCTCATCTCACACCCCCATTTCACACCATCCCACCAATGTGCCCAGTCCCCTCATTCTCCCAGGGCTGCGGAGGGGTTTACATTTCAGGCGAGTACAGTCACTGGGCTGCTCCGTCTTTGGAAGCATTCCCAGTGTGTGTGGAAAGAACAGTAACCACACGCGTGCTGTTCACATCGCAGACTCAGAGACATGTGGGGCTGGAAGGGACCTCGAGAAACCATCTAGTGCAGCTTTTGTGCTGAGGCAGAACCAAGTAACCCTAGATCGGCCCTGGTCTGTGTTTGTCCAACCTGTTCTGAAACCCCCGCTGATGAGAATTCCACAGCCTCCCTCCATAACCTGGTCCAGAGCTCAACTCCCCTTAGAGTTACAAGTGCTTCCTCATATCTAACCTAAATCTCCCTTGCTGCAGATTAAGCCCATTACTTCCTGTCCTGCCTTCACTGGCCATGGAGAACAATTGAGCACAGTGCTCTTTAAAAGAGCCCTTAACATATTTGACAACTGTTTTCAGGCTCTGGCTTCTTTTCTCAAAACTAAACTGCTCAGTTGTCTCAAGCTTTCCTCACCGGTCACGTTTGTTACATGCTGGGTCATTTGTTGCTCTTGTTTGGATTCTTTCCAGTTTGTCCACAATCAAAGCTGTATAGAAGGCAAATCACCCCAACTAGTTGGCCAAAAACTCTCTTAGCTTTTGGGTTGACAGAGACTTTATGAAGCTCCCAAACTCTAATCTGCTGGCCCCGGCTCCCTACCATTCTCCTCAGCAGGCCCTTGGTGGAGAGAATTATTAGTGACTTACAGCTTCCAACCTGAGGCCCAAATCTATCTTTCATTCTTTGGTGTCTGTGTGCTCAGACATCTCCTGGGAGGCCTGTGCCTGCATCGCATTGGGGGTGTGGGGGGATTCCCAGCTGCAAACAGAGAGAGGCTCTGCCATGCTCTCCACTCTCTTGGCTTCAGACTGAACTTGCTCCAATACTCAAGTGCAAAAATGCCTCTGTAAGAACTGTCTGACTTGCAAGGTGGAATGAGGCTGGTGGGAATGTGCCCTGTGTTCTCACTGATCACACCCCAGGCTGCTGACTCTGGTTGGCTCTCACATCTAATTAGAAAGTAGTGTGGAGAAAACGAGAGGGGGAGACAGAGCAGTGGGGAATGGGCTAAGAGAGGGAAAGAGAACAAGGGAGGAGAGAAAGGGATAGCGAAGGAGACGGGGAAGGGTGGCACAGAGAGATCTACCCAGGTGACACGCCCCTGCGCCTTTCCCTGCAGACATGCAGACTGGAGCCTGGCTCCCAGCTGGATCCAGGGACCAGCAGGGGCAGGTGACACTGGGCCCAGGCGACGCGCAGTGACAGGGATGCAGGGAGGGTGCAGCGCATGCAGGCGCTGCCAGGCGGATTCCTAGCTTAGCGCTTAGCTGCGGTATGACCGCACATGGTGCAGGCTCGGGCCCTCCTCCCTGCAGCCATGGGGAGGAAATGCCAGGCGCTGGGGGGCCTCGGGGTGTTCGGCCCCATCCGCAGCTCTGGTTTTCCTGAAGGGTCCAGATCACCTGCCCAGGGGCTTCCCCCTAGTCTGTCTCCGCCGCCGGAGGCAGCCCCGCTGCCCCAGCCCCACGTCCCGCCCTGAGGCTGTTTGAAACGGGCCTGGCTCGTGCCTTGGAGCAGCCCCGCCCCGGCTCCCAGCACCCGCGGCCGGCCCGGGGCTCCAGGCAAAGGGCTGCAGACAGGCCTGGCGCGCCCGGCTCCCCCGGGACTGGGCGGGGCGGGGCGGGAGCGGCGCGCGCCAGCGCATCCTGCGTGCCGGGGGAGTTGGCTCCTTGCGTTGCCATAGCAATGGGGAGAGGGTCTTGCCTGGCACGTTGTCATGGTTACAGCAGCTGTCAGTCAGCGCGAGGAGCGCCCGGGCAGCCCCCTCCCCATCCTGCAGCCCCTGGCCGGGCGCGCAGCCGGGACTCGTGTCTCCCGGCCCGGCCCTGCGCTGCGCTGCGCTCCCCGGGGCCGAAGCTCCCCCGTAGGGAGGCAGAGGCTCAGCCCAGGGCACCGAGAGGCAGGTGCTGCCCCCCTCGGGCCACCCCGAGCCCCCGTGGCCAGAGCCAGGGGCAGAGCTCCCGGGGCAGAGCCGAGGAGGGGCAGGGTTCGGGTCTGAGGCCCCTGGGGCGGGGCAGGGGCCGGGTCCTCCCGGGGCAGAGTCCGAGGCAGGGGCCGGTTCCAAGCCCCTCCCCGGGGCAGGGTCCGAGGCAGGGGCAGGGTTCGGGTCTGAGGCCCCTGGGGCAGGGCAGAGAAGGGGGCAGAGCCCGAGGCCCCTGGGGCAGGGCAGGGGGCAGAGCCTGAGGAAGGGTCCGGTTCCGAGCCCCCCCTCCGGGTAGGGACAGGGGCAGAACCTCCAGGTCAGGGTCCGAGATCCCCCCGGGGCAGAGTCCGAGGCGGGGCAGGGGCCGGTTCCAAGCCCCTCCCCGGGGCAGGGTCCGAGGCAGGGCAGAGCCCGAGGCCCCTGGGGCAGGGCAGGGGGCAGAGCCTGAGGAAGGGGCCGGTTCCACTCCCCCCCCAGGCAGGGTCCGAGGCGGGGCAGGGGCCGGTTCCGAGCCCGCCCGCCGGGTCAGGTTCCGATACCCCCGGGGCAGAGTCCGATCCCCGGGTCAGGGTCGGAGGCGGGTCAGGGTCCGATCCCCCCCGGGGCAGGGTCCGATCCCCCCCGGGTCAGGGTCGGAGGCGGGGCAGGGGCCGGTTCCGAGCCCCCCCCCCGGGTCAGGGTCCGAGGCGGGGCAGGGGGCAGAGCCCGAGGCAGGGGCCGGTTCCACTCCCCCCCCCAGGCAGGGGCCGAGGCGGGTCACGGGCCGGTTCCCAGGCCCCTGGGGCAGGGCAGGGGGCAGAGCCCCCCCGGGTCAGGGTCCGAGGCGGGTCAGGGTCCGAGTCCCCCCCCCGGGTCAGGGTCGGAGGCGGGGCAGGGGCAGAGCCCCCCCGGGTCAGGGTCGGAGGCGGGGCAGGGGCAGAGCCCCCCCGGGTCAGGGTCCGAGGCGGGGTCAGGGTCCGAGCCCCCCCCGGGTCAGGGTCGGAGGCGGGGCAGGGGCAGAGCCCCCCCGGGTCAGTGGCCGGGTCCGAGCCCCCCCCCCGGGTCAGGGTCCGAGGCGGGGTCAGGGTCCGAGCCCCGGGTCAGGGTCGGTGGCGGGGCAGGGGCAGAGCCCCCCCGGGTCAGGGGCCGGGTCCGAGCCCCCCGCCCGCGGGTCAGGGCCGAGGCGGGGCAGGGTCCGAGCCCCCCCAGGCAGGGGCCGGCCGGGCGGATGTGGGAGCTCGGCAGCGAGGCACTTTCCCAGATGTTAGGTGGGAGGCGGGAGCGACGGGAGGGGAGCGGCCGGGCTCGCCCAGCCCAGCCCAGCCCAGCCCAGCCCGCCGCCGCCGCCGCGGGAGGAGCCGGGAGAGCGACCCGGCGCCGCGCAGCCCTTTATAGGCGCAGCCCGAGGGGTGGGGGCGGCGGCGGCTCCAGGCAGAGGGGGGCGGCTCCCCCTAAAAGCCGCCGAGGGGAGCGAGCGCCCGTCACAGGGGAGGGAAGGAGGGAGGGAGGCAGCACAGCGCCGCCGCCCTGCGCGCTCCGCAGCCCGGACTCGGCTCCGCTGCCCGCTCGCGATGCCCCGGCAGGGGCTGCCCCGGGATCCGGCTCCGCGCTCTGGGATTAGCTGCTGCCGCCGCCCGCCCGCCGGCCCCGGGCTCTGATCGGCGCCGCGCCGGGGCTTTCGCCGCCTGCTTCCCAGCGGCACCGGCTCCAAGATGCTCCGCAAAGGTGAGTCCGGGCAGGGGCCGCGCCGCTCCGGAGGGCCGGGTCCCGCGCCTGGTGCCCGCCGCCCGCCCGCGGGGCCTCAACTTTGGCACTTGGCTCCGTGTCACCAAACTTAGGAGCCGCGGCGGGAGCGGCGGGGACGCGCCGGGGCTCCGGGCCGCTGTCCAGGGTGCTGCTGCCGGGCGCGGCGCTCGGGGTCCGGCGGCTCCCCAGCGCCGGGGGGGTGGGGGGGTCGGAGCCCCAGGCAGCTGCGCTCCGGGCCGGGGAGTCGGGGGCGCATCGCCCCAGCCTCAAACTTTAATGCGAGGAAGAGTTGGGCGGGGGGGGGGGGGCTCACGGGACCGAGCTGGGGGCTGGAAACTCGCTGGCTTTGTCTCTGCCCCTTTGTTCCTCGCGGTCTGTGCCCCCTGCCCCTGCCCGCTCCCCGCCCGGCCCGCCGAAGCGTCATGTTCTGATCCAAGCCCTCTGGGAGGCCGAGAGCAGAATCAATATTTCACAGCCCCAGACGCGGGGATTATAGGACTTGCCAAGGTAGCTCATTAATTTTCCAAAGGCTGGAGAGTTGGGTCTTTTCTCCTTAACTCCTGAGGCGCCGGGAGCCGGGCTGCGCTCCCCACCGGCCAGGAAGGGATCGCTCAGTGGTTTGAGCATTGGCCTGCTAAACCCAGGGTTGTGAGTTCAATCCTTGAGGGGGCCACTTAGGGATCTGGGGCAAAAATCTGCCTGGGGGTTGGTCCTGCTTTGAGCAGGGGGTTGGAGGAGATACCTCCTGAGGTCCCTTCCAGCCCTGACATTCTGTGATTCCCCTTGGGGAGCCGCTGATGATGTAATTCCCTGGGTGCTGGGCGAGGCGATCGGCGCCTGGGCACGGTGCTGCTGGAGCTCTTGCTTCCAAGAGGGGAAGGGGCGCTCGTCTCAGCACGCCCTTGGGCCTCCTCTCTTCCCCCCGGGGAGCAGGGGAGAGGGCTCTGGGACTGGCGGGTTGCTTGGCAGAGCTGTGCAGATCCTTGGCACAGGCTGGTTTTTAATCCTAATGACTGGCCCGGGGGGAGGGCAATAAAAGCACAGGAAGAGAGGGCGGGGGGGGGCTCTGTTGTAAGAAGGGGGCTTCTGGGACTGGCAGTGAGCTGGGGGAACCTTCCAGCTAATGCTAACGTTTGGTGTTATTCAAGGGAAAAGTCTCAGCTCCCCTCACATGTCCCAAGAGTCCCCCCACAGCTGCACCCCTCTGTGCCTATGTAATCCTGCAGTTGTCACAACTCTGGGCAGGTGACATCACAACTATTTCCATGGCAACAAACTAGGACATCATAGGGCAGGATTTTTGACATCACTACAAAGGAAGAAGCCAAAGTCAGGGTCCTCTCCCTCCTCACACATGCACCAATGCCAGCCACTGGCTATGCAGAAAGTAGTGGCTGGGCAGGCTGTGTGGCATGGTAGAGGCCTGGGACAGGCCAAGACTTGGTAGCCAGGAGGCCAGGAGCTGGCCAAAGTCTGCACCAAGCCCTGAGGCTCTGAACCAGGCCACGGGTGGCCACTGAGGCATCCTGGGGACTTGGGCAGGTTTCCAGGGGCTGTGGCTCCACTCCCTCCTATTGGTCCCCTCTTCTGGGAGTTCTTGGCTGCAGCTGGCCCACACTGAGCAATTGAGCCCTTCCACTAGGCGCTCTCGCCTGCCCTGTCCGATGCAGGGGGAGTGTGGAACAGGACAGGGCAGTGGCACCAGGAGGATTGGTGCTGAGGGGTGGTCTGTGCCTGCCCCTCAAGGTGCCCAGGATCTGATGTGTAGGTTAGATATGCGCCCGGGGTATCAGGAATAAAGGACACTGGGCTTGTCTCTCAGTGCATAGCTGGTGGCACCAGCACTAAAGCTTGCCCAGGGTGAGGACTTCCTGGAATGCTGCACAGGTGAGAACTTGGGATCCCACTTGGAGAGCCTGGAGCACAGGAAGGAGTTCCTCTGCTGGGCCGTAAAGGCACCTTGCAGTTGCAGGGCCTTGGGTTCTGAGCCTTAGTTCTCTGACTTCCAGGTGGACTTTGTGCAGCTTATTAGTCAAAACAAGTTTGTTGTTGCCACTGGGGTTAGGTGCTCAGTGTGCTGTGTCCTCTGGCGAGCACCGTCTCTGCAAACAGACCCCATCAGAAAACAAAACTTGCTCAGAATCCCAAGTGTGCCAGAGCTGCTGACAATGCTCAGAGCAGAGAGAAATAGCAGCTGCCCTGGTTTTCAGCCCCTCCATCCCCCAGGCACTCCTGGGGATAGCAAAGCACTGCCCTGGTCTGAAAAACGGAGAGGAAATGAGATGCAGAGACTAGGTGGAGCTGCTCCCCGCAAACAGGAAGGAAGGTCTGGTAAAAGGGTTTCATTTCACCAGGACTAGCCTGTTAAGGTCAAGATCTACAGCTCTCATTTTCAGAGCTAGAAAAACAAAATGCAAATCAACAGCCTCTGGGCTAATACAGAACCTATTCTTAAAGTTTTTGTCTTGTTAAGCAAGGAAATAGAGTGCCAAATAGGCTTTGTTAAGTGGCAGTCTAATTAATAATTTAAAATCTTGTAGCTGTCTTTCATTAGAATTTATCTGTACATCAACCACAAAATCAGTCAAACACACTCATTTATAAGTTAATGCCATCGCTGAATAATTCAACAAGCAGCTAGATTAAGGCCTGCATTCCTGCAAGATGCATTCCATTCTCTGGGTTTCTGTAGCCAGATGGTCCCTCTATGGCTGCTTGAATAGGCCCAATTCCTTGGCAAGTCTGCAGTGCTGTGGCACAGGCAGGCTGGTACATGTGTACAGTCCCGAGTGCTTCCCTGGTGAGGCCATGTAATTCTTCTGGAAGGAATGAAACCAAACAGACCCCACGAGACTGGTTGGGAGTGTGTGCGCAGTGCGCAGGAGGGGCCAGTCTGCCCATCCCCACAACAAGAGGGAGTGAGGAGGCGACTCTCAGGCGCTCCCTCCCTGTGGGGAATGGCTGAGGGAAGCAGGGAACTTTCTGCAGAGCACTAGAGCCACGCTGATTTCCCTAGGGCATCAATGCAGCTGGGAGCTGGTCGTGCTCCATGTCAGAGGAACGTGGCAATTTGGAGCTGGCGTGGGCTGTGGCCTCCTCTGGGTTCCCCATACCCACTCCATGGGATGTCTCAGGAAGCAGCCAGCAGGCTGTGGCCAGGGACAGAGAGGTTTCTGGAGGCCATTCCAGGGGCCAGGAGAGATGCGCTTGGGCAGTTTCCCTTGTGTGTGAAGAGGGTTAAATGGTGGCTTTTTGTTTTGCCTCCCACATGACAGAGCTGGTTGTCACTGCTGGGGTCCCCTGGGGATGCCAAGGTGGAAATCCCTGGGAGGGAGTTTATTCCAGTCCATGACAATGCCCCCCAGTCTAGCACTGCTGTTCACAGTATCCTGTTCCAATGTGTGCCTCCCGGAGGCCTTGCTGAGAACAGCCTGGGGCAGATAGCGGGGGATGAAGGTTTCCAGCTGAGATGCAGCAGAAGAGACACAGCAGGTACCAGGAGCAGGAACAGCAGAGAGAAGGCTCTCCCCGACTGGCCAGACTGTGGGCAGGGACACTGAGGAGGCCAATGCTAGGGGAGAGGTGGGTGAGGGGATGGGCTGGCACAAACCTATCAAGGGTTTTAAACACCCAAAGGGAGGTTATCAGCTGGCTCTTACAGTGAGCAGGAGCCAGTGGAGAGGTCTGAGGAAGGGATGTTGTGTCATGTGACTGCACATACGTGAGCAGGTGGGACAGTGTGTATAGTGGGGGAACTCAGAGCCATTGAACCAAACTGTAAACCCTGCGTATGATGGAACCACTTCAAGCCGGGGGGGGGCAGCACCCCCCGCACCCCTAGTTCCAGCACCCCAGTGGGTGGCAGCATTCCACACAGACCAGAGCTTGGAGCTACAGAGCAGGGAGTTACAATTGTCATGGCAAGAGGCGAGCTAATCTGTAGGAGCATCTGAGCTGCTCTCTTTGCCATGGTGTCCCAATGCCTGTGAGCTTTTTGGAGTAGGGACATTGACAGCGTTATCAGTCTGTAAAGGGCTAGGCACTGCAGGACTAAATCATAGTAACAACGTAACGAAGGCCTGGTGAGCATGTCAGGAGAAGTGGAGCGAAAGCCATGCTGTATCTGTGCGTTCTTCCAGAGGTGGCAATAATCAGATGTGCAGACTAGGAGACTGGGGAGGAGAGGTGAGTTCAAGGTCAAGGAGGATGCCAAGACCATGGACAACAGAGTCCAGGGGTTGAAGTTGTTCATGTGGCTCGTTCAGTCCATTGACATGTCTTTTTAGCTCCTCTCCTGCTTAGCTGAAAGCTTCATGCGCCAGATGAGCAGCAAAATGACATTAAGTTAATTTCATGTTGTTGCTCAGCTGGTACATGGAAGGGAGCCAGGAAGACGCGCAGGCTGGAGTTGCTGGGGTAGGGAAGGCGCTAAAGGGGCCAATCTGAGCTTCTGCCCATTTCCCTTTGCAGAAGGCTCTTTTTGTTAATAACTTGCAGAGAGAAAATGACTAGGATCAATCCTTGTTCATTCTGCATCAGAGGGCCTGGCTGCAAAGGGGAAGGGACCAGACATTTTAGTCAGTTTCTCTTTACAGCCAGCTTCAGATGTAAAGAGACTGAAGGAAAAGGGATAATCCTGGGCAGTTTTCCTCAAGGAGGGGAGAGGGATGGAGCTGAGCTCAAGGGCTATTTTCTTGCCTGGGACCTTATTTAATAACAACATTTTCATCAGAGTAGAACATAGGCCTCATTTGGGATCGGGGACCCATTGAGCCGGACCTTGGACAAACAGCTACTAAAATATGGTTCTTGTATGAAAGATTTCAGAGATCTTTCTGCCTAGGAGAGGTCAGTTCTGTTACGAGAATTGAGAAGAAGCCACAACTTTATTTGTTCAATGCAAGCTGAAGCTTGTCAGGTGGGAGTCATTAGAGGTGTCGGAATGTGCAGAGTGGAGGGTCATCACTGTGAAGTGGCCAAGAAGTTTAACGGTAGAGCTTAGGTGAGTGTGAGCGAGAACAGAGAATTGACCCTTGGGATGTGGCTAGCTAGTTCTACAGGGCAGCAGTAACATTCTCTGCTCAGACATTGCTAGGGATACCTGTAGTCTGAAAATAGTCCCTCAGCTGCATTTTGTGTCTCCTCCCTAGATGTGGCACATGACACCGGCCGGTTCCCACCATGGCCCTTACACTAAGAAGCATCTACAGCCATTTGCTCTGCAGAGCACAGGCTGCTCGGAACAAAGGCCCACTGTCCTGCAGACCAAAGGTAGCTGTATTTCGGTAGATCACCTATTTTGCAGCAAGATCCATTTGCTAGATTATGCAGCATGTGTACCCACGGCCATCTCACCTGCACTCAGCCCACTCAGCCATTACTGCAAGACGATTTAGAACACTCCAAACTTCTGAGTGGGATCAAAGAGCTACATTAAAAAATACATCAAAATAAAACCTGCCCCATGCCAGAGAACGGCTTCTCTCTTTTAGATGTTTGCTTTACTCTTTGCTTCCAAGTGATTTTCAATACACCTTCCCCTAGCATGCTGGTCTTGGAGAATGAACGCCTATTATCCATGGAGTAGGTACAACATGGGTGTTTGCGGAGCAGACCTCCCTCATGGCTCTGTCAGGTGTACAAGGGAGTACAGTCTCTGTCCGATCCACTCAGTCTCTAGCTCTTCTGCAGAGATGTGGATAGGTGGATGCACAACTGGCTGAAAGACCATACTCAAAGAGTAGTTACAATGGTTTGCAGTCAAACTGGGAGGACATATCTGATGGGGTCCCATAGGATCGGTCCTGGGGTCAGACTATTCAGTATTTTCATTCATGACTTGGATAATGGCGTGGCGAGCGTTCTGATAACATTTGAGGATGACACCAAGATGGGTGGGGTTAGGAGCACTTTGGAGGACAGGGTTAGAATTCAAAATGACCTTGACAAATTAGAGAATTAGTCTGAAATCAACAAGATGAAATTCAATAAAGACAAATGCAAAGTATTCCACTTAGGAAGGAACAATAAAATGCACAATTACAAAATTGGGAATAACTAGCTAGGTGGTCATATGCTCAAAAGGGGGTAAAGTGGATCACAAATTGAACATGAGCTGCAAACAAGGCTAACATCATTTTCAGGCGTATTAACAGGAGTATCGTATGTAAGACATGGGGGGCAATTGTTCCGCACTACTCGGCACTGGTGAGGCTTCAGTTGGAGTCCTGTGTCCAGTTCTGGGTGCCAACCTTTAGGAAAGATGTGGACAAATTGGAGAGAATCCAGAGGAGAGCAACACAAATGATCAAGGTTTACAAAACCTGACCTATGAGGAAAGGTTAAAAGAACGAGGCATATTTAGTCTTGAGAAAAGAGGAGGACCCGATAACAATCTTCACATAGGCTAAGTGTTGTTATAAAGAGGATAATGATTTATTGTTCTCCATGTCCACTGAAGGTAGGACAAGAAGTAATGGTCTTAATCTGCAGCAAGGGAGTTTTAGGTTAGATATTAGGAAAAACTTCCTAACTCTAAGGGTGGTGAGATACTGGAACTGGTTACCAAAGGAGGTGTGGAATCTCCATCCCTGGAGGTTTTTAAGAATAAGTTTGGACAAGCTCTTGTCAGGGAGGGTCTGGGTTTATTTGATCCTGCCTCAGAGCAGGGGTCTGGACCTGATGATCTTTTGAGGTCCCTTCCTACATTGCTGTGATTCTATGACGTGTGCCAGTTCTGAGGTGGACATTTGTCCTCTAGGAACTGCATTGGGACTTCCTCTTACACAAGCCACTGAACAGCCTTTGAATGATAACAGCTTTTGACAGCTAAGAACTTGAGCCACATTTGAAGCAGAAAGCTGGAGCTGAAAAGCTGGAGCTGTAACCCATTATCAATCCCCTGAGCCATCCCGTGTGCAGACTTGATTGTTAGATATGCTCCTTCACTGCCTAACCAGCTACAGGGACCCACCCAAGACACTCAGCTGAAATGTGGGAAGAAACCATCAGCCTAGACTACACGTTTAGTGTCCCGAGATTACTAGGCTTATCCCTGTGTAAACAGCCTGCCCCTGAATAGTACAGTGGAAAAAATTATTTAAAAGAAGGGAATGAAATAAAAAACTGAACAAAGGAACAAGCAATGTCGTCTGTAGGAATGAGCACTTTGCTGGGAGCCAGGATACCTGGGTTCTTATTCTGCCTTTGCCACCCCTTGCTGTGTGATCTTGGGCAAATTGCTTAATGCCTGTCTCTTAGTCTGTAAAATGGGGATAATCATTCTGACCTACCTGCCCAGGGTTCAGAGTGAGTTTCTGTACAGTGTTTGTAACATGCTAACTGGTTCGTGTCTTGCACATTGTCTGAGGCACACGGTATGAATACCATTGGTCTGAGCACCGCACTGAGCCGGCAGCTCCTAAATTCTGGTTCCAGCTCTGACACTGACTTAATGGGGGGCCTTGAGTAAGTCACTGAATCTTCCATATGCCACCTCTGTGAAACAGGGATAGTAACAATTACTTTACCTGACACATAAAGGAGCTGAGACTCTGTCAGTGTTTGTGAAGAGCTGTACAAGTGTTTAATATTATTAAACATATAAATCAACTAGAGTTGTCAACTCAAAATTTAGAAACTATATACGATTATCAACTAGAGATTTTTCCCTTCCAGCTGTGTGATCGATCAGTGGATGGCACTGAGGCAGTGATGGGTCTGTGGCAGAGTGCACAGTTCATTATTATACTGTATTTCTTTGTATTGCGGATTGGGGCTCTGGGGCGCTAGGTGCTTTACAAACATACAAATACAAACAGGCCCTGCCCTAAAGAGGTTACAGTCTAATTTAAGACAAGATGCAACAAGTGGATGTAACAGTGTGGGAGGGCGGAGGAGGGCAGCAGTTATACGAATAGCTGCACAGGCAAACGGTGTGAAGCCTGGTGATTTTACTGTCTAATCACTCTGAGTACATGGAGAAGCGAAACTGAAACCACCCAAGTTATAGTTTGTTTAGAAAAACAGCTGCTAAGTAAGGATTTTGGCACAGTGTGTGTGAGCGTGCATGTGCCGTGGTGCCCATGGGAAAGGTCTGCGTAGAGTGGTATATTAGTGTAATGCACCCACTGCGAGCACAGCTGTTGCAAGGTACTGAGCGTGTGCAGAAGGGTGTGCATACACAGCTGGAGCACTGGCCAAGGGATTTCATAGGCATGTACAACAGGCAGACTGACACATCACAGCAAGTGCAAACCTGGTGGTATTGGTGAGCCTACAACACCAAGGGTAAGCTCAGAGGGCAGGTTAGCACCACTTCTTGTAACAGCTCCGTTTGCCCCATGCATGACTCAGAAAGGGAGCCTCTGAGTAGCCATGACCTCACAGTGCATGCGGGAAAGGTGCGAGATGTGGATTTTCATGCTGGATTGTACCTCCAAAGAAACCACCCTGGCCAGATTCCCAGTTAAGGATGCTTTATGGAAACTCACCATCCTTGTGCATCGTATCAGAGGTTAGCCGTGTTAGTCTGTATCCACAAAAACAAGGAGTCTGGTGGCACCTTAAAGACTAATAGATTTATTTGGGCATAAGTTTTCGTGGGTAAAACATAATTTCTTCAGATGCACCCTAGGGTCAAATGGACACTCCCAGGAATATTCTGTTCACTGATCACAAGTGACTAGGAAGCTGAGGTTCCATTGCTGATCCAGGCCGGGAGCCTGGCTCTGGGCAGACATAGCTCTGACAAGCAGCTGGGTTTTGTTCCATTCATGGGACGGCTTGTGAGGCCAGGCCAGCAGAATGCTGATCTGGGCAGTCTTCTGAGCTGGTGCTGAATGCTTATGGATGGGTGTGACATGAGTGGCGGATGCAGGGCAGCAGTGGCAGGGAGATATTAGAAGACAATCTCCTTTGCGCAGAGCAGGATTGAAAAATTATGAAACAGAAAATGCTCCATTTGGTGCAGAAGCCTCTTTTTTGCTCCCTGTATTTTTAAGCACCTACAGCTGTTTTCTGTTTGCTTCCCAGTTTGTGCACCGGCATCATGGGCTCTGGAAACGGTCTACCTGGCCTGGCTGATGTTTCTGAGCTTGCCTTGGCTTCACAAGCAGCTTCTTAGGAGTCTTGCAGAGGAAGCCAGGAGGGCTGTTCTGCCACCAGATTCCCAGCACGGACAGGGAGGGTAAGCATGGGGCTGCATCACTGGTCCATCAGTGCGGAGCTCCATGTAGGTGAGCAGGCTTGGCTGCTGCGCAGTAGAGAGGCTTGTTGGGTTTGAAATGGAGCAGACAAACCCCTGAGGCCTATTTGGTACCTGCCATAGGACTGCAGGGGGCTTTTGCTCAGGTCATCAAGTAGGAGACCCTGTCTACTCCTTGTGTGTGCTGGAGTGGAGGTTTATCAGTGCAGAGGCACTGCCGGTGTCCGTGTGTGTGTGTGAGATGCAGGCATTGTTCCAGCCAGCAACGGACTCTAGGAAGAACAGCACCTCTCCAGCACTGCTTGGTATTTAGAGAGCAGTGGTACCGACCGAGTCCTGCAGGCTCATCGGGTACAATGTCGGGTACAATGCAGCTGCCAGGGGGTTCGTCCCCTTAAACCCGACACTGTATTTAAGTCTCTAGTTAGAGGGTCTCAGACCACTTGCCTCCGTTCATGATCTCATAACATCCCTGTGGCAACTGCGGCCGTTGTTTACATGGGAAGTTAATATTAGGGAATTATTTAACGAGTTCTAGCTTCTTTCAGTGTGAAGTAGCATTTGAAAACAAGGAGGAGGAGCCAGAGCCATGTGATCTGTCTCCTTTCCGTGGGTACACAACACATGTTGCATGGGCTGCAGTTTGATAACCTGGGCACTGCCAGGACTGCATTAGTGACAGAAATAGCAAGTCGGGTTGGAGTTTTGGTTTTGCTGGTCTCATTTTTATAGACTCCAGTTCACGTCATTGACCCAGTGGAAGGTGAAAGCCTCTGGAAGTGTGTGGACCTTGTAGTAATTCCTCACTTATTTGGGAGTGAGCACTCAGCTACCATGGTGATAAGCGTAGCCAGAAAGCCCAGACAGATCTACCTGGAGGTCCCAAGGCAAAGTGAGAACTTGCGCTGCGGGGTTATCAGGTGGCACCCACACCCGGGGACGCTGGAGCAGGCTTGGACTCCCCTCACTGTGGAGCTACCTGCTCAGGGGCGCAGGTTCCCTTGCTGTTGAACTTAGCAAACGAGAGACGTGTGACTTCACAGACACACAAGTTTGTGTCTTTGTTTTATAATTATTGAGTGAATTTTAATACTCATGGAAGTGAGAGACTGCAGGCAGATGCTGAGCAACTCCGTGCACAGCTCTGTTAATCATCTCCGTCCTGACCTGCACTCTCTGGCTCCCTAGCCCTGCTCAGCCAGTGCACCCCAGTTCCGTACTGAGCACCCCCGGCTATAACTGCCCGGCCCATTCTGAGCAGCAGCTCTTGCTGTGATGAATACAACCATGCTGTAGGTTGGTGGTTCTCAATGTGGGGTCTGGGGGGGAGGGATGACACGACTCAGGCTGTCTTGGTCACAGTGGTGAAGGATGCGCAATGGAAACAAGAGACAGTCCTGCCCTGCTAGACTATTTCAATCGTGCATGTGCCAGTCTTCAGGCAGAGCTCCCTGCCCGCCCGTCACGGCTCCCTTGTGTTCTCCTGCCTGTTTGGGTTCCTGAACAGGCGTAGAAGCCTGTTAATGAGACTCTCTTTATTGGGCATCTCTTTGGTGTAAATTTAACTGATCAGATTTGCTGACAACAGCAAGATGGACGAGGTAGCAAACACACAAGTGGCAAAACCCGGCTGCAAACGGACCCAGAGAGACTCGAGTGGATGGGCTGCGAGTAATGAGGGGAGACTTGGACCAGCAGCCAGGGAGTGGAAATAAACAGCCCAGACCCAGAACAGGGGCACGTAGCCAAGCAGCTGCACTCAGCACAGCGAGGCTGTGTATTTTGATCTGTCCTAACATGACTTTATGTAACCAAGCATTAGATATGCCACAGGGAAGCTACAGAAACGGGAAGTCTCTGTCTTAAGAACTGGCCCGCACCAGGAGAACGTTAACAGCCGCTGCACAAGGGAGTAGGCTGCTGAGTCCATAAACTCGCCTCTTATAGGAGGTTTTTAAATGTAAGCCCAGGTCTCTGGAGGACAGAGGTCTGAGCTCGAGTTTCTTGTCACTCCCCCTTCGCCGTCTGCATGCAGACTGGGTCCCTTTTCACTTCTCCACAGGAGGGTGCTCTCCTTGGTGGCTCCAAGGGTGCCACTGATGAGTGTGGAGACCTTCTGTCCGCTCTGCCACAGCCATGCAGCTTTTGCCATTGGCAACGGTCTCCTTGGCAGGTTTTAGCCCTTACCTCATCAAAACAGAAAATGGTTTCTGGTCGAGCTCCGCAGCAGGGGCTAGGAATTCCCGCTGTCTTTTGCCAGAGCAACTCCCTGGAGGCAGGGAAAGAGGGGACCTGTGAGATCAGTAGGGTAATTAACAGAACAAACCATCACCCTGGAAATGTGAGAGCTTCTTAGAGAAGGACACAAATCAGCAGCAAGGTCTGGAGATTTATTTACTTGTGGACAGATCCTGCTCAGTGTCCCTAGTGTAAATCCAGAGTCACTCCAGGGACTTCCCAGAGCAGATCCCTGTCAGTCCTGTCTCAGCAGCCTGAGTGCAGTACAAGTTAGCACATCTGGAGTCTGGGCATTTCAATCTTTGCCCTTTTGTGATGGACTAAATCAGTTCCTTCCCCAGACCAGGTCCTTCCCTCTCTGTTTGGCTGAGGCGGGAGGAGCTGGTTTCGCAGCCCCTGCTGGATTCAGGATGGGACTTCCAGCTGTCCAGTCTCTCACGCTGGGGACGGACGAGGCTGTAGATTTTCCCTATCACTCTCTAGAGCAGGGATCTGGAGGGATCAGTAATTCTCTGGGTATCAGGGTTCTACACTTCTTCCATCATGGTCCCTCTTTCTGCAAGAATTTGCCGAGTGTTTCTGCTAACAAGCCCAGAATATTATAATTTCAATTGGGATTTAAAAAACAAAATAGTCCTCACACAAATTACTCTGCAGTGCCTCTGCCAGGCCTAAGATCTGCTGCTATCTATTTTTTAATAATTGAGGGTAATAAATATGTATTTCTTTCTCCTTTTTTTTCCGCCTTCCGCAGCTTGTCAGCGCTCTGCGTCTCTCCTCTGATCAGACCGCATCTTTGCTGAGAAAAAAAAATCCTTTAAGCAAAAAGGATTAAAGCCTTGAAAGTAGGTCTGCCTGAGACTCCTCTGCTCACCCCCTCTTGCATGCAGTGATCCTCTTCCAGGGCAAGGGAGGGGCCCACTCAAAGTGTCAGAAACCAGGGAACCACTGCAGAGGAGGAAGGAGGGGAGAGAAATGGGAAGACAGACAGAGAGAGATGCAGAGAGTGGAGGGGAGACAGAGAAGGAGAGAGGGAGGGAAAGAAGAGATGTGGGTCCAGTTCTCCTCCAACCAAGTTTTGCAGCAGTGGTGCTGCTCTGACTTCAGTCCTGATTCACATCAGGATGAGCTCAGAGTCTAGCCCCTGAAGCAGGGGAAAAGCACACACTGGGTAAGGGGGATTATGGAGATGGGCCTCCTCTCTCTTCGATGCACTACCATCCTGCCAACTTGTTGAGAACACATTGAATTGGCACTGCGAAGGGGCAGGGACTGCCCAGAGGGATCAGCTGCTTGTGTTGGAAGAACCTGGTAGTAGCTGGCGACAGGAGAGGAGGGTATAATACTAGTTAATCAAACCCCTGTGCTGTGAGTCTTGCCAGGCCTAGGGAAACCCTGTCAATATTGTGTTCACACAACCTGCGCACTAGAAACGTCCTGCGGAGGCATGGAGGGTGAGTGGAGCTTTCATTGCTGATGCGTAGGGCTATTCAATAAAGTCCGTGAAACCAAGTGGCTTTGTGACCTGGCTTGTGTAGTTGCAGGGGCGCTCAGGTTTGGGCCGGCCACCCCTCCATCTCCACTGCTGCTGTGACCATGTGTGCCAGGTTTGGAGCTGGAAGCTGGACTCCGCCCCCTATGGCAGGACCCCCCAACTGTGGGGCACGTGAGGGGTGGGCTTGCTCTTCTTCACGTGATTTATCATTTCATTCCCGCACCTCTGCCGTAAAATGTACTAAACATTTCTGTGCCAGAATCGTAGCTTTACTGCTGAGCAGCGGGCAGGGGGGCGCCACGGGCTCCAGCCCCATCTGGCCTTGGAAGTGATGCCGGAACTGTGAATTGGTCCAGGTTCCACAAGCTGGAAGCTTCAAGCTGCTGCCTCCTGGTGGCCCTTCGCCCCATCCTACCGCAGCTGTACAGAGAGGGAGCGGCATGCACTGCAGGCTGCGCACCCTCAGAGCTGCTCGTCCCCAGAGGGAAAACGCTCTGTGTAGAGACAGAGCAGCTCGGGCTGCGCATATTGCTGCCGCTTCCTGTTCCCTTGTTCTTTACTCCTACGGACATCGGCAGGAAAACAGGATCTCAAGAGTCTCATCTGCTCTTGCTGCTCATTCCCCACCTGCAGCTGGCTCTGTCTGGACAGCTCTCTGCTATCAGATGTTCCCCGACACCGGCCTGAGCTGCTCGCTGCTGTCTAACAGACACCCCTGAACTGGTCTGATAAGGAAGAGCTCTGTGATGGCCACGTAGGGGGGCAGCCCCAGCTAGCACGGGAGCCTCTTTCTCCTCCTAGGGGAGTGCGGCTGCTCAGCCTAGAGTGGTAGCAGCAGCAGAGCCAGGGTATTAGAGTGAGAGGAGCCAGTGTGAAGGAGGATGCTATTTATAGCTTCTTTCAGCTTTTGTTCCTTTTCCAGTGGAGCTTCTCTTTAAATAGAAACCGAGTTGGCTGCACCAGTCTCCCCTGTGCCCAGCCATCCACTGGGGCATTGCCCATCCTTTCCCCTGGAGAGACACAGAGGCCACAGCGAGCCCCTCGTGATCCTGTGCATGTGCCCTGCCCATGGGGCTGGGAGCCCTGAGCTGGGGTGCCCAGCTCCCTCCCTGTGTGCTTTGTGCCAGGGCCCAATGTCCTTGGGGGCGGGGGCCCTGTCTGAGCCAACAGGGATGGATGGAGGTGCCTGATCGCCCCAGCTAATGAAACTGGACACAGCCCAGTTCAGTCCCTGCCTGTAAACTCTACTCCTGTGATATCCCTCCCTGCACTTGTCCCAGGGGCAGAGACGGGGCCCAGGGAGGTGGCTGCCGTAGATGTGGGTGGGCAGAAGTGTCTGGGAGAGCCCTAAAAGCGGCAGTATCCCCAGCATTTTGTGTTGCTGCTCGGCATCTTTTCCCCGCTATTCCTCTCCAGCAGGCCTGCCCAGCATCTCCTCTCCAGCTCTCTGATCGATAGGCCAGGGAACAAAACAAAACAAAACCCAGTAAATATTTAATATGACCCAGAGAGCCAAGGAGAACACTCCCCCATTTCCCCGTCCGTCTCCTCTGCCAGCCACTCGCAGCAGCTCATCAGCGATAATGAGGCCGAGTGCAGCAGGAATCAATAGCAAAGCCAACGTCAGTGAAGGGGTCAGCTCCTGCCACTTCCTCAGCACCTGCCCTGCTGATGGAGCCCAGGCTCACCATCCCCTCTCTCTCACTGTCATTTGTAGTCAGCACTCCTCCATCTCCATCTCCATCTGCCTTGTCCGCCTAACACCAGTGCCCACCAGGCATCAGTGCAGCTAGTGATACCAGCATATGTCAGCTGGAAACAAGGCCCGGGGGTCTCTCCCTCAAGGTCTGATTCCGTCTCCCTGCATTCGCTCTCTGCCCCCTTTTCTCACTTTCTATCTCCTTTTCATGGAGAGTTCTCTGAAAACATCCGCTCAATGTGCAGCGGCAGTCAAAAAAGCAAACGGAATGTTGGGAACCATTAGGAAAGGGATAGATAATCAGACAGAAAATATCATATTGCCTCTATATAAATCCATGGTACACCCACACCTTGAATACTGCGCGCAGATGTGGTCGCTCCACCTCTAAAAATATATATTAGAATGGAAAATGGTACAGAGAAGGGCAACCAAAATGATTGGGGTAGGGAACAGCTTCTGTATGAGGAGAGATTAAAAGGAGTAGGACTATTCAGCTTAGAAAAGAGACGACTAAGGAGGAATATGATAAAGGTCTATAAAATCATGAATGGTTTGGAGCAAGTGAATAGGGAAGTGTTATTTACTCCTTCTCAGAAGACAAGAATGAAGGGTCACCCATTGAAATCAATAGGCAGCAGGTTTAAAACAAACAGAAGGAAGTATTTCTTCACATAATCAACCTGTAGAACTTGTTGCCAGAGGATGTTGTGAAGGTCAGAAGTATAACTGGGTTCAAACAAGAATTAGATACGTTCCTGGTCCATCAATGGCTATTAGCTAAGATGGTCAGGGATGCAACCCCATGCTCTGGGTGTCCCTTAACTTCTGGCTGCCAGAAGCTCAGAGAGGATAACAAGGGATGGATCACTCAGTAGTTGCAATGTTCTGTTCATTCCCCCTGAAGCATCTGGCTTTGGCTACTGTCAGAAGACAGGATACTGGGCTAAATGGACCACTGATCTGACCCAGTGTGGCTGTTCTTATGTTTGCCTGTGTCTTGGTTGCCCTCTCTCTGGTTCTCTCTCTCCTTCTCTCTCCCTCACCCCGCTGCTTACCCCAGCACATATTTCCCAGGAATTTGAGTGGAGGCATCCATTGGGTTAAGGATCTGTTCCCCTTTTGTGCCTGGACTGGCCTAGTCTGACCTCCTGCACATCACAGGCCACAGAACCTCGCCCGCCCGCTCCTCTAATAGACCCCTAATCACTGGCTGAGTTACTGAAGTCATGGAATCATAGGACTGGAAGGGACCTCAAGATCTCTAGTCCAGTTCCCTGCACTCATGGCAGGACTAAGTATTATCTAGCCCATCCCTCACAGGTGTTTGTCCAACCTGCTCTTAAAAATCTCCAGTGATGGAGATTCCACAACCTCCCTGGGCAATTTATTCCAGTGCTTAACCACCCTGGCAGTTAGGAAGTTTTTTCTAATGACCAACCTAAACCTCCCTTGCTGCAATTTAAGCCCATTGCTTCTTGTCCTGTCCTCAGAGGTTAACAAGAACTTTTTTCTCCCTCCTCCTTGTAACAACCTTTTATGTACTTGAAAACTATTATCATGTCCCCTTTCAGTCTTCTCTTCTCCAGACTAAACAAACCCAATTTTTTAAATCTTCCCTCATAGCTCATGTTTTCTAGACCTTTAATCATTTGTGTTCCTCTTCTCTGGACTTTCTCCAATTTGTCCACATCTTTCCTCAAATGTGGCGCCCAGAACTGGACACAATGCTCCAGTTGAGGCCTAATCAGCACGGAGTAGAGCAGAATTACTCCTTGTGTCTTGCTAACAATACCCCTGCTAATACATCCCAGAATGATGTTCACTTTTTTTTGCAACAATGTTACACTGTTGACTCATATTTAGCTTGTGATCCACTATGACCCCCCATCCCTTTCCGCAATGCTCCTTCCTAGGCAGTCATTTCCCATTTTGTATGGGTGCAACTGATTGTTCCTTCCTAAGTGGAGTACTTTGCATTTGTCCTTATTGAATTTCATCCTATTTACCTCAGACCATTTGTTCAGTTTGTCCAGATCACTCTGAATTTTAATCCCGTCCCCAAAGCATCTGCAGCCCCTCACTGCTCGGTATCGTCCCCACACTTTATGACCAGGAGGGCTCAGGGGTTCTGGTGGCAGGAATGTTAGAGGATATTCCTGTTGATATTGTACGGAGGCAGAGAGGGATCTGTCTCTGGACAGGGGACAAAGGATGTCTCCGAAGAAGGAAATGGTTTCCTCACAGACACTTGGTGCTGGGGTGGGGAAAGACAGCCTGAGAAGGCATGCCAGAGCGGAGGCCTGAATCCCTTCCTCCCCGACAGGTATCCTCTGCCTGCCCTCGGCCTGGTGGGGAGATTGGGGGCTGCTCTCAGCCCTCCTCCCCTGCACCACGTGCAGGTGGAGAGTCTGTTCCTGCACAGCTCTTGGCCCATGTCTCTGCCCCCAAGACCTCCCGCCCAGGGCAGATGGAGAGTCTGCACTGCAGGTCCTCACAGCTGCCGCCCGGCTCTTACCATTAGACCCCTGTGCAGATACAACATTTTTATCTGCATCCGTGATGCAGATAAAAGCCCAGGAGTTACAACTTGGATAAGAGCAGCTCTGCAGGGGGCCAGGCCTGTCCTGACCACTCAAACTACTCCAGGGGGCACTGCCCTCCCCGCCCCACCGGGAGCGTGCAGCCTTGGCAGCACACAGCACAACTGGCTGCCTCACTCCCTAGTGGGCAAATGGGAGAAGGAAGTGGTGGGGTCAGGTCCCAGCCTCAGCCCCTCCAATTCTTTGAGGTCACGGGGGCACATGAGGGCATGTGAAACTCCTCGGGTTCCCATCCAGTGTGATCTAAAGGTGGCAAGGTGATGGGCTGGGAGCTGCTCTGTAATGATGTATGAATACTGCCTCTTGGCTTGGTTATAGGATGTTCACTGTATGAATATATGGGTTTAAATCAATAGGGAGCTGTCTGAAATACAGGCAGGGCAGAGGGAGATATGAGAACTTCCCTAGGGTGCTTAGGGGGTGCCTCTGATCCTTTCATCTTTGATAGGGGTGAGATGTGACAGACGGGGGATATGCCTGGCTCTAATGGTGAACCCCACTGTATTTCAGGGTCTCTACTTTGTATTGTAACCTCCTTTGTGAATAGAACAGCCATTTTGTAACTAGTAGAAAGACTGTGTGTTAGGAGCTGTGGCAGAGCCATCGAGGGCCATCAGCATCGAATGATTCTTTCCTACTGGGACAATGAGAGCTGATAAGGGCGGGATTGGAGCCTATAATTCCCCTGGCTGAAGCACATGGGCAGAAAGGGGAGCAGAGACTATATTTAAGGCAGAAAGCTCCCTGTGAAGGAGGGCAGACCACTGCCACATGCAAGAAAGCCAGGTGAAAGCCGGAAGAGTCCTAGCCTGTGAATGCTGGTCAACCCCCGGACTCACAGAAGGAAAGAGATAAGATCTGGGGCAGGGTTGTGTCCAGGATTTTGTTTTTCATAGAGCTGTACCTCTAGTGCTTTCAAGTAAAGGGTCTTTGGTTAAGAAAAACCCTTGATAATCTGCATTCCTTGTTTTCCTGACATGTCAGGTTAATGAGAAACCAGAGCTCCTGGATTCTGGGGAAATGTGTCTACGGGACTGGGGCTTGGGAGAGCAGAGGGACTAGATTCAGAGTTGAGGTAGCTGGATTGTGGAGTCCCACTGCCCAAGAAGGGTGTCAGAGACCTGGTCTGCCCCTGGGAGTGCCTGAGAGACCCTGAGCTAGGCACAGCGACCAGCCACTACCCAGCCCCAGGGTGTTAGAAGCTTGTGGATCTGGTGGTTGTATCCACTCACAACAGACTTGTGTCTGTCCAGAGAGCGGGACTGGGCCAGGTTGTGACACTTGGATGAGCAGTCTGTGTTATCATTTAATTCCTGTGCATGCACCCAGAGCTGCACATGGTGCATGCAAAATATTAAATCATGGAAAACCATTCCTTTGAGTTAAGCATTAAAGCCCTTCCAATTGCATCTCCACCCCCCCCACACACATTATCCACGTTAGGGATGTGCCACCCATAGCAATAAGTGTCCAAAGAGCCTGAATACTAGCCTCATTTGGAAAACTGAATGCTTCCAAACACTAGGCTGAAAACACCAGCTTCCAGAAGTTCAGAAACCATGCCACAACCCTTCAGAATCTGCCTGCCTGTTTCTAGTTGCAATTTTACCCTATTTCCAAACAATGTTTTTCTGAATGCAAATAACTCTCCCTCCTACCCCCAATCTACATACTGGTGCATTTGCTCATCACGGATATATATTCTCACACAAAAAGCTTTGTTAACTGGAGGTTGCCAGACTGCATAACCCCCCACCATACAGTGTCCAAAGCAAAGAAATAGTAGCTATGACTTTGTCATGACTAGAAAGAGTGGGTGAGGGTAGGTCAGGTTTAGCTAACACATACTAGCTAAGTCCCACCGTTTCCACACTGTAGAAGCCGGGTAACACCTCTACTTCCATTTTAGCTAGTTGTGTCCAAGCCTGGGCACACCCTAGGTTACAACATAAGCAGCTAAAATTGAACTAGAGGATTTACCCGACCTCTACACTAGGAAAAAAGTGGAGTTTAGGTCAGGCTTAGCTAGCACTTGTTAGCTAACCCGGACCTATCTTCACCCACTCTTCCTAGTCAAGACAAAGTCCAAGTCTGTTCACACCCCAGCTGTGCTCCACACAGCAATTCTTCTTATGCCCAGCCACAGCCCAAGTATCGTCACCCTCCTGACAAAGCAGCAAGCACCCTCAAACTCCAGCGTGAGCACTTGGTACATATTCCCATGCTTAGTAATGACCACAAGTTGGTGTGGTTTCCATCCTGTACAGGGCACATCATTCTCTACATGGCTGTGTGTTGGGCCATGGAAATAAGGGAGGTAGTGCCACTGCAAGACGTATTTCTGCAATGTTCAGGAAACATTATGTGTATGGATGAGCTATCTCGCTAGTGATGGCTCTTAACTTGGCATTGATTTCTATGCAGAAGTTAAAGAACTGAACTCTCTGTCTGTGTGTACAATAGCGTATTGTACTGATGACCAGAGTTAACACAGCAAGTGGGTGGTTGTGAAGCATGGCATTTGTAGGGATTGTGTCTGTTTCCTAGAGGAACTTCAAACTGTGATACTGTCAAAGTAAAATTTCCTAAAGGTGCATTTATAAATGTTTGTTCTGCAAAAGTTAGTCAATATTTTTCCAAAAATGTGCATGGAAAAGTCAGTTGTCCTCTGAAGTGATTGTGCTAAATCTGGTGACCAAATACAATAATGAAAGTGACAGAGAGGGATTTTAGTCCTGCTTTACAAGTAAATAGCAACACAGCCTTAACTAGGAAGGTGCTAGAGCCTCCATCATTTAGCTGGCATTGCACTGATGCAAGTGTAAACAGAGATGCAAGCCTTGCAAGGAGAGGTGTGTGGTGTGAGTGTGTTAGAGTGTGTGAGGGTGGGCGCAGCTGCCAGGGATGTAGCACTACTTCCTGCAAAAGTGATCTTGAGTTAGTAATTCTGTCTCACATGAGATAGATTTTCGAGACTATCTTCTGTGTTATGTCACCATAAGATAAAGCATCCACATTCAAAACCCAGCTAACATTTTACCATTTACATTTATCTAATTGAAAAGCTGCACAACAGCAATTATGATACTTTGCACGTTAGTAATAAATACACATATTATACCTGATACAACAGAAAACATGCATAACTCAGCTTTTATATGCCAAACTTTAAACTAAGTAGCAAGGCACATCCAAAGCACACGTGTCGTTAGTCAAAAAGCCCATTAGCGGCACATGTAACGTATTGTTTTTACAATATTAATATTCCCTGCAAACTTCAAACAAGGGTAAGATTCACTGGGATGCGACAACTACTTTGGGGATATTCCATAAACCCAGTTAAACTGGCAGATCAGATCAGGTTGACAATGGTCCCACTTATCCTGACAGTATCCTAGCAACCCTGACATACATGCCACTCATCACAGCCCCCAACACCTCAGCCCCACTGGCCACAGCCTCCAACATGCCCCACTCACCCCCAACATATGCACAGAGCCCACAGTAGATGATCTAGAGTCTAGACAGACATTGACACAAATGGCCCCTTGTAGGGCCTCGGCCAAAGACAGTGCAGTGGAGGGTTCTTGGCAGAGAAGGCTAATGGTCTGTCTAGTATGAAGCAGACATCATGTGCCTGCAAGAAACACGCAGAGAGACGACAGCACCAAACATCCCTGGCGTGCATATTGATGCGAACACTGAAAGCAACACCTATGGTAGCTCGATAGCTGTACGTAACCGTAGCGAGGCGACGACTCACCGGCGTGGCGCCTCCTGCTGGTCGTCTAGGGAATTAGCTTTTCCACCCTCTGCCGGCCGGTATCCCGCATGCCTCAGGCCCCTGGGTCCCTCCCGGACCCCGGTGCCCCTTTACCTTGGGTGCTGCCCCCTGGCAGTACCCCCGCTCTCTGGGTCTCCCCACCCAGGGGAACCCCCCCCCCAACCCTCTATCCCCACCTTGCCTCAGTGGCTACTGCCAGTCACCATTAGCCCTCGCACACTGGGGCGGACGGCAGTCTGTAAACCACGCATCATGGGCAAGTGGGGGTTGGACCTGCTGCCTTGGCCTACCCCTGGGCTGCCCTCTGCAACCCCAGTACCTGCTTTAGGCCTTCAGCAAGGCCTCAGCCTGGGGGATTTCCAGCCTGGAGCTCCCCAGCTCCACTCTAGGGACCCTGCTGAGCTCCCAAGCAGCCAGGCCTGTCTCTCTCCACAGCTAGAGAGAGACTCTGAGCGCCTGGCCCACAGCCTTTTATAGGGCCAGCTGAGGCCTGACTGGGGCATGGCCCCAGCTGTGGCTGCCTTCCCCCATCCGCCCAGTCTTTGGCTCGCAGCCCCAGCCCTCTCCCAGGGCTGGAGCGGGTTGGTTAGAAATACTGCTGTGAACACAATGGTACAATGGAACCTGTCATGGCTGAACTTGAGCAAATGGCAGTAGTTCCTGTTTACAAACCACCAGGTGAACAATTTGCATGGCCAGAAAAAAAACGTGCCTTGTGACTTCGACAGTCACAACCCCATCTGGGGATACCCCACCAATGACAACCATGGGGCAGACGTTGAGAAAAGGGTGGCAGCAAACAACTTGACCTTGCTCTGAGTCTTCAAGGAGAAATGTATCTTCCAAAGTGCATAGTGGAGCAAGGGATACAACCCTGACGAAGTCTCTCGGGAGGTAATGGATCTGATGGCATTCAAGAAGCATAAGCTGAATCCTGATGCCTGGACTGTGTCTGTGAGATCTGTAACCCCCAGAGATGCAAGCAGTCACTTAAAGATGGTATAACCATTGTTCTGTAAAATGTATCTTTCTAAATATTTATCTGTTCATCAACAAACACAGCAGTCACACTGTACCACCATTCTGCACTTGCTCAGCCTGTAATTGAACAGATCCTGACCACTGTCAGTGCTTGTCGCCCCACAGCAATGGATAGAATCTGCCCCATTACCATCAGGATCTGATTTTTGCCCCATCAGGCACTGGGATCTCAACTCTGTCACCTCTGAAAACGCAGGCAATGTCAGAAGGGAGGTCATGGCAGCAATCCCAAATTGCAGGACAGACCAGTGCAAGTGACAATACAGGCTGCAGTACAACCCAAGAATACACAGCACCTGTCGACATCCAACTTCAGGAAGGCTGACTGGGACGGCCTGACCTCTGAGCTGGATGAATCCATCCGTAATATTGCTCTGACACAAGCACTATGGAGAATTTGTCTCTCTGGTGTGGAAGATGACCCAAAGCACCCCCCTAGGGGATGTTAGACCTTATATGTACTTGGGCTTTCAGAACAGACAAGCCAATAATGTAAGGGCTATTCAGAACTGTTTGACCTGCATCCCTTCAGTGAAGGAATCACTGGATCAGGGAAATGCTTATGAGAGAGATCGGAGAGGAGCAATGTGACCACAGATGGGAGCAGACTGAAATACCGAACCTGTACCACAATAGCAAAAAAGCCTGGGCCGCCATTTGTAAGCTGAACCCTGATGGACAACACCCAAAGCACATTGCCACAGTGTGTCCCACCTACTCATCCTCAATGGCAAACCAGTCCACAAAGCACAAAACAAAACAAGCTGAGCAGGAACTTTGCTCGCTTCCCAGGGCAGCAAAGTCCACAATGAGCAGCTTAATGTGGAGGAGCTGACAATAGCCATGAAACCCCTGGAAAGTGGAAAGGCAGCTGGACTTGAAGGCACATTCAGTGAACTATTACTACACTTCTGACCAAGAACAAAAAGTGGCTACTTAACTCCTTGAATTCTTGCCTGGAAATAATGCAGACACCCAGGTGGTGGAGACAGGCCGAAGTGATTGCCCTACTCAGATACCCTAACTCTGCAAAGAGCTACCAGCCAATATCCTTACAAGCTACAAGCTAGAGGAGGGGATAACGGGTAGAACAGCGCCAGTAGTGGAGGGGCAGCTGACTGATGACCAGCTTGGTTTCTGTTCAGGGCATTCATGATGTGGTCAAGTTGTAAACTGAACTCAGTACATCAAAGAGAGCTTTGCAACCTGCAGAATTACAGGGGATGTGTTTGTTGATCTGTTGGCTGCTTATGTTATTCTGAACCATCATGCACTTCTGAAACGGGCAAGAATTTTGAGAAATAGCAAGCTGGTCCAAATCATCTAATCCTTGCTTGAAAATCAACATTTCTTTGTTGAGACAAATGATCAGAAAAGTTGATGATGTGCTCAGCAGAATGCATTGTTCCAAGGTTTAGTGCTATCACACTTGCTGTTTAACATCTATGCAAACGATGAACCAGAATTCCCCAACATGCAAAAATTCATTTATGCAGATGATCTTTGCACTGACATCCAATCAGAAAGACTGAGGACACAGAGCACATTCTAACTGGTTCCCTGAGTATACTTGGAGAATACTATTGCACATCGTTCCTGAATGCCAACCCCAGTGAGACACGTTTGCCCCTTCCGTCTGGAACACTGTCAGGCCAAGTGAAAACTCCAGATATTGTGGGATGGTACAATCCTTGAGCACTATGAATATCCAGTGTACCTTGGGATCACCTTAGATTGAACACTGACATTCAGAGAGCACATCCAGAAGCTGAAAACGAAACTGAACTCCAGGAATTGTGTACTCAAGAAACTGGCCAACTCAAAATGGAGAGTTGACCCCAAAACACTCTGAACTGTGTACTCAGTCTTGCTGTGTACTCAACCGTGAAGTGCTGTGCCCCAGTATGTCACACTCAAAACATGCATACGAAATTGAGACTGAATTTAATGACTCCTGAAGGATCACCACTGGGACCTTGAAACTGACTCCCAACCTGTCGCTAGACTGCCTGGCCAAGATCACACCTCCCTCAGTGATGGGATACTTTCAGTAAAAACGAGAGACAAAAACAGGTGTATGATCCAAACACACACAGCACGGACACATTCCACCACCCAGGGCACTGAAGTTCAGAAAAAGCTTTGCCTCTGAAAATCCCTTACCCCAAAATACCACTGTGGAAGGCTACTGAGTAACACGGTGGGAAATGCTGATGATCCTGGAAAACCTGGTTCCTTCAGAACAACTCCCTCTAGGCACTGACCTCAAATGAAAACACTGGTGCACTCTGGATTGAGCAGGAGCTGGGGTGACCAAGACTGGTGACAAAATGACCATGTAGAAACTGAGGAATGACCCCAAGTGTGAATGTGGGAAGCCTAGGCAAGCCTGACATGGTGTCTCTTGTCAACATCCTGTACTCCCAAGAAACTATTAGAGAGAAATTATAACACCGGGTCTTGGCTGCCCTGTTGGAGTGATACGCTATGCTGATGATGACCCTCAATATCCTGGCCCTCAACACTTCCACTCACCACCATCCTGCAATCCTGGACTCCAAGTCCACCAATACTCCCCAGTCACCCCATAGCCCATCAACAACTCACCCCCAGTTCCTCATTCAGCACCTCTGGGATCTTCCTTTCCCCCCCCCCTCCCCCCTCCCCAACTTAGCACTCTGCTCCCATCCTGGGCCAGGGCAGCAGCTCCGCTTGCTACCATCACCCACCCTGCACTCACAGAGCCTGGGCCAAATTTGAGTGATGAGTGGCATTGTGACCTGGCACGCAGGATTGCAGTGCCACTAAGGTTTGGCCCAGGCTGCCAGCCCTCAGTCATGACAGAGGGATGGCTGGGCCACATTTGAGTGGCATTGCGACCTCATGCACCAGGTGAAGTGCCAAAGCACTGCTCCATCCTGGATTTCGGGTTCTGGAGCAACACTCCAGATCGCCCCAGCATCACTACACTCCTGGTAGTTGCGTGCAAGTGAGGACTGTACACGAAGCACTAGAAGAGGCTTTGTTCTGAGATGATTAAAAATGGAAGTAAAGGTGGTTAAGGTGAGGAAACAGAGAAC
The DNA here is from genome assembly GCF_016161935.1 of Mauremys reevesii. NCBI lineage: Eukaryota > Metazoa > Chordata > Testudines > Geoemydidae > Mauremys > Mauremys reevesii. Next base: position 24,135,476 of record NC_052642.1, read on the forward strand.
ATGCTGGGAAAGGAATAGCTGCTTTCTGAGGTGACATGTTATGCCACAGTCATCCTTGCTGACTTCAAGAGGTTGCGTTGTCTCTCCAAGCTGATATTTGCCACCGTCTTGCACTGCAGGTGCTGTCTGTGCAGATAGAGAAGATGAGTAATCTGGGCACAAGATTCTCTGGTAGGAATTCATTCTGGACACCAGCTGAGGGATGGGCGTGGGGACGGCAGGCCCCTTGCCACAGCTGCAGGTTTGTGGCAGGGCGCTGAGGAAGTTTTGCAGCAGCAGCATTAGAAAATGTTGACATGTTTTTTGAAACAATTTCAGATCTGATATCTGCACCAGATTGAGTTTGTAACCAGCTTTATTGTCTAAGCCTGCTGGGATTTCATCAAAGGCGTCTGCTGTTTACCCAGAACCATTTCATTGGAGAAAACAGCAAACAGACCCGCATTTCTATCTGATTTCACTTTTTCCTTTCCCCATGAATTTAAGTGCTTGTGAAAAGCAGACCTGATAAGGCAGAGCAATGTGGATAAATCCTGACTGGCACGGAAGGGACTCCAGCAGCTGCTTCCAGGTTTATTAATAGACTGAAAGTAATTTGGGGTGCTGCTGTCAGCCTCTAAGTGTGGAGTAATGAGCCCTGCCCTGTGTGGGGCCTCAAGTGGCCCTCAGGGAGGCCTGGCACTGCCCCAGCAGCTGCTGACCCACCGCCTGCTGGCAGGATTCCGAGGGCAGGGGGGAGAATCCATTCAGCCATTTTAGATCCTTTTATTTTTTAAACAGGTTTCAATACAGTTTTAGATTTCTGTCCCTCCACAATGAACAGCAGTGACCCAGTCTGTAGATCTGCTCAGTGATACAGACACACCAAGGAAAACAGAGTCATGGGAAACAGATAAAGATGAAGGAGTAAACTACCTGAGAAGGGGCCCCGGGTAAATAACCTTAATCCTTCTTACCACTTTGCCTAGAAGGCTTGCCAGGGACACCCCGGCCCTGCAAAGACTTAGCCAGGCTGTTGCATTTGGTGCTCAGCCATGTCAGTATCCCACAAAGAAGGGAAAACGTGGAATGAGAAGACAGAGGCTGATTAGAACCGTTTGTGGCTCCAAGCTCTCAGAACCCAGACACAGTGTCCCAGGGCAGAGGGTCCCTGGCCTCCCCAGTCCAGTGGGAATTCTTTCCTCTCCCAGAGTGTGTGCGCAGCCTTTGCCAGGCTGGGGAGCAAGAGAACCCTTCACAGCAGCACAGAGCCTTATGGAAAGATTCCCTGGGTGGGGTCTATTTCCTTGTCTCCAGGGTCTTGTTTGCCAACACCAGCTGCAGGGATGTCTTAAGAGGAAGGGGAGATGATGTCTGCTCCTTTGACATTGTCTTTCCAGAGGGCAGGGGGATCGGGCTTCTCTTCCCTACGGGAGTGACAAGTGAAGGCAGAGTTTGCTTTGTCACTTGCTTGCTCTCGGGAGGGTCCTGGTTGTGAGGCTCCATTTCCTGGCCCACTCCACATCATAAAGTCAGCTCGCCCTGTGCAATGGAGCTTAATGATGGGAAATGTAGTGACTCCACCGCAGCCTGTAGATCTCTCCAGTCAAGTCCAAGGTTGGAAAAAGCGAGATCTGAAATGCAGTCATGATATAACTAGTCACACAATAACCCCAAGCTCAGATCACCAGGCTGTCTCAGTGAACTCTGAGGAGGCGCCCCCTTTCCTCTGAAGGCCCAGCAAGGGCATGGTTCCCAGAGGGTGATGGTGGAGCTGCCTCTGCTCACACTAATTGACTCTGGCCAGTCTGGAGGTGAGCACATCTCCCCATTCATCCCTGGGCCTTGGGCTCAGTGCTTGTCCTCGCCGCTAGCTGGAGTATGCCTGGGATCACACGGTGTGGTCCCCCGGGGTGGGGCAGGTACTTAGAGCACTCTGTGCTTTAGTGACTCAGTGACAATTGCCACGTTTCCACGCTCTCCTTGTGAAGATCCCAGCAGCAGCTCATTCCCCGGGCCTGGGGCTCCTCCAGGTCTCATTTAGTGGAGTCTGTCAGCCGGGTGCTGCCTTGGAGACCGGGATGGCTTGTCGCTTACATCTATCACACCTGCACTGTGACAATGTAATTTTTATCTCTGGTTGTTTATTTCTCAGATGGAACTACTTGTAAATTCCAACAAGAAAATATATCCCTGCATGTGACAGAACCAGCACGAGACGATTAATCTGCCCTTTTAGACTGGAATGCAAACCTGTGCAATGTCACTCTGGGAATCTGGAGTCAAGCAATCAGCCTGGCAGCTGAGGGTCTTGCACTCAAAGGGAAAATTCTACACTCCGTTGCACCAGTGTAAACCCTCTGACTTCAGCAGTTGCTCCAGATTTACACCCACGTCACTGACAGCAGAATTTGGCCTTGAATTTTAGGCACTTTATGTATCTATTGGTTCTAAAGTCGGAGATAGATGTGAGTGAGCCACAAGGCGAGCATCATTGGTGCTACACCTGGTAGAGACATAGATCTGGGCAGCTCTCCAGGAGATGCATAGGGCAACACAGACAATGGGCACAGGCTCCCGAAGATGATGGGCTGATCCTCAGGCCTGCTGAACCAGCATAAAGCAGCCACAGATCTGACTTAGCCAGCTTCTTAAGGATTCCTCGGGGGTGGAAATGACCCTGCTCTTTGCCCCCAGCGTAGGGGGTGCTACTAGGGGAAAAGGGCATGGCCAGGATATCACAATGCTCCAGTGATCTCTGGCTGACAGAATGGACCTCTTCGGCTTTAGGAAACTAGGTGTAAGCAGAGCAGCCCTGAGGCTGCTTTTCTTTACGCCAAAGACTGGCCCAGTGGCTGGATGGCCCCAGGATCGGGAAGATGCAAATGTGGTTCAGTGCTCATTGCCGCAGGCCCTCTGGTTCACATAACGATTCCTGTAGCTCCACTCCCAAGCCAGGACGTTCCAGCAGCCCACTGGCAGGAATTAACACAGCTGATCCGTCAGTGGCTGTGAGCTGGCTGCTTCGTTTTTTAACAAAGAGATTTATCTACAAGTTTCTGAAGTGAAAAGGCTACCAGGGCCAGCAGCTCTGCCCTGCCAGCAGACTGCGCCTGTGACAAAGTGCAGAGTATTCTAGGTCAGGAGGGAAATCTCTGAGGCCACCTCTCCTCACGCTCACCATAGGTGCCAGGCAGGGGCGGCTCTAGGAATTTCGCCGCCCCAAGCAGGGCGGCACGCCGCGGGGGGCGCTCTGGCGGTCGCCGGTCCCGCGGCTCCGGTGGACCTCCTGCAGATGTGCCTGCGGAGGGTCTGCTGGTCCCGCAGCTACGGTGGAGCATCCGCAGTCATGGCTGCGGGAGGTCCACCCGAGCCACGGGACCAGCGGACCCTCCGCAGTCATGCCTGCGGGAGGTCCACCGCAGCCACCTGCCGCCCTCCCGGCGGCATGCTGCCCCAAGCGCGCGCTTAGCGCGCTGGGGTCTAGAGCCAGCCCTGGTGCCAGGGCAGGATTGTTCCCTTCAGTCTATTGTCTCCAGCAATGGGGCTTCCACCACTTCCCTGTGGAGACAGTGGCACAGCCCAACACTTCTCACTGTCAGGTAGGTTCTCCTGCCTTTGAGCCAAAGTTTTCCCTTTTTTAATTAAATCCAATTACTCCAGTTCCACACCCTGGCACCACTTTCAAATACTCCTCTCCCTCCGCAGCGTTACCACCACCACGTGCTGTATTTACAGGAGTTTGGTGCAGTCTGTCTATGCATGAGATACCTGAAGGCTGGACTCTGGAGCCCTTACTCACATGCTCACCCGAGCAGTCCCACTGGCTTCCAAGGGAACCTGCTCTGAGTACCTGCTCTCCAGTCTGGTCAGTTCCACACGCAGGCCCTTAGTCTCCTTGCAGCACGTGCACAGTACTCCCTTCGCAGGGACATTTGTGGTGTGATTGCACAGAGTGGTGAAGGGGAAGAAAGGGAGGGATGAATGAATGGGAGAGCGGCACAGTTCCATGCCCCTGGTTTGGCAGGGAAGTCCCAGGAATTCCTGAAGGAGATTTCCCACCAAGAGCTTGAATCCCTGGGTATGGAGAACACTGACTGAAGATGCCCTCTAACCCCAGCAGCTGATACTTGTTAGCTAAGAGGACTTCGACAGTTTCCCCCTCTCTTCCATTTGAATTTGCAGTACTGACCACGGCCGCCCAGAGGATTCAGGGGGCCTGGGGCAAAGCAGGGGAGCTGCGGGGCTTGTACTCACCCGGCGGCGGTCCAGGTCTTCGGCGGCATTTCGGCGGCTGGGGGCCCTTCAGTTGCTCCATGTCTTTGGCAGCACTGAAGGGCCCCCGCCATCGAAATGCCGCCAAAGACCCGGACCGCCGCCGGGCCAGGGCTCGCGGGGCCCCTGTGGGGCCCGGGGCAAATTGCCCCACTTGCCCCCCACCCCCCTGGGCAGCCCTGGTGCTGACATAGCGGGGGTGGGAGGGGCTTTGTTCTGCATCCCACTGGACTGCAGCTGAGCAGTTATTCCAGTGGGACGGACAGAAAGCTTGGCACAGGCTTTCCAAGGTCAGGAGCTCAGATGAGTCTTGCGCTAGGTCCCCTCCAGAGACACACACAACTGCTGGTAGATTCGGCTGACACAGTCAGGGACCTTCCAGGCACTTTTACTGCCCCTTCTCCTAGGGAGGAACTGCTGGAAATGTCACCGTCCTAGAGAGGGCCTGGGACTAAACGGAGACAGCAAACACAAAGGCACTTCCCTCTCACAGGGCGCTGCCCATGCGCTGCTGGGCTGCAGGGAGCTGGGGATGCGCCTTGTGACAGCAGCTGAGCCGCAGCGGCCACACAGGAGCCAGCATCTTGGAGCTTTCAGGAGGTTTATGCAAATGAGGATTTTCACTTCCTTTCTGCTCCCGGTCTGTTGTGCCCCAGATAGGAGAAGTGCTGAAGAGGAACATTTTTGAGGTCTTGCAGTACATGGACACAAGCCATCTGTGTGGCTTCCGAGGGCGTGGGGAGTAGAGAGACAGAAACTAGGTTTGTGGGGAGGGGCAATAGGGAGAGAGAGTTGGGCAAAGGGACGCAGGAGAGAGAAAGGGCATCGGGGAAGTGAGCTCGGGCCAAAGGAAAGAAAGGGAGGAAGGTCGCGCTGCCTCTTTCAGCCGCGTTTGGCACGCTGCTATCTTTGCAAATGTGCTAATCGCATGGATGCGGGTGGTGGGGATGTGATGTCACATTGACACTGGGCTGTCCCCAAGCTGAGCTGAGAGGTCCGGGCAGCAGCGCATGAGAGGGCAGGACTGGGAGTGTTGAGTCAATCTTCATTATGCAGAAACCTGCAGCCTTATAGCAACTCCTCCAGTGCTATAAAGCCGTTTAGTTACAGCCCCCACTCTGGGAAGCGGAGCGCGTCGTTGGCCAGAGAGAGCAACGTGCTGCATATTTCAGTGTCTCTTGAATTTTTTAGGTTTCCCTGAACTGTGCTAATGGGTTGTTTGTGGGGCGGGGGGAGCAGCCCAATACCCAGGCTCCTTTGCTGCTCGCAGAAACCGCTCTGCTACACAGCCATGCCTGCATTGCTGCTCTTAAAATATTCAGTGCTGTTGGCCACTGATTTCACAGCAGGTCAAAGCGTGCAGAGGCAAAGTGTGACAGTGAGATTAAACTCGGCCCAGCAGGCCCCGGCCGCACTCCGGAGGCTAAGCATGAAGCAGCTCAGCTTATCCCTCCTGGGGAGCAGGCGAGGGGTTGGAGAGAGATTAATCAAATAGGGCCAGGCGCAGGTGCTGGAACTAGCGGTTCTGGGGTGCTGCAGCAGCCCCGGCTTGCAGTGGTTTCCATCACACCCAGGGTTTACAGTTTGCTTCAATGGCTCTCAGCACCCCCACGATGCAAATTGTTCCAGTGCCCTGGGCCCAGGATAGTTGGAGGACCTGGAATAAGTGAAGTTGGCCCGTTTGGTGAGACGCCTCAAGTCGCTCAGCCTGTAGCTTGGGTTAGCTCACCTAGGGCCCTTTTTACTGGAGAGCTACACCTCCTGCTGGTTGCCAGGCAACGGTGACAGGGTGGTAGCCGGGCGCTGGAGGGTCTCACACCCTCTTGGCGCTGCCCCCCTCCAAGGTTCAGCAACAGCATTGCTCTTCCAGTGACTCTCTCCCCGGCTTGGAAACTGCTTCCTTTCTCCCAGGCAGCTCCCACTCCGGAAGGAGCCCAGTGGACTGCTCCAGCCCCATGGCCCACCCAGGGCCCAGTGTCTGGGGTGCTGATCAGCAGGGGGGAACCCACATTGTGTCTCGCTGGGTCACCGGAACGAGGGTTGGAGATTTGTAAAATGTCTCGGAGGTGATGACGATAATCCTCTGCCCTTCTGTGCCCCGGCACATTATATTTCCAAAGTGTTGCAGAGACACTAGTTAGTGCTAATGGCAAAATGGTGGATTTAAGAACCAAAAGGGGGTGGTTAGAACCCAGAGAAGATTATGGACTGGAATTTAATAATTTGATGATAGGTCCAGGATTTGGCTTACTGATATTTGGCTGCCTGTGGTCTTTTAAGACAACACCCTTGGCAAAAAAAAAGAGAGAGGGAGGGAGGGAGAGCAAGCAAGGAGCGGACAGCACAGCAGCTGTGTGTGTGTGAAATCCCACAGACCTCTCATCCCACCACGCTGCTAACCCCCCCGATCCCACAGTGCCATGACAAAGCCCAGGCAGTCCTGCAGAGGTCATGAATTAGAAGCTGGCGCATGCCTAGGAGGGCGAGAGCTGGCTTCTGGGCCCTCCTGAGCACTGGTTCCACTTGGTTCCAGCTTGCGTCTGGCGAGCGCTCGTTGTTGTCTTTCTGTTGCAAAGGGTGCGTGTGTTAATTACTCTAGACACACCATGTGACCTTTAGCCATGCCCAAAATATCCCCCATAGCAACCAAGTGCTGGGAAAGACCCTGCCCAAGGCTCCCGACCCCTACCTGCTCCTCATGCCTCTCCCTGAGTGAGTATGGGGCCTTGCAACATGCCCAGCAGATGAACAAGCCTGGGCTCCGTCCCTCAGTGGGAAATGAAATCCAACGCTGAGGGCTCTCCCGCAGCTACAGCCCAATCCGTTGTGTAGCTCTCAGGATTGTCAGCTTTCATGTGCAGGGGTAAATCTGATCTCTGCGACACCTAGGACCCAAACCACCCAGCGGTCTGTAAATCAAAATCAGCCCTTTGAAATGGGACCTGGAAGTGATCAGGGAGCTGCTGCATGAGCCTGTGGCGTATGAGTGTGCTCCATGCCCTGGGACAGACTGCCTGGCAGGCAAGCACATGCATTCTGTACTAGCTGCAACTTCTGAATGGCCTTCAGGTATTGCCCCTAATAGAGTGACTGCTCCAAAGCCCATTGAAGTAGAATGAAAGACTCTCATTGCTTTCAATGGGCTACAGATCAGGCCCAGGGAGTGTTGTGGGAATCCAGCCAGGAGGTAGCAGAGGCCTGGAAACTGTCAAGATCAGTGTCTGAGAGGAACAGCACTGTGCCTTAGCCAAGAGCAGGTAGAACGAAGCACTCAGAGCCACCTCTTCCATCGGGGATTGCCAAAACCGCTAGGGTTCCAATACAACCCTGGGCCTGGAAACAGAGACAGTTCCTAACTGTCAGGGTGGTTAAACACTGGAATAAACTGCCTAGGGAGGTTGTGGAATCTCCATCTCTGGAGATATTTAAGAGTAGGTTAGATAAATATCTATCCAGGATGGTCCAGACAGTATTTGGTCCTGCCATGAGGGCAGGGGACTGGACTCGATGACCTCTGGAGATCCCTTCCAGTCCTAGAGTCTATGAATAATTGGACAAACCTCTCATGTTAGTAGTGGGGACTAGAGCTGACTAAGTACTGCAAACATTTGTTTAACAAAGCACACAGTGTATGTAGCCCTTTTACTGGCTTGTTGTGAGCGTACTGTGATGGTGGACATCACCAGATGACGCTGTTACACAGAGTTTCACAAATTCTTTATCTTGGCATATCAGCACTGATCAGCCTTTGACGAATTGCTGCATTGTTAGTGGTGTGAAAGAGTATCATTTTGGGGGAGCTGTAGCAGACGCACGGTATTTTGCTCTCTGCCTTAATCTCTCTAACTAGAGTCAATTCTTGGGGCAGACTCAGAGCTGCTCCAACATTGATGTTCTGCCTGAGATTCCTGAGAGAGGAGTTAGCCTGCATGCTATTTGACCACCTCTGTTCAAGGATGAGTGTACAGAGTTTGAAATAAAACAAGTTACACTAAGAAAATATCCAAAGTCTGCATCACTGATTTCTCCTCCAATGGAAAACTGACCTGCTATACTACAAAATCTACTGTTTCTACTAGAGAGGCGACACTATATATGAGTCAAATTTAGGTTTCAGGACAGATTGCAGTAAGGGAGTCATAAATATCCATATGAATAAGGATTTGCAGGTGTACTTGTGTTAGAAGCATTCACATGTCCGCCTTGAAAGTTCTCTCAGTTTGGGAACAATCCAACTGGAGAGCAGAAATAATATCATGAGACTTAGATGACCAAAGGACTCATTAAAATGGATCTGCAGGGGTCCGTGTAGTCCAGTGTCCTGTCCCTGAGAGTGAACAGTCATAATGCTTCAGAGGAAGAATCCCTGTAATGGATAATTATGGAATAATGGGCTGATGGGAAATGTTTCCCTTGTTTCTGGCAGTTAGAGGCTATCTCATGACCTGACATGGGGATTATTATCTGTAATTTTATTTGGGCTAAAGTAACTGGAGATGTTCACATGATCCCTAGCAATGTACAATCCTTTCTTGACTCCTGCTAAACTCTAGGCCTCAATAATACCCTGTGGTAGTGAGTTCCACAGGTTAATTATGCATTTGTGGTTAGTCGCACGGCACAAATAGTGACTAATGAAGAACACGTTCAAAGCTACAATGACTGTGATGAGTGGGTGAGCAGTCCACAGCCAGGACTACAGTGGCCCAAGTCAGTCACTGAATAACGAACACACTCATCAAAATCCTAGTCTGTGGATAATTCATGAACAGAAAAAGGGGCTGCATTAGCTGAATAAACTATCAGTTGTGAATTGTTCCCCCAAGCCCTTCTCAAGACTCTGTCTCAGACAGTAGTGCCAAGGGAGTCTCTGGGGCTGGCACTCTTGCCTTGGAAAGCCTTAATCGAATTCTGAATTGAGTCTGATTCACAGCGTCTCCTTTAAATGGCCTGTGTTTCTTCCCCTGGAAGTGCAGTCTATCTCCTACCAAAATGAGAGAATACATTTCTTGCACTGAAGCCATCTCCTATCTGGAAGAGAGCGAGAGTATTGGACGGAGAGGGAGGAAAATCATACGTTATTTTTAAAGGGCATTTTGAGTGAATGCTGAACGGGGTTTGGGAAAATTGCCTCAAAGGCCTGTTCTCTGCAGGGAAAGAATTTTTCATGGAGCACAAGTATTTTGAAACTTAATTGCACATTTGCATGGGCTACTGTTTTTATTTCTCTCAGGTCTCCGAGGTGGTCTTTGAAGATTGCTGTCGCTCCGTAATGGTTTTCTTTATCTCAAATAAATTCCACACACCTGTGAGGTGGAGCTGCTTGAAAGAAATTATGTTGAAATTGGCTCTTGATTTAATAAATCTGGAAACGGAGCTGGAATGCAGAGAAATGATGTGACTGATGGGGCTTGTTACTCTTCCTCTCCTCTTTCTCCCATTCCTCTTCCATTCTCCTTTCCCTGTCAGATTAACTCAGTTTAATCCTCTCCCCCCGGCAAGGAGGGATCTCTGGTGCTAGGTGACTTCTGCAGGAGTCACAAGCAATAACACAGGCAGCCCCACAGCCACCTCTCTCTCAGGGCATGATTTCTCAGACTGACCCTCCCCACTTCCTGTCCCAAGAAGTGGTTTGTTTGAGGCTGCAGGCTAAACAGCACCAGCTGTGATTATACAATCACCTGCCCTTTGACAGCTTTGTCTGCTTAGGAGAGTTTTAGGAATGGAATATTCTATTTCTGCAGGCATTCCCCTTTGGGCTGCTTGCCTCACTCTGACCCAGAAAGTCTCCAACCACCCCGAGACATCAGGCTTTGCAATCTAGTCTTTTTAATTTTCACAGAGATGCTTTCTAACTTTCCCCAGCATGTGTTAGCCCAGCAAGGGAAGGGAAGGCCTGTGCCCCATCCAAGGGAAGCAGGGTGGTCCATGGGATACTAGGTAGCACTGGGAGTCAGGAGGTCTCGGTTATGATGCAAGCCCAGTCACATGGAATTGCTTTAAAATGTAGTCTCTAATTTCGGGCAGCTCCCTTCCTGGGAGCCCACCCTGAGACCCCTCAGACCTGGTTTCCAGAGAGCTGAGCACCTGCAGCTCCCACTAGCTCAACACCTCTGAAAACCGGACTCCAAGGATTCGATTTTCAAAAGAGCTCAATGCACTGGCAGGGGTGCTAGAACAACGTGTACAGTGGAGCGGTGGAGAGCCGTTGAATCAAACTGTGAACCTGTCTATAATGGAAACCACTTCAAGCCAGGGGGTGCAGCAGCACCCCTGGCACCCCTAGTTCCAGCACCTGTGTACGCTGGTACACAATGGTGCTGAGCCCTCTTGAAAGCCAGGCCATAGGCCTCACATGGGAAGCTCTGGCTGATAAGGACTTTTGGATCTCAGGTTGAGCACCTAAAACTGAAGTCACCCCAAATCAGTGGTCACTTTTCAAACCTTGGCCTTAACCTCTCTATGCTGTAGATTTTCTATCTGTAAAATAGGGATGGCGACATTTACCCCCCTCTGTAAGGGCTTCGAGAGATCCTTGGCCGAGACGCAGTATACAAGGGTGAAGTGTTATAAAGGGAGATGGCTCAGGTTCCCTGTAGCAGCTGAGGTTCAGATAAGGGATTGGCACAGATCCCCTAAACCCAGTCTGTGTAAGGGGCCCTGCCCCCTTTGTGGGAGTGGGTAAAAGAATTACTCTGTGGTTGAGGAGGGATAGCCCCACCCCCACAATAGCTCCAAGGGTGGTTAAAGCTCCATAAAAGACCAAATGTTTGACTATGACCCCATTGGCAGATGCTGAGAATTGTCTTGTTTCTTCTGTAGGGCCCGTTTGCGTAGACAGAGCTGCAGATGGAGATTCAGAAGCATCTTTGCTGGGTTTCTTAGTCTGTCTAAATTAGGAACCAGTCAAGCCTTTGATTTTTAGCTAGTGCTACACAGAGATTGAAAATAACAAAAGGCAACAATAAAAGACGCCATGCTGTGCAAGCACCGCCCGAGGGGACTAGGAGCTGGCAGCGACTCCGCTCCCCCAGTGTAGTGGCCAGCACCAGAGACTAAACTGCACTGTGAGGGGGGAGACCTCCTCCCACCCCCTCATTCTGCAGCACTTCTTTCACCTGGTGCAAAGCTCTGATTCTCCCCTTTCTTGTACCACGTGTCGTCATTTACACCTGTCCAGAGTGGGTGTAGAATGCCACTGCCAGTGTGAGCCTGTGGAGAATTCTGAGTTGATAAAAGTTTATGCTCACTTTGCACAGGCACAAATGACCGCATAAGGGTGCCAGACAGTGGAGAATCAGACCTACTGTATAGGGGAACCTCGCTTGGTGCCAGCACATTCAGACCATATGAGGAGCCAGTGCACATTGCTGACACAGGTCCTGCCATACTAGAGAAATATGCTGTGGTGTAAGCACATCCATGTAACTAAACTGGTGCTGACCTTCAGGTCTTGACTCAGGCTGTGTTTCGACTACAAGCACTACACTGGCACAGCTGTAACACGGGAGTGCAGACATTCCTTACAGCGACAGAAGGGGTTAGTCCACCTTTCTGGGAGGCAGTTGTTATGCTGATGGCAGAATCCTTCCATTGACCTTCCTGCATCTACAGCAGAGGTGAGTTTGACCTAAGTATGGTTCTCAGGGTACAAAGCCTTTTACAGCCCTGAGTGACATAGATAGGTTGATCTAATTTTTAAGTAAGGACCAGGACTCAGACAAGTGGTCAAGGTAAGGTCAGGTTTAGCTCACACATGTTATTTAAGCTCCACCTAAACTCCACCTTTTTCCTCATGCAGATGCAGGTTAACGCCTTTAGGTCAATTTTATCTGGCTAGTAGAACTTGCCCTTCTAACTCCCTTAAATTGACATTCAATTTACAGAAACAACTGCAATGATGCAGTTACACCGGTGCAACTTTCTCTAACATAGGAAAGTCATAGCCTGAGTGGTCATGCCTGGCGCCTTCTGTCAACAAAGTGTTACTCTGAGACAAATCCCTGTGATCTTTAGAAACAATGTAGTACCTGGAGTGGTAAAGTGCCTTTAAAAGAGCATTTAAAGGTCTGTCGTGAAATGTAAAATCCACGTCTGCTCTGCTGTTCTGTTCCCCTGATTCTCTGATGGAAGCTGCTGTGCTATTTGTTGAATTCCATCTGCACTGGATTTGCTCTCTGTATCCTGGTTTTCACATCTGGCTGTATAATCCTCCCAGAGAAGCATGATGTCCTCATTACATTGTCTTCTTTCCTTATTTTAAAGTCTTTCTGATCTGGAAGGTGCAGGAGGAGGGCTGTTTGTCTCCTGAATGAGTCTGGAATATGCTGAGATGTTTGGAGCTTGGAGCTGTAATGGAATGGAGCTCACAGCATGGTGATTTGCTAATACAGTTACTCTTGAAGGAGCCTGAAGCCTGCTGCTTCTAGCTGTTTTCCAACAGTGACAGTTTATCCTGCTAAGCTAAGCCATGCTGTGGATATCCAGTTCACCAAGGTATCTGTTTAGCTAGCTCTCCATTTTGGAGCCAAGGCAAAGTATCAGAGAAATGCCTATAGCAGAATTCAGTCACTCCATGGTGTGCCACTGCAGCAAGAAGAAACAAATCCCTTTATGCTACGGCCAAAGCATGCTCAGAGCAGTCCCAGCTGTCAAAGGGAAAGAAATGGTCAGTCACAGAAGTTCATAGACAGGTTAATGGCAGCTGCAGCAGCAGAATGATGCACAACTGGATTTCTCCTTTTCTACCTTGTTTCTTCAGGGATCAGCATCTCTCTCTTGTTCAGAAGCTCAGAATGGAACTCTCTGAGCAGAGGCTGGGCAGGTGGCTTCAAGACTCAGTTCATTATGGGGAGCAACATTTGCAAAACCAAATGCCTAAGAGCTGTGGAACGGAATCTCTAGCTTGTCAGAGACATTGGCATTCTGCCTGTGAATCTGAATACCTGTGACTACAAGGTATAAAGACTCCATTCCAAGCTCATCAGTGTTGCCACGCACTGGAGGTTTTAGTACATAGGGAAAATAAGGAAGTGGAGGACAGGCATATGGACAGGATTTGGTGAACCAGGCAAAGTCAGTTTGGCCCATGAAGGCCCCTTCCCTTTGCAGAGGTCCAGACCCATCAGCGTAAAGGAATGACGAAGATAGCCTCCTTCCCCACTTCCGCTTCCCCTTTGGGGAACGTAACAGGTCTGGCTGCCTCCTGCATCCCCCCGAGTGGCCAGGGTGCCTCTGCAGCACCCTGCTTCTGCCTCCTCCTCTTCAGGGCCCCTAAGGACTGCACACAAGGTGCTCTCTGGATTATCACCACCCCAGTGTGTGGCCAGGTTAATAACAGAAATGGTTCATAACAGTCCTTGGGGTAAAGTCTGTCACCACCCAGACAGTCCATATTTAGCTCTGGTGTTTTCCCTCACAGCCAGAGCAATTCACCTGTCCTAGCCTGTTCTCACAGCCCATCCTCCCACCTCTTCCTAGCTGGAGCTCAGCCTTCTGGAACTGGCCTCTAGCCCCTCAAACTTCTAGGCCGAAACCCCATCTGGGTTTCCCCACAGGAGCGTCCTGCTCCCTTGGTGTCAGGGTTTTCCCTGCAGGAAACCCTCGCTGCAGTTTCTCTACAATTTCCTGAGCTTCCTACCCTTCATTGCAGCCTCATCATTCATTAATTCTCTGGCTTGTGGAGCACAGAGAGCATACTCCAGATAAATACCCATCTGAGTCCAAGCTGGTATGTGGCATTGATGCCACAGAGCGTCCAAAGAGCATGCATAACACTCAGTCTTCCTGATTTGATGTTTCATGTCAGCAAAGCAACACTCAAATGAGTTAATGAATTTAACTTCCTGCCCATCACAGTTACAATGGGTAGAGTCGAGGTCCATCGGCCACTCCCATCAGTTTGGGTTTTTTCCAGTTGACTGAAGACCAAGCTTACTTCCTTTTTCTGTAAGTATATTCAGGCATTGATGAGACTAGTTTGTGAGGATGGGAATCCAGCCATATCAGCTGCATATTCCAGGGCTGTTATGCGAAAGTCACGTCACATCACCCCCAGTTGCGAACTGGTCTGTTCTAAGGCCTGGCAGGAGACCAGGCTCTCTGGAAATGGGTGATCTAGTGCTTTGCAGGTCATCCCTCATTTGAATACCAAGTCCATGTGTATGTGGTGTTCTCCTGGAAATTGGTGTCAGACCCATGGAGTCTGGTTGTAGCACAAAGCTTGAGGAGTTGCTCACTGTAACTGTCTGTGGTCACATCCACAAAAAAGTGCCCAAGGCTTTCGGGCCAAGCTGTCCTAGCATCGGCTCCCAGCATGACAACGGCATCCCAGAGCACAATGATAATGTCAGGGGTGGATTCTCTCACGATGATGTCATACAGGCTCAAGCATATTGTTCCTTTCCTCGTCAGCGAAGCTAGTGTTCACTCAAGGGGCTCCATGTGAAGCATGTCCGCTGCCCCCCCCACGCCCCCATTGCAGCCTCCCGCTGCTCTTTATAGGGCAGTTACCCTGGCCTCTTTGAGGAGTGGCTCGTTCTGCAATCAGGATTAGCTAGCCCAGCCCTCCAGCCCCCCAGGCGCAAGTCCCCCTGTTACAGGCAACCTTGGCCTGGATTGAGGGCGGCCAATAGGGTCATGTTTCCGTTCATTGGCTGGGTGAGGAGGGTTCCTGAAATGATGCAAAATGTTATATGATTTTCCCAAGTTAATGCTCATGCTGGTGTTTTTCAGGTGAGGTTAGTCCAGCGTAAAAGGCTGTGCTGTGCCGCTAAAACCCACTCCATTTAAAATTCAGAAACTCTAACAATTTTACTCCTTTGCCATTGTTCAGACCATTTCATTGTTTGGAACTGTTGAATTTGTTGCTGTTGTGGCACCAGCCAGCCTAGCCCCATTCCTTTTAGTCAGGCTTCTCTTCTGCTATAAGTTACTGTCTGGATGACAAGGCTGTCTTAGTGTCAAATGTAGGACTTTCCTGGATACTGCCTACCAGCTGTGGGGTTTTCTGTTCTCACTCTCTGCCTCCCCTGGGAGTCTGTAACCGTCGTCCACAAACTTTCTTATTTCCTCCCCCCTTCACATTCTTAACTAGAATCTTTTACTACCAGCCTCTTTATTGTTGGATGTGGCCTTGCAAATGGTTTTAAATATAGCACTAGCCTTTTCCTTCCTCTCTGTCTCTGAATTGATTGTATCCATCCACACTCATCTATAC
The DNA here is from genome assembly GCF_016161935.1 of Mauremys reevesii. Taxonomy (NCBI): domain Eukaryota; kingdom Metazoa; phylum Chordata; order Testudines; family Geoemydidae; genus Mauremys; species Mauremys reevesii. Next base: position 24,150,948 of record NC_052642.1, read on the forward strand.
GTTTTTATGCCAGGCTCATCACCATGGTATCTGAACACCTCACAGGAGTAGAAAAGAAGGTTTCCATTATGAGAATCCTCCCAAGTTTTAGTCATGCTCACTAGATCATCATGTCAATTATTAAACAGCACTTCATGCTCTTGTTGCTTGTATTCTGTGCACTGTAGATTTATGTAAAAACACTTGGATGCATTAAGACTCTTCATAATCTTCATCTTGTGTCCTCCAGAGCCCATCTTCTGCTTATTTTGAACACTGGAACTACACACCAGATTATTTGTGTTAACTGAAACTCCCTTTCTCCTTCTTTCCCATGCAGTTTGAATCCCACTTTATGTGGTCTGTCAGTTGTTAACATAGGAGATCAAAATCACTTCAGTTTAAGTGGAGACCATTTCACATAAGCAGTCCCCAGCCACAGAGAATATTCTAATTCTCCATAAATTCCAAACCCTCCTCCTAGCTGCCCCCACTGTTTGGAATCCAGTTCCAATCTGGGACTCCTTCTCCACTCCCGCCTCGCCACCCCTCTCCCCTCTAGGCTGGTGCGTCCACCCGTTGTGTTTCCTCGGGACACCGATGCACAAACGCAGCCATTTCCTGGCATTTTTAGTAAAGTATCAGTTCAGTGTTTAGCTCCATTAAATAATCTCTATTTATTATCAGTACGAGTGTCTGAAAGGAGAGAATTGATTGGAAAGGCGACTGTATACCCAGTATGTCCGTATTGATAACGACAGTTCTTCTCACTGTGACATCATCTGAACCCCCCTGATTGAATTACAGGTTTATAATCTACCTCCCTGTCTGTGTCTTCCAGTTCTGCAGTTTTGGTCCATGGTGTGTGTGAGGCTTGGCTGGTGACCTCGAGCTCCAGGCAGGCACATGCTCAGATAGCCAGCAGGGTCTCTGGCCTCTCGCCCCAGCTGGCAATGTCTGATTTAAGTCTGGGTGCTGGGAGGGTAACCTTGACATCCTTGCTTGTGTAGACGGGACCTGATACAGGATCTGAATTGCTGCTCTGCTCATTCCCTTCTGAGAGATGTCAGCACTGGCTTTTTGACATGCCCCTCACAAGAGCTGAACACGTTTGCATTGGCTGCAGCTGGTCAGAGTGGGTATGTTTACATTAGTTACTCCTGATGAAATCTTAATTATGGCCCATAAAAGTCTTAAATTACAGTGTCCTCTCTGCCTTTGGGTGCGATGAGCAAAGAACAGGGTAAAGGAGCAGAAGGGAACTCGTCGTCCTAGTAGGTCCATCCTCTGCTTGTTCCGCTGCGGCTGAGTGAAAGGACATGCAACATGGCAGCAGCTGTGTTTGATCTTGTGCTCTCCTAGTCCAATGTATTAAAAGTTGCAATTAGTAAAGCGTTCACGGATGAGAATGTTCAGTGGAAAGAGAGGTTTCAGAATGGAACACACAGACAGGAGATATTTATACATACAGAGAACATGAAAAGGTGGAAGTATGCATACCAACAGGCAGAGTCTAATCAATTGAGATGAGCTATCGTTAGCAGGAGGAAAAAAAACTTATTGAAAGTGGAAAGAGAGGCTCTAAATGAAGTCTGAAAGGTTATTCCAATGAGAGGCAGCACATTTTCCAGTGTAGCTTGGTTCTTTGGGAGTTTGCGGGATAAGACTCAAGTGATCACACAATTCAGCATGTGAAAAAAGGGAGGGAGACAATGGAGAAAGTGGAGACAGTGGGCTAGAAATAGGAGGTTACATGTTGTTAAAGGCATCTCTGATGCCGGAACTGTTATGCTGATGAGCCATAGGGTTTACACAGAAAACATGGCTCTTCTGTACCTTCCCGGGAAACTGGCACCATCAGAGACTTTTGTAACTGCACCAGAATCAAACATGTCTGATAATAACAGAGGCTCAATATTTACTGGAGTGAGGATTATCACAGGGGATTTAAAGTGAAAGAGGGACAGGGTCCCCAGCCACTGGTCCGTGTACTGACTCTGTGCAATGGTGGTACTGTCCCATTGGGGACCCTACGAAAGAAGATTGTTAGGGGCCCCCTCCCCCTTCACCCACCCTGTAAAAATATGAATCGCAGTCTTCTCACAAAGCAAGAAATGCCGGCACAGCCCAGGCTCATGCCACTGTTAAAGGATCCATGTTAAATCAGAGGAGCGGTATTTTGAGTTGGGGGCCCCTTGAACTGCTTGGGGCCCTAAGCTATTGCTTAGTCTTCTGGTGCCTAGCACCACTATTGATTGTGAGCACGGAAGCCTAGAGAGTGAATGGGCAAACCTATGCACTCCCCTGCTTTCCATGGGAATCAGGCACTGCTGCACTCCCAGACCGCTAGCATGACACAGGCTCAGCACACTGCTTGTATGGATTATAAAATGTGAACTGAGTTCCGTGCTATACCCCAGAGGTTCTCAGATTGTTCACACGATGACTTTAAAACATATTTATTCTGCAAATCAGGAAGCCGGCTTGTGCACGGAGGCATCACAAAACTTCTTTTCTGAAAACAATTCTGATTTTTCAATGGATCCTTGTAGTTGTGGAGAATCTGTCATGAGTCACAGCAGGGAATTATAGGAGGGAGCTCAGAGCTCTTCCAGTCCCAGCCTCTCTAGGGAGAAGGGGTAGAAAAGCCGGCAGTGGAGAATGCTCCACTAGACCAGTGCTAGCATCTCCCAGCATCAGGCACAACAGGGATTAGGGCAGGACATTTCTTTTTCAAAGGAAGGATCAAAGCTTTAGCAGGTGGATTTGGTCACTAGTGATGTCATTGGATGTCTCCAAACAAATGTAAACGCATTTGCTTCCATGCTAGAGCAATACTATGGTGCTATTATTAGACTCCAATAGCTCTCTGTGGGTAGCTGTAAACCGCCGAGTGCCTTTAGTAAATTAGCAGATAACATTTCATGGTGGGATCTATCAGCACTGATTGCGGATAAAGCACTGATTAACTTCCAGGTCTGACCAGTACCAATAAGCTGAGAAGTCTCCCCAAGCCAAAGGCAGAGAATGCCCAGAGATAAGTTGTGGGGGTTAATGGACCTGGATGTTTAACAACATCCTGGAAGTTTGAACAGCAGCAGCAAAATTTGATTTGTTTTCCAAAGGAAGGAAGGAGGTTTGGCTAATTAGGAAGTAATGAAGCCCCTGCAAAGAGAGCTATTGATAAAAAGCCAGTAAGTGTGTTCTTGGGACAGGTGAACAAACACAACTCAGCAGGGCTGAGTGACTTTGCACCTCCCAGGGTGTCAGAAGAATCGGCTAACAAATGTACAGAGTCTGCACCTGAAGCAGAATGCAAGGCCACTCCAGGGGAGCCCTGGGAATGAGCTCTGTGTGTTTGTGTGAAGGAGGGGGGGTCTTGCAAAACTGCTTTCCCGGACAAAAACAAATAAACAACAGTTCTGTTTTTCATTGGATCCTTGTAGCGTAGACAATCTGCCACAGATCTCTGCAGGCAATGTCATGAGGGACATCCTAGCATCTCCAGAATCAACCATCACCAACAGCAGGTGCTAAAGGGAATAGGCTTTGACAGAGCTCCCAGCTACTCTGTTCCCAGCCTCTCTTATCTGGAGACACTCTGGGGAATCATGTAGGAATGCTGGCTAAAGAAGAGCTCACAGCTTCTCCACTCCCAGCTCCTCTCACCAAGGCTGTTTATAAGCAGTGGTGTTTAAATGCCTTTTATGTGGTTACTCAAATGATGAAAGACCTGAAAATGGGACTAACAAAGACAAGTTGTACTTCAGAATAAAACACCATGAAAGCAGCACATGCTGTCATAAGAATAAATTGTATCAACAGGGATCAGATGGAAAGTGAAAAGTTAGACTGGAGCTGCTCCCTCTTTCCTGTTTCCAGCAAAAATATCTGGGTCCATGAATTCAGCTAACATCAGGTAGGATGAAAGGCTTGTCTGACAAGGCATTTCAAAGCTTCTCAAGAGCCTCTGGAGATGCTGTGGCCACTTGGATAGGAAAACAGAGCCCCTCAGTTTAATGAGCATTTCAGTTATTTTCCTTTCTGCTTTTGCCAAGATTTTTCCCTTTATTTTTTAAATAAACTATTTCTGCTCTTTATAATTTGTTTTAACTTTGTAAAATGTGTAATTAAGCACCAGGACGTGAGGAGGTTGGGGGTGAAATGTCCCTGGTAGTGGGTGTTGCTTGTTGCCATTGCTATAAATATATTTCTGTTGCAGTTGGTGCTAGATGGGGACTGCGGGGCTATTAGGTGTACTCTGTACTCTGCACCACAAACCCTCTGACAGGCACAGCCCTGGCAGACAGCGCATCAGGTTGGCTGGCATTAGCTCTCAGTCACACTCAGTCCTGCAACAAGACAGCAGGGAAGGGAGAGGATTAGCCCTCAGCCATCTAGTCCACAGACAGTCCCACCGCAGGGCAGGGGTGGTTGGGGACTGAGTGGGAATCACTGAGTCCAGTGCTGGGCTCTGATTTTACAGAGAAGACAGGCTGAACATCATTTCCCAAGCACTTACATTTCCTGGGGAAATGAATTACTCCTGAAATGGAGAGATTCTTTTCCAGATGGGTTGTCACCCTGTCTCCAGAGGGATACTGGAGAACTGGAGGAGGTTCAGAGAAGGGCAACAAGAATGATCCAGAGCCTGGAAAGTTCTAATATTAAGAGAGAGCTTGAAGACTGGGATTGCCATCTTAGAAAGGAGATAAATACGAGAGAACATGTCAAAAGTATATAAAATAATGAATGGGATAGAGAAAGTAGATCAGGAGCTTCCATTCTCCCTCTCACATAGCACAAGAACAAGGGGACATTCAATGAAATTAAAAAGTAGCAAATTCAAAACTGATAAAAGAAAATACTTTTTCACACAATATGTAATTAGACTGCAGAACTCATTGCCACAAGAAGTCATTGAGGCCAAGAACATAGTGATATTCAAAAAGGGATTGGACATTTATATGGATAACAAGAGAGTCCAGATTATAATAGTTAAGGCTATACCAGGGGTAGGAAACCTATGGCACGTGTCCAAAGGCAGCACGCAAGCTGATTTTCAGTGGCACTCACACTGCCTGGGGCCTGGCCACCGGTCCGGGGGGCTCTGCATTTTAATTTCATTTTAAATGAAGCTTCTTAAACATTTTTAAAACCTTATTTACTTTACATACAACAATAGTTTATTTATATATTATAGACTTGTAGAAAGAGACCTTCTAAAAACGTTAAAATGTGTTACTGGCACGCGAGACCTTAAATTAGAGTGAATACATGAAGACTCGGCACAGCACTTCTGAAAAGTTGCCAACCCCTGGGCTATACAGTCTTGGACAGGACATAGAACCTTCTATTTCAGGGCTTCAGCCAGGGTCTAAAGTGTCAGAGATCTGGATGAGACCTAATGTGGGGTGCAGATTACCCCACATCTGCTACAGAGGGTTCTTACAATTTGCTGCAGATGGCCCTCGGGTCTGATCCAGTACCGGAATTCTTAGATTCCTAACCACATGGCCACAGCTGCTCTTTGCACTGACACACAGTGCTGGTGTAAATCCAAAGGAGTTGATGTGACAGCTGCAAACATAATCCAGGTGCACAGGAACTTCTCCCCTTCCCTGCAGGGTAAAGCTCCCTTTCTGGGTGGGAATGAGCACGCCCGGTTGTATGTTTTCATAAAGCAAAGGGCCCATGTGTCTCTGTGTCTCCACAGAGTGACATTCCTATTGAGGATACAGACAAGGAAGATCAAACACTCTTGATATGTTGGGTCTCATCCACCAGCTTGTCTGTCCCCAGCCAGGACATGTATAATGTACAGGTGTTTCATGATGGGAACCCTTTTGCACCCAGACACACACGCACACACACACATACACACACATGCACACACACATACACACACACACGCACACCTCTTTTGTTCACCGCTGTGAATTATTCTGATATTCCTAATTTCCTGCCACACCATTTATCAGTCTCAAGGGAAACTGATCTGAGAGGGTCTGATGTGTGACTTCAGCATCATGTTGCTAAAGTAGCTGAACACTGGTGAGTTTGGTTTTACCCCAATCCCAAGTTTTCGTGTGTTTTGTACCAACTGTTATTACCTGGCGAAAAGGGATCATAATAGGATTTACAATGGCACAGTAAGAACAGACTGGTGAGCTTGAAGGAAAGTGATTGAAGTCAGGTGAGCTGGGTTCCTATGCCTGGAGCGTACTGCAGAATCCAGCATCTCAGGGATCAGGGGCAATGCTCTAAAGAATGGGGGCAAAGGAGGAGAGTGGGTAAGTCAGAAGCCGCTTAGATGTTACATTCTGAGGGGCAGTAAATGGGGAGTTTGTCTGTTCCTGGGAAAACTGGGACAATTTTTTTATTTCCAGATTAAATACAAAATCATAGAACCCAGAGATGGGAAAAGGCTATTGAGACCCAACCAGTCCTCTTCCTCCTGCCCTTGGCCCAGTGACGGATTGTTCTCTATGTGCATATCCTAAGTGCTTCATCTAGCAGAGCTTTACATTTCACATTCAGCACCACCCTCCTCCGCCAATTACTCCCTCTCAGTCTCTCCTGGGATTCTTCCCATCCATGCCAACTGTGCAGCTATAAGAATCGTCAGTGCAGGCTTTGGTGGTGCCCACTAGGTCACAGTCATTTCCAGCACCACCTTCATTTGTGTACAGACCCTCCAGTGTATTAATACTTTTCTTAACCTTCTGCTTTTGATTCAAAGCAATGCTCTCTCCTCTTTGTGGAGTGCATGCCAGATTGTGCGAGTTCGGGAAAAGTTCCCCTTCTCCCTCTTTTCTACCTAGTTACAACTGCCTAAAGTGCCATTTTCCCCATCACCCACCTGGGTCCCTGATGTCTCTCTCAGTGCAGGCCCTTGTTTATGGGCCTGTCCTACTCCCACTGAGGTCAGGGACTGAGGCCCCATTGTACTCAGTGCTGCATAAGCACATAAAGAGACGATCCCTGCCCAAAAGAGTTTACAGTCTGAGACGAGAGACAGCAGGTGGGTGCCACAGAGACAGGAGAGCCTTAGTTATCAGTGAGACCATTCGGAGCAGCCCGATAAACCGTGTCACAGCACAGCAGCTGCCCGACCATCAATAACAATAACAACACTGTGGTACAGTCCCAGGACCTCCACCCCATGTGCAGGCGTTCAATGTAGCCTCAATGCCCCAGTGAGTTAGGGAAGTGGCATTATCCCCATTTTACAGCTGAGAAAACAGACACAGAAAGAAGTGATTTACCCAGGGCCACATAGGAAGCTTTTAAACAGAGCTGAGAACAGAGCCCATGTCTCCTAACAGCTTGACCTGTGACCCTTCTGTTCTCTGAAACACGGGTACGAGGTTTCACAGCAGTAGGCAGCTCATGAGACAGTGACAGATTCAGAAACTCAAGAACAGGTTGGCACCTCCAGGAAAGGCACCCTGACTCCCAACTAAGACAAGGCCTATGTGTGGGGCTTCTAGCAGGAAGCCTGACAGGAGGGGCCTGGGGAAGGTCATAGGCAGAAGCTGCACAGGCAAGCAGGGAGGCAGAGTAGTTTTAATGATAATGCTGTTTTCTAACACAGGGCTCATTCTCATTTACACCACACATCCACTTCACAGCCTCGTTACATTGCCGAGTAGTAGAAATGAGACTCAGGATATGCACAGTGCAATCACAGGGTGTGACTGTAGCTCGTGTAGACAGACTCCAGCTAGGATTAAGCTAACTCACTCAAGTATCAGGGCAGTGAAACTGCGGCAGCACAGACTACACAAGACCACCCAGAACCCTGGGTAATTACTCAGGTATCTAGCCCATGCTGGAGACAAGGCACAGGCAGCTTTTACTGTGAGGTATCCAGGCAAGGTCAACACTCTACCTCCCACCTGCAGTTGAGCTCACCTACTTACATCATGGTAAAAGCTACTGTGCTTTGCTGCCACAAGGATTTTACAGTGAACTAATGTGCACTAGCTAGCTATCCTGCTTAACACCACCTTTTTTGGCAGGGAAGACGTAGCCATAGTGTCACTGTGCGTCTGTCCCATAGTTCCTTGTGCAGTGCTAGAAGAAAGTGACAGTTTCTGAGATGCATAATAACAGTCACTCACATGACAGAAGCATTAGGTGGGAAATTCTGAAAGTTCTTCTGTAGCAACCAAAAGTGCCAATTCCCATTGGATAATAGGCTGCCTGGTACACGCTGCCCTCCCAAAGCTCTGTATGAAGGTGGTGGCTTGATTCTCCTCTAACTTCCACCAGGCTCAGTCAGGAGTCAGAGGAAATACACCATTGCACAACTGGTGTGAGAGGAGAGCTCTGAGACTCATGCAGGGAGGAGGATAAGAAAGACACTCTACACTGTACTGGTAGGAATGAGCCTCACTCATTCCTGCGTGCACCTAGCTGGAGATTTGCCTGGGGTTGAACCCCAACATGATGCTCTAAATGCCTACAAGGAGGGCCCCTTTGTTGCAAGATTCCCTGTCTGTAGAATTTGCTGGGAAATCCCCACCCTTCAGAACTGTACTCATAACCTGTGCTTTCGTCAAGTCCACATGGCTGTGGAGAATAGAGTATAACTGATGCAGTGATGCCTGCCTGAGTCTGCAGACAGCCTGAATCCAAAGTTCTGAGAGGGATGAAGTGCCCTATCTATCTTAATGGTTTGTTCATTCTGAAACCTAATGCCACAAATACAAATTTCAGTCTTGTTAACCATTTTGCTGCTGATCATTTTAACAGAAACGGTCTCTAATGTACTTATCCCAAGCTGCCTCCCATGATCCCAGGTGCCAAAAGTCCCAGATGCCAAATCTCCAGCTTCTGCTTACTGCTATGATGCAGCTATCAGTCACTACAAAAATACACTGAATTTAATATTGACACAGGCATTTCTGTACTGTACTGATTATGTTAATCATGTTCGTATTTAAGTCACTACACTCCTCCACTCATTTATCGAAAGCTGCTGCAGAATCTCTAGCCCACCACAGAATTCAGGGACTTTGCAAACAATTTACATCCCACTTGCTGTGCACTACATCGGTCCTTATCTACAGGGCATCATGTCGCCTCGTGCCCACTTCTCACAGTGCCAAGTAATCATAATGATGCTTAGCACTCACCTAGCACATTACATGCTCACACTAGTTAATTACACCTCACAACAGCCCTGTGAGCTAGAGGAGTATTATCCCTATTCTATAGGTCACAGAAAGAGCACAGGGGCCAGCTGTTAGCATCCCTTTGCTTTGTAACATGACACTTTTCTGAGGCTTCCTTTTGCTTCAAAGTTGAGTGCAATACAAAGAGAGGCCTCCTACATGTGCTTATGTTCTGTGGTGATCAGTGCTATGTCGATGCAGATGGACACCCTGTCGCCTCCTGCAAAGCTCATGTCAGGCTGAGGAGTCCCACTATATTCACAGCTCTGAGTGAACAAATACCTCTGCTGCAGCCGGGTCTTTTGCTGATGTCTGAGACTGTCACTTCTCTGCTGTGGGATTTGCTAACTGTAGTACAGTGCTGGGCTGGCTCCTTCTCATTAACCAGATGGACTCATGTTTCACACTCTGTTATGGCATCATACACTAGCATTCAAAGGAGACCAAAGTGGGGGAGAGGGAATGTGCCATCCGTTCAGGGCCTGGATGAGAAAGAGACTGGGGATTCCAGACTGAGCTAACAGCTTGACAGATTCTCTCTAAACGACACAAGCTCTTTCTGAGGAAGGAAGATGTCACCAAGATTGATGCTTCGATGCCCCACACACCACTCTCCTTCATCCCCATTGTAGACAGAGCTGGACACTGCTGAATGGTGTAGAAGGTAGACTGCACACTCCTATTTGCCTTCTCATCATACTAACACAAGAATATTTAATAAAACTGAAAGGCAGAAAAAACAAATACAGAATTTACCCAGCATATAATTAGCCTGTGGAACTCCCTGACACAAGACACTGTTGAGGTCAGGACCTTTGCAGGATCAGACATTTATAGAGATAATGCTCTCATTATTAATGACATTAGGTAGGCTAAAAGCCCTTGTATAAGGACTAAAACCCTCCTGCTTCAGAGCATGAGTCACTCATTAACAGATGGGACTAGGAAAATCTTCACTTGGGGGCAGGTTATCCCACACTTGTTCACTTTTCTGAAGCATTTGCCAGTCTAGAACTGGTGGTCTGCTGGTCTGAGCTATGATGGCAATACCTACTATGCTCATAGTGCAAGGAGCACAGCAGTGTATGCGACTCCTGCACACAGGAGCTTTGCTCTCAGACCTTACGCTTTCCTCCACTCTGAAAATGTTTCTAACCAAACAGAACAAATTTGGGAGTCCCCAGCTAGTGTCTGGCCCAAGAAATGAGTTGGTGAATCTCTGCTTTCTCCATATCTTAGCTTATTCAGTGCCTGATACTGATCTGACGTGTGTTAATCTTGGATGATTTTTGTCATTTAATTGCGATGAACTTTCTTCTGCTGAGGGCTGTACACGGGTCCTCCTGAGGCTCATCTCTTCTGCCTCAGCTGGCTAGTTGGGCTATAAACACCGGGACACTGTCTCCTCTTAAGGCAGAACACATTGCGCCACCGCAGCCCTCCCAGCACTGATGGCCCAGGACTCCCAAACACCAGCTGCTGGGAGGTCACCATCTTAAACACTGGTTTGTACGCTCATGCTTAGAGCTGTAGACAGAGTCCAGACTCCTGGGTTCTATTTTTGGTTCTACCACAGACTCACTGTTTGACTTTAGGTGAGTCACATGTCTGCTGTGCCTCAGTTTCTCCTGTCTGTAAAAGGGGGATGATGATAATTGCTCCCTCCCGGGGGGGTGTGAAGTGTCATTAGAGTCTCCACGGCATTTGGGCAGCTCTGCACAGCAGGTGCTAGCTGGAGAAAGATGATACATTTGTTGTCAATTCCTCTTACGCAGCTGTGCTCAGGTAAAGACTAACTCAGACCTGCCAAAAGCCCAGAAGTAGCTTAGTAAAGAATGTTTGTTTTCCCTCGAAGCTGGGATTGTCTCCTGTTGACCATATCTCTGGATGTGACCCTCCCTCATGCCATTAAGGAAAACCTTCTTAGCTGCTCTCTGCACTTTACAAAGCTTCTTAATTTAGGAGGTTGAGAAGCATATTTGAATTACGGTTCAATCTGCTAGTTGGATGCTGTCCCAGTTGTGGATTGGCTTCTGCTTTGACTCTCCAGTCACTAAGAATCAAGAGCTCTACTTTAACTGGTTGAAAGCAGGTTGCAACTCATGCTGGTGTCACCAAGCCCCGTCTGAGTCTCACGGGTCCCTGCATTGCTCACCACCTCCCTTCTAGCTACCTCTCTGCTCTCCTGTGGAATCCGAACCCTGAAGGAGAGGGAGATGGAGGCAAGGGCAGCGTGCGGGAAGGACCCAGGGCATTCTCTTGGTAACGCCATCCTCCCCAGAGACAGTGGGGCAAGTGATGGGGAAGCACTGTGTCCTCCCCAGCACACAGGATTGCAGTCAGGGCAGGGTGGAATGATCTGCCTGTCCATAACCCCAAACACCCTGCATATCCCTCCACTGTGGTTTTGTTCCAAGAGAGTCCAAACAGCATTTGACAAGGCAGGCCTTCATCTCCCTACATCCATAATGGGATGAGTCACTCAGAGCTGCAGTGGGCTCCCCTGCAGCTCTTCCAGAGGAAGGTGTTCACTGGAGCGAGCAGAGGCAGAGGTGGAGATCTGCCTCCCAGTCCCATTCTTCACCCAACCAGCTGGCCAGGCACTATCTGTACTCAGCATCGGCTGAAGCAGTTTCTCTGTTCTCACACGCGCACCCTTGTAGCAGAAGGTGTATTCCAAAATGGGGTTAAATGAAGAGAGAAGACTAGATGAAGAAAAAACAGCCTGCGTTCCCTCCATTCTCCGCTTACATTAGTACTGATGCACGTTTTAAATTAAACAAGTTTCCGTATCTGAATTTCCAATCCCAAAGCTGCTGCTGCCACTGGGTTTATTTTTTTCTATTTACTTTAGCTTGAACAGAGAGTGAGTGAGAGAGAGCTAGAGCCACATGGACAGAGAGGAGCGCTAATTAAACAGGGAGTTCCACATTCGGGTACAAATCCTTTGGACCTCCAGCCACCTTGTCAATTCCTGTAGTTATTTATTATTTTTCAATGCAGTTTGTCATTCCTAATGGAGCCCCCGCGTGAGGCGAGGGGTCAGGAGCTGCTCGTCAAGTGGATTAGTGCACTGGAAGCATGATTGCTTTCTTTCGCTGTGAATTTGGGAGCGATTCCCTGATGGCTGCACTCTATATAGAAGTGAATCGGTGCTAATTTGTTTCTGAGGATCACACATCCAGGAAGATGTGAAAGACAATCCTGCCTTTCAATGCATATGTCAAGCCAGTGTGATGGCAAACAATGGAAAATAAACAAGTGAGTGAGACCAGACCTTCCTGTCCAGTGTGCCAGATGCGGAGAATCAGTGCCAGGCACACTGGACTTTAATTTACATACCAAGGACACTTATGCCACCCACCTCCAGAAACGCATGTTTTGTTCTTTGTGTCCGTGTGTCCAGAGGCAGCGGGCTCTGTGTGTTAGCACCTTGACAATCTCCAGCAGAATGACAGCTGTGAGCCTTCTCCCAGCAGCGTCTCTGTGCTCAACGGGCTTTAGCTATGTATGCTGAGGATGCTAAATTTTATTTCAGCTGGATTCTGAGTACAGTGCCACTGAAATCTTTCAGGAAAGAGCTTCAGCTACACTTGTGCTGTGACAGGCTTATGACATTGATTGAAATTGCCTCACTGATAACTTGTGCCCCTGTGTCCAGTTGTCAAGTCCAGCTCCTGTCTCTAAGAATACTGGGGCAGGGACCACCCCCTTGTTGTTTGTACGTACGCATCTAGCACAGTGGAGCTCTGGTCTCTAGGTGTTACTGCAATACAAATACAGAACTTCTGTTTCATTTGGAAACTCTCAGACTGATGTTCAGGGCGTTTGAACTGGGTGGGCAAAAAGGCATTTCCGTGGGCACTAAATGTGCAGCCCAGCCTCCCCTCGACTCCTCTAAGCTACTCGGAGGGGCACAGTAACATGCAACCTGGGCAGTTCAGAGAGTGGAGACTCTGGGATCCCTGAGCTATGAGGAGCCCCTTTGCTGGTACGAAAGGCCTGAAGGGTTCATGTTTGGGCTGAATGTCAGAGAAGAGAATGAGCATAAGACAGCTCCCTTCAGAGGAACCTGTCCCATACTGTCCTGGAATTGTACAGCACTGGGAATAAAGAAATAAGTCCCATATCACTGAGAAGCCCCCACATGTGGTGAGGGGAAGCAGCCCACACACTCTCCCACGTTAGTAATTTGTCTGATTCAGAGGGACGGAGTCTGTGGGGAGGCATTGGGCCCTGCTGAAATGAAAGATAAAGCTATTGTTCCAAAGAGAGCTATTGATTTTTGCATTATTACACTAAGAAATTTATAGGCCTCTGGTTTAAAACTGCAATAAGAGGAAATGTACAAGTTCCAAAAACTTCCCACTGACCTTGGGTTTGACCTTGAGAAGGGGAGAGTAGGGTAAATGCCTCCTCCACCCCATATGCAGGGGGACCCTGGAACTTGTGCCTAGATGACATGTCCCAGGCATACTCCTGACCACAGGAGTCTGTTCACATTAAGATTTGCAGAGGAAAGGGTTTTACCTTCAGGTTAACTCCAATCAGGCTATTCCCAAAGGTAACACATAGGCGGTGGGGGTATCTACCCAATACAGCCTGAGCTACCCAATACCCATGAGCAAAGTCAATTTCTCTCCTGCTGGTCAGTAGAATTTCTTTCCTGTTGGTGCCTCCTGCCAGAACCACCACTAATGTCCTCAGAGCTCCTGAACCTGCTTCTTTTTCATTTACTGCAAGCCTGGACTAACAGTAATGCACCCCAGAAGGCTTATGTTGTCACTTACAGCAGGGAGAAGCATTCATGGCACTGCTGCAAGCAAGCAAGCAAATAAACAGGCTCAGGAACTCTGGGTGCATAGGAGGCTGCTGCAGTGTTGCAGGAACACAGGATGGGAGGCATTTAATTTAGAGCCAGAGGAACTCTGTGGGTGGGAGGGAAGAAGGCAACGCTAAAGAAGGAGGAAGCATGTTTGTGTGCAGAGAGGCAATAATGATCCTATGAACCAATTCACTCTTGTGCTTGTTACACCTGGGGAGTTGTATTTTTTATTCCCATATATTTAATTGTTACTGAAGCAGCATCAGAGCTCACTGAAGGGAGACTCGCAGGTGTCACCAGAATGGAATGGGGTGTTGCTGAGGGATCCTGGAGGTTACTAGGCTACAACTGTTGTTGTGACCCCAGTTTTCTCCTGACTCCTGACCACATGCATTGTTTTATACCATTTCTTCCCGACGTTTTCCACAGCGACATTCCTTCTGCATCCCCTTGTGGGCTATTGCCTCCGGGAAGAGCATTCTCACTTGTGAATGGACAAGGGACCTGAGTTAGAACAGTGCTGAAACTCGCAGTTTTGAGCAGTTGGTAAAAAGGGTTCCCTCTTGTCCCTCCTTCCCCCAGAATAACTGTAACGGTCCCTCCGGCACCCCGCCCCCAAAGCTGTGTGGAGACACTAGCCTTCCAGCTCGTCATCTGCCTTCGAGGTCATAATAGCTATTAAATCACAGCTTGCCTCACCAAATTAGGCAAAAACAAAATTATCTCCAATGATTTTTATGTTCCTGAAATGTTCCAGAACTGCCGGAGTGATTACTGGGGGATTGGAAGCAGCTGTCACTCTATCAGAAACCATAATTCTAAACAGCTGGGATCTGTCAGTTATTTATGACACCGTTTGCAGGAAATGATGAAGGTGGCTGGCTCTCCCTGGCTGAATCGCAGCGGCAGCAGGCTCACCACCCAGAGAGCACACGCTCCCAGAACTGGCTCCAGCATCCAGGCGCTGAAAACAGATGGCTGCAGGGAGTGAATGAGTAGAGGCCGCTGGCCTTCCAGCAGCAGCGTCAGGCCTCCCGCCCCTTGAGCAATGGGGATGGTGTGGTGCAAGGCTGTTCCTTTGCCTTCATCCCAGAGAGGCACCTGTTGCTGCTCTGTGGAGGCCAAACACAAAGCGGTGGTTGCTGGGAAATGTAGTGTGTGTCCTGATGTAGCAGAGGTTTGTTTGTTTTCCTCCTCTACACAGCACAGATAGGTCCACTAAGCCCAGCTCTGAATACGGACTTGCTGAAACATCCCACCTCTGATCTGCAATGTAACTCCTTGTTCCCAAAGACAAGGTGCCACTGCTGCTCAGGCTGCCTTTTGCTGCCTCTCAGATAGCACGTGGAATTGTAACCGTCTGTTACAGATTGTTTTTTCCTGCTAAAAAGCAACTCCCGTCTATCAGTGTGCAAATGTGACATTCTGAGTTAGTTCCCAAGGTTCAAAGTAAATGCCCCCTAGGGTTTTTAGCCTTGTCTTTGTGCCTCTGTCTCACATGGGCTTGATGCAGAAAACTTAGGTTGATAGAAACAGGGTGTTACTGGGGCAGCTCCATTACAGGCAGTTTGTGGTGTTGCGCTAGGTGTGAATTTGGCCTCGGGAGTGAGTGATGACCAAGCTTCTACCTGCTTGATAACTTTGATGGTGAACAGGGGCCAGGTGCTTTGCCCCCACTTGTATCCTCCTCTGATTAAATATTATTTACATTATGAAGTAGCTCTACATGGGGTTTTACAGCAGTAAAAATCAAAATGGGAGTCAAGCAGAACAGCCATGCAGATAGCGCCAACGGAGAGAGGTAATATCTTCGATTGGCCCAATGTCTGCTGGTGAGAGACCAGCTTTTGAGTTTGCACCGAGCTGAAGAGGAGGATATTACCTCACCTTGTCTCTCTAATAGCCTGGGACCAACACAGCTACAGCTACATTGCATATCAGGGGAGAATGGCATTCATTCTTCTAGCATAAATAACTTTTTCCCTAAACTCAGTGTCAGGATTTGGTTATATTCATGAGACAGGCCAACAACAGTAATTCACATTCCCAAATCAATATATTGCTACCCATCTCTTGAAATAAGAGTTAAAATATCCTACTTTATGTGCAAGGAAACCTCGGCAGAGAAGCCCCCACTGCCCTGGTGCAGCACTGGCTCCCCCTACCTTCTACAGCAACCCCAAGCACAAAGGGCATCCAGGACCTGCTGCAGGCAGACCTGATCCCTACAAAGCCCCCTAACACAGGGGGACACACTGATCCCTGCAGCCCTAGGTTGTCCACGCAGAATAGTTTGACGTGCAATCCGCGGTGTGTAGTAGCAGGATGCACACTCTGGGATGCCGCAATCTTTACCCAATGGAGAGCCGAGGCTCGATGGTTGAAGGGTGCTGCATCTGCCCTGCAGTGCCTGCCAACTCGGCAATGTGGCTCCTGCCATTGTCCAAGGAGGGTCCTCCACCAGGCACCTGGGGCTTGATGGCCGTTGATCCATATTAGCACTCTTCCGCCCATTTGAGTCCTAAGCATTGGCCCTGCTGCCGATAAAAGGTGTGCACCTAGATTCACCAGTCCCAGATCCAGATTCTGGACATTTAGCCCAGAGGAGAACCTATAGCAAAGGTGGGGGTGGCCTCGGGGTGAGGGTCGAGGTGGGGGAATTTTCCCTCTTCCCTATGCAGCCTCCCCTCTATCTCCATGCTGGTGCCACCACACAGACAATCTGCCCTAAAATGGACAGGAAGGAAAAGATCTATTTTGTCTGGATAAGTGCACAGACTCTGTCCCCTAGAAACCAAATCCTCCTGAGCGCTTCAGCTCCAGCACTGGTTAAGGTAACATTAACCATGTAATAGTGTATAACAATAATCCAGTGCTGCATAGAGATAGTCATTCATTAATAATGCATTCAGGAGGAGTGATTTTCACTGCCAATAACAAGGCTGATATGTTGGAAACTAGCAGGTAATGAAGAACATTTATAATGATGTTAGTCTAATAATGAGTATAATGCTGATATAAGTAACACTGCAAGCTGGACACATCCAAAGATAAATTATTTCAAGCAGGCATTAACTAATGCCTAATTAATGCCTAATTAGAAAGATGCTACATGGGAAATAATTCGGCCAGCCCAGTGAATTCACTCCAGTCAGTAAGAACACAGTGAAAACCAAGTGAATGCAGAATGGCCCCATGAAGGGAGGGTGAGGAGGAAACAATGCCTTACCCATGTGTAATAACAGGAGTGTGAAGCACTAACAGGATCCTTGGCATCTTTACCAGTGTCAACAGTGCTGCATCTTCTTAAAGCAATTAATTAAAAGGCTCCCACCAGCATTTTTCTGTTCAGCTTTTGCAACTCTCCCTCCCTGGTCAGTTCTGACACACGTACCAATGACACTCCATCTGCCTTCAGCCTTGGCTGCATGAAACTAAACACTTTGCGCTGGAGATAATAGAATATTTTTCAGCACATTAATCAATTTCTGGCTCTCTAATGAGGACAGCAGGCTGGGCCCACAGTTCCCAGCAAGGACCCCTGGTTTCCAAACGGAAGCTCTTGGAAGGCTGGCGACTCAGTTTTGGTGAGCTGTGCCCCTGCAAACTCAAGAGGGCTAAAACGCTCAGGATTATATGGTACAAACAGAGTCATACTGCAGGTCACCCCAGTCTGGCAGTATTGATAAGACTAAGGGCCTAACAGTGGCTTCTGTTCTAAATTTCAGCTTCAGTGGTATTGGGCCATCCACACCTCTGGATTTGTATATGAGAGAGAACCTGCAAACTGACCAAAACTGAGACTATCCCTCAACATAACATTCAAAGTGGTAGATAATCAGCAAATTTTATGGGCAGAAGTTACTTACATCCTTGGCTAGAGTATTGTGTGGGGTCACTAGAGAGTTGCCTAGTTTATTCTGCTTTACCAATTCCCTCACCCAAAATATCCATTTATGTTGGCATTTATACTGTGTCCATTGCCAACCTCACACAATTCCCTTCACGCCTGGATATCAGAACAAACTCCTTGCTATGGCAATTTCACCATTGTATTCCTGGGAAGCTGAATTGGAAACACATCAACAATAATCTGTATCATAACCACCTTCCATTTTAGCCCGAGACCCAAATTTCGCCTTCAGATAGTAATGTCAGACAACATGAATTCATGTGTTTGTTGATTACAAGGAGGGGCCTGATTCTCCCATGCCCTGCAGCTTGTGCAGTCATTCACCCTGTGCAGAGTGAGTGTGAAACTCTGCCGTTCGGCATTAGTGGTGTTTCACACCCGCTCTGTGCAGAGCAGGGAAGAAGCAGGCCCAATGTGTTCATCGTCACTGTGTGGCCTGTGTCATTAGCACCATGTACACGTAAATCACCCAAATCATAAGACTTCTACCAGCCTACACATTCTCATCAGCTATCCTGTTATCATGGTGACGAACGTGCCATGGAACAGTATGTTAAACTGTTGGTGGTGGGCATTGCACACACTGCTTCTATGCTGCTCAGAAGTGGGAGATGGTTTATTGATTCAGACCCTTCTGTTTAGGCATTTGTGATAACAGGCTTCATGTAAAGAGAGAACATCCCAGTGATCAGTGCCTGGGGAGACTTTGCTAACAAGTATCAATCTCTGTACATTAGTTTCCCTAACTGTAAAATGGGATTAATGATACTGACACACCCGTGTAAAGGTTTTTTTGATCCATGGATGCAAAGTTTTGTTTTTCTTACATGTTCACAGTTGGGAATGGGAAGGACTTGGTGACTGGCACTTTTAGGTATCAGTGTTTTTGAGGCCACAGCTGCCACTGCTGATTGTGGAGACAGTGGTCCTTGCCCATCAAGGGACCAAGAGGTCATGGTCAGCGTGAGGAGACTTACAATGAGTAGGTCTAAAGGGGCCACAATCCTCTCCCTCTTGAAATTAAACCCATATAAGAGCAAAGCCAGATGTCATGTTAGTGACTTAAAAAATGCTTCTAATAACAAACATCAATCATCATAACATCTTTATGTATTAGGTATTCCTGACACAAGACCATCCACATCTGCAAATGCAAACCTGTAACTTCTGAAGGGCATGACTTGACAGAAGTTCTGCTACACTCATTATACAGGAATCTGACTGTTTGGCCAAGCTACTTTCAGGCACACTAATTTTTATTAACAGTACTTTCAGATATAAGTGCCCTTTGCTGGTAATTTATTGACAGTCTTTGTGGTGCAATCATTCTAAAAACATTACAACTTTGCATTCAAAGAATGGAACCAAATGGACAGGACTCACAATTAGCTATGTAGTGATATCTCACACTATACTACATGAGAAGCCAACTGCAGAATTACACTTTTAAAGGAACAGAATCAAAGACAAGGAAGTTTATACTCTCTTCCTGACATGTGGTCTAAATACTGAACCCTAGATTCATCTCTGAGTCATGGAAAAGGGGATCATAAAATCTCAGATGGCCCAGCATAACCCAGGATGTCTTGTGATAGCCTGGCACCAATACTGGTGAACTTCTCTTTGCAGTCTTTTTAGGAATATTGTAATCCATCTGATATGCCAGGGTTTAATTGACAGGTGGCACTCGCAGATGTATGTTACTCTGATCTGATGCCCGTTTTCTGTTATGTCCAGCGCAGAATGCATTAGACATGGGTGAGCGTTTGTGGATGTAACAGAAGAAGTGGAATTTGAATGATAAATGAAAGCCTGGTGCAATGAGTTTGAGAGGCAATGGCCTGAAAGAAAGCAGGAAGATAGGAGTGAGAGAAGGAAATGCACAGGACAGTGAGGCTGGCAATACAAAGGCTGACCGCAGGGAATGATAGTTACTGCTCCTTTTTTTTTTTTGTCCTTTATTCTCTGCTGTAATAAAGCCCTGATCAGAAGTACTTTGTTTGGTAGCAGAAGTTGTAATATGTTACACCACAGGAGATCTATTTAAATATATTTGAGCACCCACTTCCAAATTTAGTTTTCAACTCAGCACCTTCTCCGCTGACTGCTGATAAAATAATATTTCCTGTGAGTCTCTTGTGCTTTAAATCTGTATGTTGCTGTTTAAAAGACCTTGAGTGTTACAACTCAGTAAAAGAAGGACTATTCTAATTAGAGTGTCCTTTCCTTTCAAGAGATTTAGGGCTTGTTTCCAAAGGCGCTGAGCACCCAAATTCCAGCTGAATCAGTGGGAGATGCAAACACTCAGTGCTTCTGTAAAGCAGATGCCTCCTGTGTGCAAAGCAGCCTGAGTTGGGGAAATCCCTCATTCCCCTTGGTATAACTGATGGGGGCTCAAACACTGTCTCTCATTAGGACTAGAAGAGCTGGATGAAGGGTGAACTGTTATTCGTGAGCACTTTTGTCACACTTGCTACCCTTTCTGTTTGCTTTGCCACAAACTTACAAGAGGGCTTTAAGCATATGAACATTTTGAATGATTGCTCTTCAGGTGAACAGTGTGTTTTGACCAGGGCTGGCTCCAGGCACCAGCGAAGGAAGCAGGTGCCTGGGGCGGCCAATAAAAAGGGGCGGCGCTCTGTCCGTTATTGGGGCGGCACATCCGGACCTTCCGTGGCAATTCGGCGGCGGGTCCTTCTCTCCCTCTCTTCCTCTTCGGTGGCACTTCAGCAGCAGCTCAATCAGGTTTTTCTTTTTTTCTTCACCGCTGGGGTGGCAAAAAAGCTGGAGCCGGCCCTGGTTTTGACACCAAGCCAGGAACTCGTTCTTTGCACTGCAAGTGTTTACCCTATTTATACAGTTTCAGTTGACCAATCAGAGGGCAGCCACAACACCATGTGATTAAGGTGGCCATTCATACACCACAAACAACAACCAGGGAATAATCAAAGCAAACAGTTGGCAAACACCCCATAGGCTGAAGTAAGTTTGGACAACTACAAGTAACTAACCTACTCATCACAATCTGTTTGTGGATAATTTATGGACAGAAAAAGCGGTTGAGTTAATTGGATACATTTTTCACTAGGAATAATCCTCACAGCTATAATTACTAGGCAGGTGGTTTTGAATGATTTACAAGACATCGTAATTCAACTGACCTTGTTTTCTCCCTTTTTTGAACAGGGGGTTATGTGGAGCTGCTCCTGATGCTGTTGGGACTTGAGATTCACTTCACTGCATGCTGCCCTATTGACTGTATATGTTACCCATCACCTATGACTGTCAGCTGCCAAGCCCACAACTTTGCATCAATTCCAGAGGGGATACCAGAAAACAGCGAGAGGATTTTCCTCCAGAACAACCAGATCACATTGCTTCTGCGAGGTCACTTTAGTCCATCCATGGTCACCTTGTGGATCTATTCCAATAACATCACCTTCATAGACCCAGACACCTTTGATGGGTTTGTTAATCTAGAAGAGCTGGATTTGGGGGATAATCGCTATTTAAGGGCTTTAGCAGCTGAGACCTTCCAAGGGCTGGTGAAGCTCCATGCCTTGTACCTGTACAAATGTGGGTTGAGCTCTTTACCCAGTGGGATATTTGGTGGCCTCCACAATCTACAATATCTTTATCTTCAAGATAACCACATAGAATTCCTTCAGGATGATATTTTTGTTGACCTAGTCAATCTCAGCCATCTTTTTCTCCATGGAAACAAGCTGTGGAGCCTTCATCAGAACACATTTAGGGGACTAATAAACTTGGATAGGTTACTTATCCATCAAAATCAACTCCAGTGGGTCCACAGACGTGCTTTTCACGATCTCCGAAGATTGACCACCCTTTTCCTGTTCAATAACAGCCTCTCTGAGCTCCAGGGGGAATGCCTCGCCCACTTGGGAGCCCTGGAGTTTCTCAGGCTGAATGGCAACCCTTGGAGCTGTGACTGCAAATCCAGGTCACTCTGGGATTGGTTGCGCAGATTCAGAGGTTCAAGTTCCAGCGTGATCTGTGAGTCTCCTGAGCAGATGCATGGCAAGGACTTGAAGGTGCTAAAAGCAGAGGACTACAGGAACTGTTCTGGGTCTGAGTCCCTCCATCAGATCAAAACACACACTTTCTCCACAGCAGACAGAGGAGCCTCCAAAGACCACCACCCACACCACTCCTCCAAGGAGAAGGGTAAAGAGAGAGGGGTCGAGCACAGTTTACACAGCAGTCAACCAGTAGCACCTCCCGGTTCACGTCCAGGTTACAGAAAGCCCAGCAAGAACTGCACCAGCCACAAAAGCCGCAACCGAACCTCTAAGCCAGTGTCTCTGGGGCCACGGAAAAGCATTCATGAGGATCAGGACTATGTGCCTGACTACCAGCACAAATTCAGTTTTGGCATGATGCCAACTGCACCACCCAAGCGGAAGGGTAAGTGCACCCGGCGGACACCCATCAGACCCCCCAGTGGAGTACAGCAGGCAGCTGGGAGCTCGGTGATCAGGGCCTCTCGTCTAGTTTTTATAATGGTTTTAGTGGTCATAATACGCTGAGCTAGCTGTGACTGATAGTGTCTGTACTGCCACCAATCTACAAAGGACCAGAGTTTCTTTTCTTCTTCTTTTTTCGTACATGGAGGATTTGGCCTTGTGAAGGAAAGAATGTTGTTTAGGCTTTTGATGGTCTCCATACATGGACGAGTGGATTATAAACATGAACTGTACAGAATGCGCACAGCAGGAGTGGATTAAAGGCATTATCACATGCTTGTCACAAACAGCCCCAACTGAGCACCTACAGAAAAGTCAACATAACGAAAAAGGAGCTAAGCCTTCATTAATAACAACTGGACAAACACGGACAGTAGCTGTGCTCTATGTGAAACCCTGTTAATTTGAGAGAGCTCTGAAAGACCCTGTGATTACTGAAGGGAACAGAATTGCTGTAAAAATGATCACCAATTAAGCCTACACCATCTATCTGAAACGGTGTGCAAAGACACTTACCAAATGTATAATAAGGACATTGGTTCTCCCACATTTTAGCCCTTTTGGCTCCAAATCCCACAGGCCAAAGCTGGCCAGAATTCTCTTAGAAGACAATCTCAAATCCCTGTATATCTCAGGCACATAGCAAACAGGGCTTGCCTGCTAGGCTAGGAGTAGCCAACTACCAAAGGAAAGACTGATTAGAGGTGGATATTAAAACTTAAACGAAATGAGATTCCTACAGAAGGTGCGTTTTTTGTAACTGTGTTCACATATAAAATAAACAAATGCACAGGTTCCCTTCCCCTCAATTATCCATATGTATGTCTTATAATGTTTATAAACTATATGGAAACTATATCTTCAGATGTAAGGATTGTATTGTTGAATTTATAGCAGAAGAACAGTATATGATTTTCTCTAGAAAACAATTGGCAGCAGTGCCTACAGATGCTGGGCAGCCATCCATCAGACTCAGCGTGTGCCGGGGGAACCACAGTGGACCAATGTTCTTAGCAACTTAGAGCACTAGATTTTGGGGGATTTTTTGTATGCAATATAACAAAGTCAATATCTGAAGAGCCAAAACTCACTCTTATGACCTAATTTCTAACCTGTCACATGCCAGGAAGAAAGGGATTAATTAGAAGTGTTCAGACCAAACATACACAGCTATGGAGCTCTGTCTCCTAGATAGCATCATGAGGCCAGGGCAGACGTTTCTAGCAAGAGTGAGAAGCAGTTCCCAACAGTGTTAGCCGTGTGAGGACCTTTATAGCTGGTCTAAGGTTTTCACTCAAGTGGTGGAGTAGTGCAGGGACTCCAGAGATAGTCCTGACAGCCTGGGAAGTGGTGCTCCTTAAAAAGGAAGATCTCATGGGAGACTCAGAAAGGGGCTGCAAACGATTAACTGGGAATCTGATAAGCGCCTGCAAGGAACAGAGTGCCCAGGACTTTCATCCATGATAGAAAAAATGTATAAAGCAGCCATACAAAGGGAGTTGTGGAAGGGAGGGGTAGAAGAAGCAGGTCTACCTGCCCATCTAACCTCTATCCTGACCCACTGGCAGTAACCCTGAAGCTGGAGTGCTGGGGAAGGGGGTCGTGTATTCTGGTCTGGATCAGGCTGGTGTATGGTGGAGATGGTAGTGTTATTGACTAGAGATGATGTCTAGATGTAACACAAACAGTACACATTAATTCCCTGTCAGAGTGGATATGCGAGAAGAAAAACACTGAAGTTTATGAAAAGAGGGAAATAAAATTATCTTGGACAAGCAAAGCCTGTTTTTCATTTCCTAACAATACTCCAGCTGCAGTGACACATGTCTGGCCTGTAGCTGATGTTTGGAACCAGACAACAGTGCTAAGGAAACGGCTCTTTTTCTAGCATGTAACCAACTGGTTGCGCAAGGATGCGCTGACTCATGGAAACCTCAGGAAAATTCCTGTTCTCCAAATCATTAGCCTACTAGGGATAACTCATGTTCCATATTTATCCTTCTGGGGGCATC
Source organism: Mauremys reevesii (assembly GCF_016161935.1). NCBI lineage: Eukaryota > Metazoa > Chordata > Testudines > Geoemydidae > Mauremys > Mauremys reevesii. The sequence goes on from NC_052642.1 coordinate 24,175,346, forward strand.
TTACTGCAGGGTACCCTGTTACGATCAGCCTGCCCTCCATCTGAGATGTTTGGTGCCAGTGTGGGGGGGGGGGGAGGGGGCTATTTAAACTTCAGTATTGAGAACTTCCTATTAAATATAGTAGGCCCCTGTTGGGTAGAGTGGTTCATAGAAGTCCCTGGAACTGGAAAGAGAAACCCCCTAATCAAATTGTTTTGGGGGCAAAAAATGTCTATGTAGTTTCAAGGATTCACCATTCAGTCTTGAAGTGAGGCATCTAGAGTTTTAATAAGAAACAAGTGCAGAGTCTCCTGCTTGCCTCACAAACTTGAAGAGGCACAGGAGATGGGACGCCTTTCAAAGAGGGAGGGAGTGGGGCTTGAGCATGTATTTTTCAGAACAAAGTTCCTGGGTAATGACAGGAACAGTCCCAGAAAGAGGGAAGAATAGATTACTCATCTAGTCCTCGCTGTTCCAGCTCCTATCCAAACTTTTCTGTCTACATGGCTCTAAACCTCCACTAAAGGGATGTCCAATGCAGCCAAAACAAATAATCTATGATCTGAAATAGCTCCCTCACGTCCTACACACTATAACCAATAGCAGCTGAATGTGTCTGGCACTGTCCCTTAGAAGTCTCAGAATGTTGTTATGTTGGTTATTTCGTTTCATACTCTGGAAATCAAAGCTCTCAGTGGGAGAATGAAGAAGAGAAGCACTTTATTAATTTTTTTTTAAGTCTCCATGTAACTGCTATAATATAGAAGAGAAATGTCAGCACAGGAGATGCTAATGATTTATAAATGATTTGGGTGCAGCAGGCACCAAGGATTCTGAGATTAATTATATTAGAACAGACTATGCCTGGCCCCAAACCATACTTGTATTTTTAGTATCCTTTTCCTCTAAGATGTACATGTTGCCTCTAAAAGGCAACTCCACTGTGTATTACATCCTGTGTCAACCAAGTGATCTGACTCCTGGCAATCAAGGAGGCTGTTCAAAAAACAAAACTAAGACATAAAAAAATCACTAGACAGGAAAAAACACTTGGTCCATTATGGCTTGTGGGATTCTCTCACCCTCCCTTAATTACTGTCCGCCTCTGTACCAACTCTTCCTCTATGGCCACATCTGCTTGAGCGTAAACTCATTTAAAATGCTTGCTTCGATGTCTGCCCGCAGTACCCAATCCACATTCACTGCTCTTTGAGTGAGACAGTTCTGCCACAGCCCCTTGTTTGCTCTTTTGAGACAGTTCCCCACCCACTCAATTTCCATCCCATCCCCTTAACTATGTTAAGAGTTTGTATCTGGCTTCACATTGTCAGACATCTTCATACATTGTGAAGGCTTCTGTGTCAGTTCAGCATCACCTCTTCCCCTGAAGAACCACCACTACATCTCAGAGTAAAGGGCTCTTCAATCTAGCAGACAAAGGCATAACAAGACCCAACAGCTGGAAGCTGAAGCCAGACAAGTTGAAGCTAGAAATAAGGCACACATTTGGACCAACTTACCAAGGGACATAGTGAATTCTCCATTACTTGGAGACTTTAAATCAAGATGGGATGTCTCTTTCTGAAAGGTTTGCTCTGGCTCAACCAGAAGTCACAGGCCTGACATAGGTGAAATGCTATGACCTGTGTTATACAGGCCAGACTAAATCGTAATGCTCCCTCTATGAGTCTCTTCACTCATTCAGCTAGGCCTTCCAGCCCCCATCTAAGAATGCGGGGGGGGGGGGGAAGCTCAAGTCCCCTACCCTTTTGGTCCCAGTGGTTGAGAGAGAGAGGAGCAGGTCAGTCCTTGAGATAAGTGTCTTCTCAGGGCTCCAAGCAGATGATTGTGCTGCTCAGGCTTAGGACAACCCTAGCTTTCCTCATAACAGATAACCTTGCTCCCTGCTGCTGCCCCCTCAACAGGGCAAGAATATTGCCCCAGTGGAACGATGAGTAGAACTGAGCACCAGCCCACACAGGGTACAATAGCAAGCTCACCTCTGGATCGGCATTCAGTCCTCTTGGTGCTGGATCTCAGAAGGCAGTTTGCCTACTTCGTGCAGTGGGACTGAAACCTCCAAATCCCTTCCTTGGGCAACATTTAATGTGTTTTCCTTCTCCAGTCTGGTTTACCATCTTCATCGTTTTCTATTCACTGTTTTACTCACATGCAAGATCCAAACCCGTCCCAGTCTGGTTGCCTTGCTCCTCATTATTTGGTTGCTTCAGCAAACTTTAATATCTGAGCTTTGATTTTCTCACCCAAAACCTCTGCACAGACAAGCGAACCCTGAACAGATCCAAGATTACTCTTCTGGAAATTCATTCACAACTACAGAGTTCCACTTCCATCCACATGCTGTTTTCTGAATTTGAGCCAATTTTCTAATAATTTTACTTCCTTCCCATGATTTTACCTTTTAGTCATAATCATTAGCATGGGAACTTATCATATGCGCTTTGAATACACAACATATGACACCCTCTGTTTCTCTCATCTTCCCAGGCAGGAATTCAAAGTATTCAAGGAAGAAAGTCAAAAGAAACCCTTCCCCTCATCATCCCAAGCTGACATCAAATTAAACAGTTTCTAGTTTTTCCCTCATGGCTAATATGGGGCTTCTTGGCCAATAATTGCTTCATGCACTTTGTGGCCTCTTGTTTAAGATGAAAATTGTTGTGTCCAACTTTCTGGTCCTGAAGAATTAGACCTGCTCTGACAGGGATGTCCACCCCTGAAGAAGGCCCACTCAAGACCTATGCACCACTTAAGTCTCACTTAAGCCAACACAAGAAACTCTATGCTGCCAGAGTTCAGTCATTTCTAACCTTTCTGTCTCTGGATCTGTGGTGTGCTTTCTGACACTGGCTTAGAGAACCTCAGCCAGACACATGGTAGTGCAATGGAAAATGTAATATTTGGAAACATTCCCAAGAACATTTCCTTTTTTCTATAGTTTACTAACTACCCCAGGATTTTGTATGTTGATAGAATTTTTCCCCTTCGCTCAGCCTCCTTCTCCAGCTCAGATTATTCAGTGACACCATAATCATAGGTATGGCATCACAATTGTTTCCATGTTGATGAATTCGGATATCATACACACTGGATTATGAAGATATTGATTGGAATGGACAGGTTAAACAGAAGGTAGCTTTTGCCACCCAAAAATATCTGGGTGATTAATAACAACATGAAAAGGAGTGGAGACAACTCAGGAATCTTTCATGAGGTTCTGATGAAAAACCACATTGTATGTGAATTTAGTTCTCATGAAGGTGTCATATTGTCAGCCATGGAGAACAACAACATCTCTATCCACATAACAGGTACAGCATGAGGAACAGCAGTTCCAGGATCCCCCACACATCCTCTACCAATGTATTCAGCCTTTCCCCATCTTGGAGAGACCACCCGTAAGGGCAAAAAGGACCTTTAGTCTCTGAGGCCGATTCCATCTCTGGCCTCTTACCCAGACTGCCAAAAGGGGGCCTAGTTAGTCCCCACTGAAGGTGCATTCTTTGTAACGTAAACTCCTGGGAACTGGACTGAGATGCACCACCCTCATTACACTTTGGAGTCACTAGATAAAATCTATTTTTACTGTTTTCCTGAGTGTGGCTGAGATTTTGAATACGTCCAGTCATTCCATAACAATTTGCATATTTCTCTACATTCTCTTGAGCTCTTCCCCTACCTTATCAAGAAATCTGATCCCTGTCTCAGTCAGCTCCCTTTCCTCTTCTGTAAAAACAGAATCAAAATAACTGTTAAACGAATCAGCCATTACCTTCTCCCATGTCACCAATTCCCTGATATCATTTTGTAATGGACCAATTTTCTCTTTTACCTTCTGTCTGCTCTGAATATATCTCCAGAAGCTTTGACTATGCGTGAAAATATCCTCTCCAATTCACTGCTTGATATCTTTCTGCTCCTCTAATTGCCCTTTTCACTTGCTACTAAATTTTTGTACAAATCTCCCAATCCCCCTCCTTTGCAGGTTGTTAATATATAGTTTATAACTTATATTTACTAACAAATTATTGTTTAAATAACACATGGCAGAACATAACTGCTGTATGTTAGCTCTGATTTCTCACTCTCTTTACCAAACAAGTCCCATTTTAACCCCCCTGATTAGCACAGGGCCCACTTGCTCTTACTGCAACTCGCTAGTATTTTTTACTTCTCTTGCAAAACATTAACATGACTAATTCCAGCTTTGCTAGAAATCTGTCTTCTGAAAAATTAGCGGGATAAAAGGGATTGTACAGTAACATTCCTGTCTAGCTTCTTCTGGGCCATGTGTAGAGGAAACAAAACAGTACTGCTATACCAAAGAGAGCTGGGGCCTAACCTGAATAACAGTCAACACCAAAACCAGGAGCTCTCGTGACCTTAACTCTTTTAGAATCGTGAACAACTTACATTGCTCCTCACTCCCACAGAGCCCTTGTGCTATTGGGAACTGCAGGGTAATGTGCATTGTTCACCACACACAGCTTTTTAAAGGACTTGCTAGAATTACTCACAACTTCCATTTTTTTCCATTTCTTCACCCAATTTGTTTATTTTCGTCTCATAGCCTCCCTGACTCAGAAAATATTCTAGCTAAGTACTGCAGTAACTTTCACAAGTCCTGAATTGTATGTTTTCCCAGATAAAGTATGAACTAGAAGCAGGAGGCTTTAGGGTGTTATACGTATTATTAGAGTCACAAAAGCTCCCCCCAGATTCTAAAGGCAAAGCTCTCCCTGAGGTCAGCGGGAGCTCTGCCTCAGTGAAACCTGATTGAGCACTTCGGGGTTTGGCCCTCAGTCTGGACTGCAAACTGAGCCGACTCCTGCTGGGCTGCAAGATCCGTGACACAGAAACTGTCTCTCTATATTTGTCTTGTACTGAGCTGAGCACATTGCTATGAAATAGCACTTAGCCCTAATGAAGCAGTATCCCTCCCCAACATCACTGCCAATGTAGATGATATCCTAGCCATTGGAATACAGTCAGGGTGTGGCTACTGGATCTGTGGAGTCAGCAACCTGCCAACAACACAGCAAGCCAAACCTCCAGAAGACACAGCTGCATAGCCACATACCCCAGAGCTTCGCTGTACCTGGAGATTATAGCTCTCTCCATACCTCAGCACAGAGAGCAATATATCTGATTTAACCAGTGCAAACCTATCTTCCCTGGAGACAGGTGTTAAAGAGAAGATACAATTAAGAGAAAGAGCTGTAGCTAGAAAAAGCCATTAACTAACAACATCCCAAACTCTTCAGTCAAGGGTTAAAGAAAAAGGCATCAGGATTCCATTCAAGAGCAAACTGTCATTATAAAACAGACTATAGATCTCTGAGGCTGACAGAGAAAATAAAATGTCTATCAGTCATTCTCTGACTTGTCTGAGAACATATTGTAATTTCTTCCCCACTTCATACCTTTTGCTTTCCAGAAAGGTGGATGCCTCTTCTGGCCAGCCAATGTTGCTTTTTCTATTCCACAGAATAACTTTGTTTCGACTTAAGCAGCATGCACTTCAGCTGTACTTCACCCGTCTTACTTCCCCACAGTAGGTCTCTGGGACATAGAATTCCAAGCCAAATTCCAGAGGGGATTTTGCATTCCTACAAAATCACTTTTCTTAAAGAACTTGTGTGGCTTCCCCTAATATTTATCCTAAGGAGTCTAGAGCCTGTACTTCAAAGCTAACAATGTAACTCTGTTTATCACACACATCATTTTCTACAGGACTAGGTGCAGAGTAACCTGACTGCTCTGTTTCAACAAACTGTAGGAGACAATTCTATACTCTCGCCAGAAACAGTTTGGTGTAGAGGTTCTCTCACTCAATACCTCCGTGATTAAAATATCCAGTGAACAAAGTTCTTGGGTTCTTTATAGGTCTCATCTATGAAAGAACTTTTGGATCTACTTTTTCACAACTGCCTTCAGGTCTGAAGTCTAGAACATCTAGGAGCTACCCAGTTACCCTGATTGTTCCTATCTTCTTAATCATCATCCTAAACATGGAGGAAACAAAGTGGCACTATTACACTAAGAATCTCCCATTTTGATTTCAGGTCATGCCCGTGCATTATGCTCTTGGTGTGTATATTATGCAGTGTATATAGTGCAGTGCAACTGGGAAGGACCATGCAGCCTTCAAAAACTCAGTTTGTTTCCTGCAGACTACCCCACCTCAAATCTGCTGTGTATCCTCAGTCCATTGGAAATATTCCTATTGTATGAGAAGCTAGTATCACATTTTCATCTGATTTCTGCTATGAAGAGACCCTGGGGCACCCCCAGTTTCCCAGCTCTTACATAAATGCTATTTCAAAGCATAACCTAGGAAAATGCCTCCATAGAAGAGCAGAGAATGCAGAACAGTGGAAACCAGATGACAACAGTTAGCCAGACAAACTGGTCATACAGCCCTCTGCGGCAGCAGGAAGACTCCTCAGCTCCCAGGCTCATTATTGTAGCAGTTTCGCATGGATAAAGCAATGAAAAATCAGAGAACATACGTGTTGGGTCCTTCCCTACAAATTATAGTAAATAGAAAGTGAAGTGCCGACAGCTTGGCTCCACTATCTGGGTTTTCAGTTTAGCTCAGCAGGGCCTGATACATTCAAGTTCATGGAATGGCTGAAATAGGTTCTCTGCAGAGCAGGCACAGGCAGACTCTGAAATCCCTTCTTTACTTGCCATCATTAAGAGCTGTCAGTATGCTAAGTGCTCCAGGAGAAGCCCTGGCCCCTGCACTGAGAAGGTAATGGTCTAAACAGTGGGACAGCACAAACCCATAGGAAGAGGCAGAGAAGGGTTCTGCCTTAGATCATCTTAGTTTTGGCAATGTCTGTCTTTCTAGGAACTTACATGGCTCCTATCACTGTAGAGTCTGAACACCCTAGGTGGGTAGCAGCACTTTTATGACAGGGGATAGCAGCATTTAGGGGCTGCATGGCAGAAGTGAGCATTGAGCAGACAGTGAAGTGAGTTAGAAGGGAGCTTGGTGCATTGGGATCAGAAGAGTGGTTCTTTCCAGGTGCAGGGGCCAGCATGGGAGAGTGAGGCAAGAGCACAGTGGACAAAAGGACTGGTCAGAAATTACAGGTTGAGGTGGAATCATGCAAAGTCCTGAAAGTAAGAAGGATACACCTGATTCGGAGGCTGAGAGGAAAACTAGAGAAAGGATTCCAGTAGGGGAGACTATGGTCTGAGCACTGGCCAGGAAAGATAAACTTCGCTGCTGTGTTCTGAATGGACTACAGGGGACCGAGATGAGATTCAGAGAAGCCTGAGAGGAGGATACAGAAGTAACAATTATCTGGTTTAGAGATCCATTTCTTCCTGCTCAGGTGCTGAGATGGGACAGCATTCAGTGCAGATAATATTCATAGATTCCAAGGGCAGACGGGACCATTGTGATCGTGTCTGACCTGCTGCATAACACAGGCCAGAGAATGTCCTCATAATCAGGGCCGGCTTTAGGCCGATTCCCCCGCATCGGGCCCCCACGCCTAAGAGGGCCCCGCGCCTTAGGTGCCTTTTTAATTTTTTTTACATACTCGGCGGCAGTCTGGGTCTTCGGCGGCACTTCGGCAGCTGGGGGTCCTTCACTCGCACCAGGTCTTCGGCGTCATTTCTGCGGCGGGGGGTCTGGAGCGAGTGAAGGATCCCCTGCCGCCGAAGTGCCACAGAAGACCCGGACCACCGCCGGGTATTCAAATCGGGCCCCGCAGTTCCTAAAGCCGGCCCTGCTCATAATATGCAAAGGACTCTCCTCTGGTGGCACATGTGACTTATTGTCTGGTCAACGGTAGCATGTCATGCACATGTATGTACTGTAGTGTTTGGGAAACAAATATTTGCCTTAACAGTCCACACAAATTCAAGTGCAAACAATAATACAATTATTACTATCATGAAATATTGTTCTCTTTTCAGTGTTCCAGTGGAACCATGTTTTCTAATAAGATACACTACACTGTCCCTTTGTGTGAATGTTTGTGACCTACACCAATCAGTTTATTTTCTATTTGCCTTCTTGCTTTTATTTTTAAAATCTTTGGAAATAAAGGCTATTCCATTGTCTGTGCTGATTTTCATCATTTCATCTCAAGTGCTAGAAACCAGATTCCTTTAACAGAGGTTTTCCAGCTATGCAACTCTGTTCAAATTAACTACAAACTGAAAACCATCAAAGGCAGCTTTAGGCACCAGAGAAAGCAGAAAAAGGGCAGTTAAGTCAACACAGAGCCAGTTCCTCTGGACTGCTAACAAACCCCAACACAAGCTAGAGCAGAGGGGCAGTAGGGCTCCCAGGGCCCTTTTCATTGGAATACCCTCTGGCTCTGATCTTGCAACACACACAGTGGGAGTAACAGGCCCTGAAGAAATGCAGGGGCCGATGCCACACAGACTACCATTTCACATCTTGTCTGTTGGCAGAGTCTGATTTTATTTTCTTGTGTGTTACAAGGCCCAGATTTGCTTCCATTGAAGTTAATGGCAAAACTCCCATTGGCTTCACCGTGAACAGGAGCAGGCTCACAATGCTGACATTAACCTGTTAATTTTGCCTGTGTAGCAGCATCACCGCTGACATTATCACAGCTCTGGGAATTGAGCCAAACAGTACCCGATATAAACTGCGGCTCTTTAAAAAACTCAATTGATAAGTTGATTGTTTATTTCCAGAGGACATTCCCCACAAGACTGCAATAGTTTGTGAAGGTGGGTCAGATTTTGGACACAACTGTGTAACATAAATTAAAAATAAATAAAATAAAGCAAACATTTCGGAAGTCCAGGACATCACCATTTGGATCTCAAATACTGCAGTCATTGACAAGAGTTTGCTCTTATTAAGATAGCGATTTGTGACTAAGTAAAGCTCACCAGTCAGTTCTCTCTGCGGACTTCCAGCAAGCTAAGGCCATCTCTGAAACCAGCTTTATTAGGCTCCATGACAAAGGAAATGTGCTAAACGCCCTACCCTGCCCATCAAAGCTGCAACAGCACTTAGCCTGTTCATGGATTCGTATGACCAAAGTGACAGACACATGAGTGCTCTAGCTAGGAGCAATGGAACTTGCCACTGCCCAAGTGGATAGGATCTGAGGTTTACAGAGATAAAACTATTACGATTATTATATTAACAGAAAAAACCCTTCAATTTTATCTCCCTGCAAATGTCCCTCCTGTTACAGTTTTGACCACTGCACACTGATTGTCCATACTTGACTCCTTGTGGGCAAAAACAGCAGCAAGAGCCAGTTTCTTCAAAGCTACCAAAAAAAAAATAAAAAAATAAAAATGTCCTGCTGTGTTTATAAAGAGCTGTTTTCTTCCTGAGCTATACAGCATGGTGGTTTTAATCTGAAACTTCTTTTTAATCATAGCAGGAGTCCCAATTAGCACATTGGATAATCTTTCAAGTAGAACTGGAGTTTCGTGGTCATAGTGAGCAAAGGAAATATACAGCAGCAGAATAACAGGGTAGAGAGAGTGAGCGCACACGCATGCAGGTGCCAGTGTCTGCTTCACAGGCTCCCAGAAGCACCGCTGCACTACAGCAAAACTAGGGCAGCTTTCCTCTGCAATATTTACATTCGAACAGGTCTCCTGACTTTCCAGGCATCACGTGTCTGACACTACAGTAAGGATGGGTGGGGAAGAAGTGAACATTATGGTACACCTTTACCTAGTGAGCTGTAAACATCAAATCACATGCAGCTTCCTATGGGAAAAATATTGTGCATATTCCTGCTTCAAACTGCAGGCGTGTAATTCAACACATATGCTTCTGATGAGGCAGTAGAGGGCGGACTGGGGGGGACCTGCCAGTGACCTACTTTCTTTTGTTGTTGAAAGTGCTGATCTCTATGCAGAATTCAGCAGAGTGCAAGGCAGAGATACTGAGAAGGGGCCCAATTCTCCTCTCTTCCACCAGTTTTTACCTCAGTGTAACTACTGATGTCAGCCGTTACTCCTGATTTACACCCATCTAAGTTACAGGAAAATCAGACCTAGTGTTTAAGAGATTGCACAGGTGTAACAGAGCAGATGTTGGCCCCAGATTGCCATAAATGAGATTTACCCGCAATGCAACTCCTCAGATATTAACCTTTATCCAGAGGATGCACTGAAAATACTGCGGTCAGCATGCCTTAGTGGCTTAAGACAAAGGAAACACTTGAGGAGCCCTTACATTACATTTTTGTTTTCATTCACAAGGCAATCACGCAGGTCTGGGTTAGTCACTGCACTGACCTGAACAAAGCAAGGCTGTCTAATAGATTCAAATGCATACTTGTGTGGTAGATTTCAAACGCACATATTGTATAAATAACACAGGCAAGCTTTCAGGAGCACTCCTGCTCCAGCTATAGTAAGTACAGTGGTGTACATCCAAACCCCTACAGCTGTCTTTGCAGTCCCAGTGGTATCCTATGTTAGAATGCTGAGCTGCAGTCCTGAGATTTGGGAGTTAAAGGCTCATTGCAGTCACTGGGGCTGGTATAAATTGGTCTTCAGAGAAAAAGAAGTCAGTTGCCTTATGCATAAACACTCCTTGGTAACCTACTAAAGAGTCTCACCAGAATTTCTCCTCCTGCCTTCTCAGGTACCATGGAAAAAGAGATTGTCTGGATTTGCAGATTTGGGGATAACGTGCTTTTATCTTTAGCTTACATCCTTCATGCTACATAATGCAGTTATTCTAAACATCACTTTCCTTTTGCAATGGTTTAAGAATGGACCATTTTAATTGATTAGTTTTCCCATTATGGATTATAAGTGGAACAACATTGTTGGAACTGAACTTAGGTCCTTGAAATGCAGAAAAACATTAGCCTGCAGTGCATTTGTAAACCGCGCAGGCTAATTTCTGCCCTTTCTGATGTTTCACACTCTCACTGTGGGATTTACCTAAGCGCACAGGATGCAGCTATATATGGCTGGTGGGTGGAATTGCTTTTCATTGACATTCAGTCAACAGATTCTAATGATAAAACAATTTCAAATCCACATTTTCATTAAAATCAAAGCTACGGGAAATCATGCTAAGGTACATCTAATGAATTTCCCCTTCCAGGACTTTAATGGAAGCCTGCCAGGGGACTAAATCCAGTGGGGCAAGGAAAAGTTGGATAGACTTAATTTTCACCCCAATTCCTAGAGCAGGCTTCACAGCACAAACAAGTCTGGCCACCAAGAAAATAATCCCTTCCATTTGGCAGCAACATCAGTCTACTGGGGAAAGGATAAAAGGCATCTGAAGATGAAAACCCCCGCAACAATCTCAAACTGTATATCCATGAAATTAAAAAGGGATCTAGGTAATTAATTGTCCAATAAAACAATCCAATCTATATTGAAACAGGGCCATAAGATTTGGAAAAGTCAGAGGTAGATACTTAAGTCACCAAGTCCAGCTCCTTGTCAATGTACATCTTCTAGCATTTTGTCCAGTGTATTTTTAAAAGTCAGTGAATCAACATTTTTGGTATTCGGTCCAACCCCCACCAACAGCTATTGGCATTTGCTGAAGATGCATACAAATTACCAACACTGTTGCAGACTCCTGAGACATTCCAGAAGGATGAGGAGTAGCTTCCACCAGCAAACTGACCCTAGCATGGAATGGTAGCTTCAGAGAGATCTACCTAGGGCACAGTATGTTCTGTAGCAGCTGAAACTGGACACGTAGGGTTATCAGTAACATCACAGCCTAGCATTGTCCATTGAGGCAGTGGGTACTGGCCTCTGTTAGCAAAAGGACTAGATGGCCCCCATGTCAGATCTGTCTTAGAAGTTTGTCTGTTTTGGGGATAGCAAAATCCTGGTTTGTACCTTTAACCTTACTCTGCATCCATGTGGCTGCTGCAGTGGCGGATTTAGAGTTAGTGGGGCCCTATGCACAGCTTCATTTTTGCCTCCTCCCCCTCGGGACCCAGCCAAGAAAAAGAACATTCTCTCTTATTGCCCCCCCGCCCCTTTTTCTCTTCATTCTCCTCCTATAAGTAATGGGAAGTAAATGAAAATAAAGTGAGGTACCTTGATTGGGGCAGGAGGAGGGGGTGAGAGGTGCAGGCTCTGGGAGGAAGTGGGGTGCGGGCTCTGGGCTGGGGTGCGGGAGGGGAACGGTAGGTAGAGCTTATCTTGGGCGGCGTGGCTCCCAAAGTGACTGGCACACCCCCCCCTCTGGCAGTGGCTCCTAGACTGGGCGGGGTGGGGGGACAGGGGGTCTCCGTCTGCCACTGTCTGCAGGCACCGTCCCCCAAGCTGCAGAGTAAGCGCTCGGGGCGGGGGCCGTATGCGGAGACACCCCTACCCTCCAGGGGCCGCAGGGTCATGCCAGCCACTTCTGGGAGCAAAGCGGTACGGAGGGAGAGAGGTAGAGAAAGCAGGGGCCCTGCTGCTGGCACGACACTGCGCCCCCCCACCAGGGGGCATGCAGAGACATGCTAGCAGCCAGTCACTACTGTGAGCAGTGTGGGGCTACTGGCCACAGTATGCAGGCAGCCTGTCTGCCTGAGCCCTGCTGCACCGCTGGCCGGGACATGGGGGCAGGTTGTCAGATATTTGTCCAGTATTTTGGGGGCCCACCTGTTGTTGGGGGCCCCACGCTACCGTATGGTTTGTTTCATGGTAAAGCCGCTCCTGGGCTGCTGAGCATGAAGGAACAGAGAGTGGGACAGGGAAAGAAACACCAACAAAAGTGACCAGGGACATTCTGAAAAAAAACCACCACATTGCTACACTTGTTGATTTAGCAGCTTCTACCACCAAGAGTCCCACCAGAGATGTGGGTGTCCTGGGACAGACTACATGGCATTGCAGTTCTCTCCTTGGGTCCCTTCCTCTCTTACTGTAAAGCAGATTGCTTGGTCTCACAGAGTGTGTTCCCGTGTTCGCCTGGAAGGAGCTTCACTTTTTATTTTAAATATCCATACGCTGGTGTATGTGAAAATTCCAGCCTCAGGATGACAGTTACAACAGCAAGCATCCTACAGTATCTTCCTGACTTAAACGCTGATGACTGTCTCATTCCTCTCCCTTGTCTACAGAGATTCTTTGCCTGACTGGGGCAGGGATGTAACTGGGAAGTGATGAAATTGAGTCATGCTCTTACAACCACCCCTCCCTACAAACTCGTGGCGATGTCCCTACATGAGAATACTTTAGACTTACACAATCATCTTTGTAAAGCATTTTGTATTATTCTCCTTTTACAGATGGGGAAACCGAGGCACAGTGACAAAGCAACTTACCAAAGGTCACACACCCAGTCAGTAGCAGAAATGTGAATAAAACACATGGCTGCTGCCTCCAAGTGCTACGCTCAATCCACTAAATCAATCGCCCCTTCTTTTGGAGCAGGCATACCCAACTGCTCCTGAGGGAGCCATTCTGTCACGGATGTTGAGACAGACAGTACCACGAAGGGACCGTGCCCCATCCTGAGTAGCCTGCATGCTGTGGGATTTCCCCATGCATTTCATGGGTTATGGGGGCCTTAGCCCTTGCCCCACAATGCAGGAGAATTTTCATCCACCCAATGGCATAGAGTTTTCCACATAACTGTGTCAGTCGTGCAGCCTTTTCTGAAGAAGGGAGTGATCCGGCCCACAGAGCTCTCATGCGTGTGTGTAATTTTGGACGTTCTTGGAGCCAAAAGTCATGATTTTCTACATGGACTTGGAAGCTAACTGCTCCGTAATATAGTTGCACACGTTCCTAAAGATGCACACTAATCCTAGTTAACCTTTTGGGGATGCTGTTCTGCCTTTTGCCCCAGCCCTCCCTAAATGGCAAGAGGTTTGTTTTGAGAGAACTTGTCTCTCCGAGTTATTCTTGCTTCACTGTTCATAACCTTCTGTTTAACATCACAATCTGTTGCAAGAAACTGGCCTGGCTTGGCATAAACAAAGGGTTGTGGAACCACAGCAGGAAGAAGGGGAAATGGCCTATTCTCTAAAGTCAAATGCCTTCAATAATTAGGAATAATGAGACCAAAACATACATGAAAGTGAAAAGCGATGGTGCTTAAATGTTGTGTTATTTAAAGAGTAGCCTGGTGTTAAAAGTCCCTCATTACCATACAGGTATGCAGACTCAATGTAATTGGCCAGGGAAAGCACAGCGCCACCTGCTGTGGACTAGGGTCACACGCTCTCTTTCACTTCTGCTACTGCTGGGGGTAGCATTTAATTTCTCTTCGCTCTTTATTTTTTGACAACACCCTTCACTGTGGAAGCATACATCATTAACTGCGTTCACATCAAAAGCGCTGAAAGGTTCTTATTATTTCTAATGCTACACAGAAGAATTAAGAGGCAACTGCACATATGTTCTGCTCTGCCTAGAAAAGTATATAATAGAATGGTATAAGCTGTACTCCAGTAAAACAGCAATACACCTTGGTTATACTGTGGTCAGATAGGTGCTGATAAAGTGAACACATCTATCCACAAAGCGCTTGCTGGTAATGAAATGGCGTCTATCTTGTTGGTCTGAAAGGAAGAAGTTAGAGGTCCCACAAAGAGTAATGTGTACATTTCTTTTGGAGCTGTCAGTGCATTGATAGAGACTGTCTCGTTGCAAAAGGCGAAGTGGGGCTCTATGATCTCACTCATCTCCCAGGTGGAAGGCATAGAAAAACAAATGCGAGATCAGCACTAGCATCACACCCAGGAGCCTTCCACAGTCACTTTATGGTTTGGGAATCCACAGAGCGCGTACAACTCACCTTCCACTCACAATATACCTCAAGGACTTTCAGGGTCAAAGGCCTGAACTTGTTTGCTCAGGGACTCATTCACCTCAAGATACTGAGCATGGAGCTAACTCCATCAAACCCTCTTTCATTTGTGAAAAGCATTGCCAAGGAGAACTGACAGTCAGCTGCTGCAAGAGAGATTAAAGATGAAAAATCAGTAAGGTTATGGTTTATATACCCCAATAGGAAAAGCCACTTAGTGCCGCTTACAAAGGGGCCAGGCTGTCACTAATTCAGCCTTCCATGTAAAGGAGCAGCAAGTGATGTTACTCACAACCAGCACCTGGTTTAAACAAGAGGAGGGTATTGGCTGGGTATTTTCCGAAGAGGGTCTTCAACAAGGAGATTCACTTCCCACCCCAAAAAATCATGAATGTGTTGAGCTTCAGTGAATACTGCAAAGGCCACCTCATTCCCTGGGCTGCAGGTGAGGCAGGAAGGAGGGGCTCTGGTTTTCACAGGGAATTGCCCAGTTAAGTGATTTGTTCGGTTATGGGGGCTGGGTTGGTATAGGCAGAGTTTGCCTTTCTCTTTCTTGGTTTTGTATTAAACAGATTATGCAGTACAAAATATATTAAAATACTCCGAGTTTGGAAGAGATTATCCCAAGAAATAAGAAAGTTAAGCAGCAGTGTGTTAGTGCCTGATTAGTTCAACTATGTGTTAAGATGAAGAATTTAGACACTAACACACAAGTGCACTGTGAGCATGGAGATGTACAGTGCATGAGACCTGCTTACAATTCATGACCTAGCAGCATACAAGCAGTAAGTGGCTAAGGAGATTAGGAGAAGTAATGATGAAGGCTGAGAGGGGTGTGAAGCAGTGCAGATAGGTATGAACCCAACTTCCTCAGGGTTGCACTAATGCCTGAAGTAAACACAACGGACTATATTTTGCTTGAGGTGCAGTGTTTTCTCCCCCCTAATGTCATCCTAAGACTGCAAGGTGGGAAGGCACAGTGAGCAAAGAGCCCCATGAACAAATACTCTGGAGCTGTCTGTTATGAATGGTACACATCTAAAAGTGTTCTACAGCTTACACGCCTGCTGCTTGTACTCCATGAAAGGGGGTGTCTCCTTCACACATGAGCGAAGGACACTGCACTTTTCCCCCATGCACACGCAGACTGGGGTAGGTAGAACCTGGTTCTGTTTACATCACTGCTCAGAGTACTGAAATAGCACATTAACAATTTTCACTTCAATAGCTCCTTTCACCTGACGTTCTCATAAGATTTCAGATGGAAAAATTAGAACAATGTCCCATTCATTGATACACTGCCCCAGCTACTGTGGAATGCAATAGCCACAGTGCACAGGAACGCTATGGAACATTTATGGCAGGAAGTGAGAATGGTTCAAACAATTTTTCATAAAGCAAAGATGCTTGCATAACATGGGCCTTTGTTCGGGTGGAGGAATTCAACTGCTATAATTTATTTCCCTCGTAAATGCCACAGTTATCACACATTTTACCACAGGATTCTTGGTCTCCTAGTGAACTTAAATGCAGTGCCATTATAGCAGCACTTTAACATGTAAATATTACATTCCTGGTCCTTTAGAAGACATTCATTTAGTAAAATAAAATCCTGCTAGTAAAACACCTGATCAAAACCTTCCGTTAAATTGGCCCAGTAATTGCTCTAGGACTGGAGGGAGTCCAGTGACTGGTTGCAATTTATGACCACTTTGGGGGGGGGCTGTTAAATCCATCCTGAAGCATCTACTAAAGACTGAGTTGTGGTGAGATCAGAGCACATTTACATTGCAACTTTCTGTAGCACTAAGTGGTCACTAATTTATGCTGAATTCCATTGTAATTCTGATGGAATCATATTTGACATTCATATAAGTAACAAAATTCCTCAGGAATAAAGTTACTACAATAAGGAGCAAAGGGAAGAAGAATGATTCATCTTTCATGGAGAGATATGTGCCCTTTTCTATAATCTCTGCTCACATAACATGATTTGCCCAGCCCAAATCTCACAGCCAGAGGCCGACAGAATCCAAGTTGTAAGGTGGTCATTTTCATGGGAGCCACAACCAAAATGCAGTTATGGTTTATCAGAGAAATACAGTTAAGGATGAAAGCTGTGAAAAAGCATAAAGAAAATTAAGCACTTGAGATGAGCTACTGTGGGGCTACAGAAAAACACTGCTCTACAAAGGGGCATGAATTAGATGACTCATCTTAGCTAGGAGCTGTGGCTGGAGCAGACATAAGGGAGCTAAGATGACCATTTTAACCCTTTCAATTACACACACACAGGATTAAAAGAGCCAAGACAAATCCAAGAAACAGTGAAATCAGAAATTTCAGACTATTAAACACAGACTCTATGGAAGCTTCATATTGCAGAATGGCAGTATGAAGGTCCAGCACAGAGTTTCCCAAGGAAAGGCATGTCTGTCATGACATCTGCAAAGACCTGAAGGGGTTTGGAATCTCTTCCCTTCTCTAGTGGGGCCGAGTCCCACAGCAAGTTGGGGTTGGGAGACAGACATGTCCCCGTACAATGGGCTAGAGAGCAAGGGCCTGCTCCAAGGCTGACTGCATCATTTCCCCTGAAGATACCACACATTCAACATTCAATTTTACACTGCAACAAGAACTCTGCACCTGAACTGCTTGCATCACACCCCTCAAACAGGCTTACAGGACACCATAAAGATTGTTCAACATTTCTATAGGGCTTTACCACCAGGGCAACAGGCACCTTAGGAGAAGCTAAGAGTAAGAGCCTGAGGAAAGAAACGAAGGAAGGCACGGCCATGCAGATGAAAGAACTCAAAACTCCAAACAGACCTGAACTCTGGGGCCTCCAGAAGTTTGCCTAACTTCTCCCAGATCGTGTTGGGTGTGGTACCCCTCTTGGTTCTGCTCTGCTTCTTGAAGCAGGAAGTACAGTACTAGAAAACTCACAGCAGTCTATTCAGGAGATGTCTAGCCTCACTCTACAGACCCAAGAGGCCTAAAGAGTGCCTCTGACTCTGGTCAGAACCTAAACATACATACATAGCCTGTGAAGTCATCATCTAATGAATTAAGGTAACAGCTAAATCATGAAAGAAAGGGCAGCAAGCTTTACTCTGCTGCTTATTCTTAAGCAAATACTTCAGGGACATCTCTACTAGTTAGTCAAATACTGTTAGTATGATTGGAATGACATCTGGCTGAAGCCCCAGCTCTTTGGGAGACACAAATACGTCCGTCTACCATGAAAGGCCAACTGGAACATGCCTGATGCAAAACAGCAGGATACACAGAACTGAATTTGCATTTTTTTAGACTCCCATTGGGTCTAGTAATCACTGATACAGAACAGCAGCATCTCTCCTCTTAAGGCAATTTGCCAGCTAAGCCTATTCCTCTTTCCTATAGTCTTGAAGAGATCCTATAGCAGATTCATCACCTCCACTCTTAAATTCTATTTTTGGAAGGTACTGAACTTTTGCATATGTTGAAATGAAGAGTATATTAGCACAGCTACTTTTTCGTTACAGTAATGAGAGCCTTGAAAACACCACCAAGAGAAACATGCCTTTTAAGAGCTGAAACAAATTACAGCAACTGAGTCTTAAAAGGAATTTTCGACAAAAATATAGTATTGCATGAAGTTGTTATGGCAACTGATGTTGTAAAAGTAACTGCATTGGGGCAAGTTTTCTCCATCCGTTTTGCTCAGCAAAGTCTCAGAAAACTTATAAATACGGCTTATCCCAAAATCCTTAACATTCCAGCCTCATGCCATCTGTGTGCAGTGAGTCTACTAATGAGAAAATATATCTACTAAAACCCACTAACCATTAAAAAATCCCATCCAATATTTTTCTAATGTAATTTATCAATTTAAACACATTGCATAATATAATAATGTAATTCTACAGCATTTCATTAAAATGATAAATAGCTGTAGAAAAACAAGAGATTAAATATATTGTAATGCAACATAACAGTATTTAAATTTAAATAAACCTGGACATGGAAGGGAAAGTGTACTGTGTTCGGGAACAAGAACAGTGCAAATTTAACTGCAGATCTACGAATCAGAGAGTATTAAGAGGACAGAGGAAGAGGAGCAATAAGAAATGACAGTCAACTTCAGAGGAAATAAAATTTCCATTAGGCTTTGTTATAAGATTACATCAAAGCAGTTCATATGTTTTAATCTGGGGAAAGAGAAAGCAGCTACTTGGGGTTTGTGCCTGGGGGCTGCCTCTGCGTACTGAACCAGACAGTTTGCATAATGAACAATTTTTATTCAATCAGGATTTCAGCACAGATAGCTC
This sequence comes from Mauremys reevesii, assembly GCF_016161935.1. Classification (NCBI taxonomy): domain Eukaryota; kingdom Metazoa; phylum Chordata; order Testudines; family Geoemydidae; genus Mauremys; species Mauremys reevesii. Next base: position 24,194,417 of record NC_052642.1, read on the forward strand.
CCACTCAGTGGTCCCTAGCACAAACGGAGTTTAGAAATGGTTTCTATTCTTAAAGCTCCACCTGCTGGCTCCAGGATATACGCCATTAATTCACAGAAGGTTCACATTAGCCAGTTATTGTCCTAAAAATATTAAATTAAATACCCTTCATGCTAAAAGTTAAGGCTGTGACCAAAAAAGGCCAGAAGAAAGAAAATCCTGAGATTGGGCATGGATTTTTTTTTTAAATAAAATACTAAATGGAAGAAAATGAATTTTTAGCCCAGAATTCTGCCAATATTTTAGTTGATTTAGGCATGTTCAACTGCCTAGTTTGTCATCACAATCCAGGGTCTGTTTTGAAGCAGTGAAGATCCATGGGCTGCCACATGGCTGTAAGTCTACATGATTCGAAGGCCCAGTCAGGACAGCAGGGGAAAGATGTGATGTGCACACAGCAGACACAGACAGAGCATCAAGACAGAAGAGGGATCTCTGTTTACTGCATACAATAACATTTTGCACATTAACCACTTACCGGTTATTTTTGTTCTGTTGCTGTTTGAGGTATAAGAAAATGCAACATAAACTGAAAGGATTTTATGCAGGTGTAAGAGCTGAGCCAGTAATTTTGAAAACTGGTGCAAAATGAATATTGCCTCCTAGGAGAGGCAGCTTGTCTGAGACAGCTGAGACAGGGAAGGTTTATGACCCAAACCCCATTTTCCAGCGGTTATTCCAGTGGCTGCACTGCTGATTACCTTCAGCAATAGTGCAGGTTGTGGCTGTTCTACCCTACTCATCCTGATTAGTCACTAACAGCTTTATGGAAAAATCAAACCAAGCTGCATGAAACTGTTTACTAAATCCTAGGATGATAATTTAAATGTTTAAAATATGCACATGGTAATTCAGAACTAATTACCCTGAGCACATTTGAAACATTTATGCCATCATCTCTGGATCCTGTCTATTGATTGTGCTCTGCTGCTACACTCTAGTGTTTCTATAAACTGCTTCAGTAAATTTAACTTCCAGCCTAATTCAAGTAGGCTCTGCCTGTTGTTGACTGGTGCAGAAACCCATTTCCCTTACTTTCAGAAGCAGAGCCTTCTTGTACTTCAATCCAGCTCTTTACAGAGCCACAAATGTGCTCATGTAGTTCTGATTACCCAGAATTATTGTTTTCTTCACTGTTTTTACTCATAATTTCTATGGTTTAAAATCTAGATTGCTACATGGTACCACTAGTACCTCTTGACTTTTAATCCAGAGAGATTCCTTCTCTCTCCTCAGTTCCTGCAAATTTTCACTAGTTGTGGAAGAAGAAACTTGACATTCCTGATTATTTTGCAGTTTATTTTCTCCAAGTTTACAACTTCTTTAAAAGGATTAATACCACTGCCAGTTATTGAGGCTTCTAAACCTATGTCAGGACATGGGTATAAAGGAGACAAACTCTTAATGCTGCTGCCCATACAAATAAATTAGACAAAATCTGCCTTTGTGAGAGTTTACAGAACCAATGTCATGCATTGGTATCCTGGTGGGACCTATAGCCAATATGCCTATAACTAAACTGGCTAAAGCAAAGGAAGATTGACATTACTTCTCCAAATTATAAATTCCATTTCTCAATCTATCTGGGTGGATTAACCTCAGACATGAGATCGGGAATTTAAAGATTCAGAATCCAGAAGCTATGATGAGTCAAGAGGAGGAATTAGCATTTGAATTATAAATATGCTCCAACAAATTGTCAGGAGTTGGCGTGCTGCTCCTTCGCGTTTGAAGATGGTGGCATCAGGCTTCCGGCACTTAGAGAGCGAGTACAAACCTAGGAAGGATTTCCACAGCCCAGCTGAAGTTTGTTTTTCCAACTACTATTTCTATCATTCTTCATCCCCCCACTGTCAAATGAGGAGAATTAAGAGCCTGTAAGGAACTGAGTGTGGGTCATTCCAGTATTATCCCCTGCGGGATCTCTACATCCAGTTGGATGAAGGCAGATAGAACCACTAGAAGATAGACAAAATATCTTTGCGATGCTTAGTTGGGTAAGTAGAAGCCTCTAATATCGAACACTCAATGCAGTAGGTAATGAAGGTAATAAATAACGATACTAGCTACTCGGATTTTCTGCCAAATAGTCACTGATTTAACTGGTAACAAGAGGCATCTTTACAAGAAGAGAGAATTTCTCTGAGTACCGACTTAAAAGCTGAAGTTTGGCAGGAGACTGCAAGAAGGATGAAGAAGAGGTAAAAGCCAATTTTATCTGGTAATCTGCTATGCTATTTTTGTCCTATCTGCCTCATGCATTAATAGTACCCCACCTTCTTCCTCCTGGGTGCTAGCTCTTCGATAGCACCCAGGAGCTAATGGTTTCTATTATAGGCATGTGCAGAGGGTGGTTGCAGCACGCACATCTGTCTGCAAAATTGATGTTAACCCAGTAAAATGCCTAAACACCTTCATTCTCGAGCAAATGGGGATGGCAGAGGTGCTCTTCAAGCACCCTCCCAATGTGACAGCCATGGGATTGACAGAGCTCTGTGCTAAGAGCCTGCATGTACTCCTATTGTAAATAGTAACGCTTCAGAGCAGCCCTAACAGACTCTTTCACAAAGTTATACCCTTAAGAGTTACTCTAATGAGTATTTCTACACCCAAAAAAAACCCTCCAACAAACCCCTATACAAGTATTCCAAGTATAGAAAAAGCAACAAAGAATCCTGTGGCACCTTATAGACTAACAGACGTTCTGCAGCATGAGCTTTCGTGGGTGAATACCCACTTCTTCAGATAAGAAGACATCTTCTGAAGTGAAAAGAGTATTCCCTGCAACCACTGAAATCTGTTTCTATAAGCTGTCTCAACTTGTGTTTTTGTTAGACAACTTATAGAAAAACACCAAAAAAAACCAACTGGTGGAGCAAAATATGAGGTTAGAACCGCTCCAATTCAAGAGAAAATTATTAAGAATAGCTATAAAGATAGTGTTGGCATCTTTTGAAATGAGTGAGTTAGATTCAGAAGTGGCAGTTTCACATGGCAAACCATTCTCTATTTAATTAGAGGGCTCTGTGTGGAACACTTCCAGGCAGAGGAGAGGAGCAGATTGTGATATAGCATCTCAATTATCAGGACAGCACCTTAATGTTTCCATGGACAAACATTTTCAACCAACCACAAAGAGAAAAGGGGTTTTGTTTGGCTGGAGCAATGTGGGAGTAAGAAGTCTTTTCAAAGGCCTTTAGTAAGAAACCAGCAAAATCTGGGCCTTATTACAATAGGCATCAGGGCAGGGCATTCTCTCTCCAAAAAGGATGGTCTTTGTTCCATGACTGGCTGAAAACACAAATAAACCTCTACAGGGGAAGCTATGACAAGCTATGACCAGTTCGGTCCTTGGGTAAAATCTTTAACTCTTAACTAGGTTAAAGGGTGCTACGTTCACACAGAGAAAAGTATCCAGCTATTCACCCCACGACTCTGGAATAAGCGACTACTGAAAGGAAATTCTAGATAATACAAGTTAAATATAGGTTACGTTAGCTGCATTTTACAAGCACTAGGAATGTTATTGGAGAAAACTGTCATTTTTAATGACAGCACAAGCGCCAATTACCAGAAAGCTGATACACTTGGGAGTGGAAGAATTTTTTTAAAAAACTGCTTGAAATCTAAAAAAAACCTTAGTTATCAGCTTCTGAACTGGATGTAAATAACTTCACCTGGTCTTAAGAAATTTAACCATTTCACATGACACTGGAACAAACTAAAACAATTTTTAAAATGGAGCTTTATTTCCCTGCCAAATTTTACACAGGCTTTGTGACGTAACACCAAGGAGGACATATAAACCTAAACTTGGAGGCAATATTGTCACAAAGAGAGAAGCAAGGCTGAATGTGTCTCAGAGTATTAGTAGGGTCTGGTTTAACAAGCCAACCAAGCCAGTGACACTCCCATCACCCTTCAGTCACATGGGCAGTGCCACTGAGCCCATGAAACAAGGCAGGCATGCACCCATAAGCAAGATGTCTCTGTTCTTCAGTGGCAAGATGCCGAGCCTTCTTTCCTGAATTATATTAAAGGCTACCTTGGCTTGAACCAAAACCACGCAAAACTGACCACCACTCTCATTCATTCATCATCATTCATGCCCGTCACCCCAACCGGGGTATGGGCCGCCAACCACAGATCTCCAGAGTCTTCTATCCTGGGCCATTCGCTCTAGCTGGTTCCAGGTATAGCCCATTTTTTTGCTATCAACCTGAAGGTCGCGTCGCCAGGTATTTCTTGGGCGGCCTCTTTTCCGCTTGCCTTGGGGGTTCCACCGCAGTGCCTGTCTGGTGATGTTGGTTGGCTGCTTGCGTAGTGTATGTCCTATCCAGCCCCACCTTCTCCTTCTAATTTCTTCCTCTGCTGGGAGTTGACGGGTCCTCTCCAAGAGGTGGATGTTACTGATGGTGTCTGGCCAGCGGATCTGGAGAATCCTTCTGAGGCAGCTATTAATGAAGGTCTGGATCTTCCTGGTGGTTGTTTTGGTTGTCCTCCAGGTTTCAGCTCCATACAGTAGGACTGATTTCACGTTGGAGTTGAACAGTCGAATCTTTATTGCCAAAAACAGCTCTCTGGAGCTCCAGATGTTCTTGAGCTGTAAGAAGGCTGCTCTTGCCTTACCAATCCTTACTTTGATGTCTGCGTCTGTGCCACCCTGCTGGTCGATGATGCTACCTAGGTAGGTGAAGGACTGTACTTCTTCCAGGGGGCGTCCATTCAGTGGACCACCACTCTGGTTGAGCCTAAATCAGAACGTCTGTTATTTAAGTGTGGCTTTTTCATACCAGATCTGCTTTAAAAAGGGCAGAATTGGTTATGTTGTACTAATTTATCTTAAGAATTTACATAACCCAAAGTTAATTCGGGGTATAGCTGTTTATAGGAAATGGAAAGCTTTTTGGAGACCTCTGACCTGATAAATTTGAAGAAAAAAATAGACCTATATACTAGCAGAATAGCTTGGTATTAAGAGCTAGTACAACAGATGTAAAAGCTAAATGCTAAAAATTTTAGTCCCCCAAAGATAAATGAAAATCTTAGAGAGTCAGTAAGGGGAACAGGAGCTTTCTAGTTTGTGGCGAGTAGAAAGTAGGATTGAATCATTACCTGAAGAGGAACCTGTATCATTTTCTATAAATAAAACCTGCAAGGCACATTGCCAAGGCAGCACAAGTCAATACAGCTTTTCCATAAGTGCTGCCAAACTTCACTTTTAGACAGTATATTAATTATATAATCAATAACTGTGGTTTTCATTAGTGTATTAAATACCTCAATCAATATTTGTATCTTTCAGAAACAGTCCTTCCAAAAAGGGGCGGGGGGAATTTTTGACCAGGCAGTTCAAAAAGTTAGTGCAACACACCAGAGACTAGGAGGACTTTAACAGAAAGCACAGAACAATGGAAATAGACAGAAATGAGATGATTATTTTTTCAAAAACAACAAGGAGTCCTTGTGGCACCTTAGAGACTAACATTTATTTGGGCATAAGCTTTGTGGGCTAGAATCTATGCATCTGATGAAGTGGGTTCTAGCCCATGAAAGCTTATGCCCAAATGTGTTAGTCTCTAAGGTGCCACAAGAATTCCTCATTGTTTTTGCTGATACAGACTAACACAGCTACTACTCTGAAACCTGTTACTATTTTTTCAGTCTCTTGCACAATAAAATATGAGGGGAGTTCTAGTACTATAAAATAAAGGCAAGATTTTTTTTTCTTAATTGTTTAACAGAGATGTCAAAGTGGCTATGACAGAAACATTGATCCATAAGTGAAAGATATTATGCAGAATAAAATAATTGGCCTTTATTGCTGTTATACTTCCAAAAAAATATAAGGTCCAAGAGCCAGAATCTATTTACAAGATCCTCTGGGAACACAAACTCTTAAAAAATAAAAAAACACTGACACCTGTTTTTGGTGCGTCTCCAAAGAGAAATCTAAAGTGAAGCTTTGGCAATTTCTTTCTCACTGGAACACCCCAGTAAAAATGTGTCCACACAACAGTTGTGCAATAGCTATGTGTCACCTCTTCCCCCAACTTGAGAGCAAGAGAAATAAACTCAAAGGCTCACCACACATAGGAACATTTCACGTTAACACCTTGTTTTCAGTGCTCCCAAATTGGGAGGGAGGTGAAGTATAAGAGAGGAGCAGAACTAAAAGACTGGTTAGCAGAGTGGAAAGACAGATTATCACTCCTAACACACAATTTGTCAATCCAGAACGGTGTTGAAGACTGTAATTTTCTAGTCAATGCTTTACAAGCAAGGTCAGAGTGAACAACTACTTCCATAAAAATTCTGAAGCATCAGCAAAAACCAAGTGCAATCTACTCACTACCTTTAGAATCCAAAAAGGGAAAAAGAGTTGTCCATGCATTTAATGGACCTGGGAAAATGCCATTCATGTCCATTATCAGCAATGGCATTTAGAGCTCCTGAACATAAAAGGACCCACAAACTGAAGGACACAAACAGGACATCTCAGGCAGTAAAGAGTGTACCAATCAAGCACACAAGCTACAGTTCTACAACAAAACTCAGTTTTGCTACCACAAACTGACCGCAATACTGCCTGGATGTTTGGAGCTGTGCAGCAAATGCCAAGCTGTGAGCTGCAGCCAGGGAACACATAATTAATGTCATTAGGAGCACACACAGCTAGCATGCTCTGCTGACTGAAAAGCCCAGTAGCATAATTACTGTTTTCTGTACTAGCTCACTGTCTGTACAAATCTCAAAGCCTGGTTAGCTTTAGACTGCTGTGTAAACGTCAATAAAAATCCCCAAAGTGCCAGATCATCAGCATTCGCAGGCACAGAAATGGTAAAAAAACATTGCATTTCCATTGCTGCCAACATCAGGCAGACAAATCTCCATTCCTCAGTCTAACCTTAGAGTTTGAAAAAAAGGTAATGTTTCCCCCAAGTGAACACTTATTATGAAGCTAATTAATTGCTTTCCAGTAATGAGAAATCTTCAGTTCAAAGAAAGCAGAATTAACAACACAGGAACAAAACAAATCTTTGTTGTTTATTGTTATTGTTTATTGAAACAGTTTTAACATAAAGTGCCCCCCCATTTAAAAACTTGTTTCTGATTAACACTTTTACAAACAAAAACAAAGAAATTAAACACCAGCACAAGAAATATGTATAAGGCGGGAAGTATGTGAAGTGAAAACTAAAGCAATGCTTTGTAGTTGCCTAGATTTCCCTGGGGGGACAGAGAGTCAATGCTTATCAGCCTCTCCCAGAAGAGAGGATTTTGATTAATATCAGACCCATCTGACTCAGTCTGATAAACCCTGAAGGAAGGATATTCTTCAGATATGAGAGATGTGTCTTTGATTAATAATTCTACCATATTGCCATTCCAAGCATTAACAACTGCCTGGCACCTGTGGAAAGAGAAAGCCTTTGAATTCTGCGGAAGAACTGACTGACTCGTGCTAATAGGCCCTTTCTCCTTAGTCCACATCAGAAAGCTGCATGACAGTCTCTCCCTCCCTCTCACCCACTTCAGAACAAGTCAAAAGTGCCAAGGGTATCACCAGTCTCTTCCAGTGTAAAAACTCTGTAATTTAGCTTTAAATCTCTGAAGAGAGCAAAGTTACTTTAGCAAAGGCATACAAAAATGTCTGAAGAATGAAATCTTAATACAGATTGCAAGCCTGCAGGAGCAACTAGTATCAGTTTGTCTAGCGATTCCTCTTTAGCTCTGCCATAGTTTAATTGACCAAGATAGTCCACAATACACCAAGGCCTCCTGAGTGCACTTTCTTTTAACTTACCACTGGGATATCTGCACATAGGATTCCATGAAATCACTTACCCACTATAAAGGGCTACCATGCACTGTGTAACTAATGCCAAATTGTCACATGGGGTGGGAAGAAATCAAGTTAACTTCAGCTCCTTAGTTATTCTGTGTGGAAGTTCTAGTTTCAGCTCAATCAACACCATCCTTCTTATCCTAGCTGTACTGCGTTTTTTCTGATGTTCATGATCAGCCTCTTGCTGTATTCTTTGTGGTTCACAGGCTTCACATCCATTACTGTGGCCTTAATACGAGATTCATCCTTTGAAAGAGAAAAGTGGTATGTAAGAGAGGGAGAGCTGAGGCTCAGTGCTTCAGACAAACGAGTTCTAATCTCCCTTTGCTCAAAGTAGCTTCATTACTCTTGGTGTCAAGTTTACTCAGCATTGTGAAGTTCTGGCTTCCAGAGCTAATAGTTCCAGTGAAAACAAAGTGAAAAGCTAGATTTTGCTGAGTAAGAAGAAAAGCAGCATCACAGAATGATGCTGATTCTTCTCTCATTCCATGTTGTTTTAGTTAGGCTGGCCACTGTTCACCTTTGGAAGCTGCTCTTTCCCCTCCCCCACTCCATAGCATAAAAGAAGAAAACAGCTTCCTGTCAATCTAGTCTAAATATAGCAAAGCTATATGCCCCCATCCACCTGGTGGGGGTACTCACATTGTAAGTCTCCAGCTTGACTCTGATCCTGAACTCGTATGAGCTGAAGTTGGCATTTTGGAACACTTCCTCAAATGCCTGCTCATTCTGTGAGGAGTACAAAGACAGACGTGAGACGACAATTCAAGCATCCAGCTGCACCTTAAAGTCTCAGAAAAGTTCAGTCACTGTAAAGTTTGAGGGAATTTGTTAAAATATAGGCTAGCTGCGACAATGGAAGTGTGTGGGCGTAGTAAAATCTAGTTGTTTGGACGACTGTTCTTCCAACAAATTGTTTAGTTTCTGCAGTTGTAGTTTAAATTAAATTTTTAAAAAGATGAAGTTTCTAGTCCATGCTGAAGACTCTTGATTGGCCATATGAAACAATACATAGTTGTCTTGAGTTTGCAGAGAACTAAACTGAGATCACCAACAGCTGTGAAGTCCCCCGTGCTTCTAAACTGGGGTTAATTCTGATGCTTAAATATAGTCACTGAAATGTCAAGATGGTTAGCCATTTCACTGCCAACAGTCTTATCAGACTTATTCAGCTTCTGTGCTTATTGTCAGGGACTCTAACCCCAACAGCAAAGTTCATTGTCTGACCGCAGAGAGACAGTGCTACATCTTTATTCAGGCCTAACATTATCTAGTGAAGCCGCATGTATCCTGGCATCCTGACACATTCATTTCAAAGGATACCACACAAGAAAAAGGGAGTGTGTTGTGATTTTTTTATATATATCTATCTATATCTATCTCCATACAAGGACTGTTCAAGTTGCACAGAAAAGCCAGGAAAAGTTAAGGTTACACATGCAATGGTAACTATCCGTCATGTGTATTCTAACACCGCAGACTTTTCTTACATGACCTCATACCATTTCTCAAGTACAATACACTATCAAATCAAGCTGTGGGAGCAATTCCGCCCCCCCCCAAAGCTTTACATTTTAAAAACTGTACAGACATTTCACTAGATCCCACAGCCCCTGAGTGACACAGGCAAATAAATACTGCTTTAATGTCTCCATTATAGAGTTGGGCTACTGTGGGAAAGTGACTTATCCAAAGTCAAGGAGCAGATAACTGTCAGATCCAGGAGTTGAACCCAGGTCTTATGATTCACAGGCCAAAGTCAAGCCTGTTGCCCCTAAGTACTGCTCTAGCAAGCCACTCATTATATGTCTCATTTCTTCTATAAAACATACTATTTGGCGCCTACATAGTGGTTTCATCTGTCAATCTCAAAAGATATGACAAAGATGGGGGAACAGGAGCAACCTAATTCTACACACTACATAATTAAGCACATCCATTCTTAAGTGATTTTTTCCTGAGTGTCACCATTGGCTAGTGGCTAATACACCAGTCTCATTACACTAGGGATCTGTTTCCAGCTCTGCCACAAACTTACTGTTACCTTGGACATGTGGGGAAAGCTGCTCTTACAGAAGAATCACCCTTTTACCAGGGCCCCACATTTCCCAGAAAAGTTTGGCAATGGGTCCTGGGCAGGTCTGAGCAAAGAAGTAGATGAAAGTTTACTTACACATACACTTGCAACATGGCCTTTGCTTCACACCTAATCTCTGATCCAATGCCCATTAAAGTCAATGGAAGAACTCCCCTTGACTTCAAAGGGCACTGGATCAAGCATTTAGTGAAAAAAGTCAGGCAAAATGTACTGTGAATGCACAGAACGCTGTTTTTAGAGGCTCGTAAAATTATCAAATCAAAATCGATTTAGTCTGGAACAATCAAAGGCATCGCTTCTCCACAAGGTCTCTCTCCGTACTATTTCAATTTTCTACCCCACGCTATTTCCCTATAGAGCAATTTAAAAAAAAACAAAAAAACCACCACCACACTACAAGTTTTTTTGTTTGTTTGGGGTTTTTTTTTTGGTAATTGGGAAAGTATTTCCCCAACTTTCCTCTGATTCAGAATTGGCTGAACCATTTTTGTTCAGAATCAGGCAGAGACCAAATATGTCTGAAATATGAGGGTTTCATTAAGTTAGGGATGTAAAATGAAAACTTGTACAAACATAACTATGGTCATGACCAGCATCACACCTCAGTGGCGGACAGCTTAGCCACTTGCTACTATCCTTCCAAAATAAAGTCAGATTAAGTTATATAGCTGACTGCTAAAAATATGTTGCCATCCTGTGCAACAGAGTTCCTCTAAGACTTCGGGTCCAGCAACATTTAATACACTTCAGTTTAATAAGCCAAGTATTTCTGAATGACCTGCTTCATGTCTGATATGAGCTTTGACATCAAAAGATCATTTTCAAGAGAAAAAGCTTTTTGGGGTTTTTTTTGGGTGGGGGGAGGATTTGGAGAGGGGAAGGAAATTGTGGTAGAGGAGAGGTATGTATACACAAAGAGAAGAAAAGACTGTCATTTTTATTAAAGCTTAAGTGATTTATTATCAAACTATTCTAATCTGGTGAGCCAGATGTCTAAAACATCTCTGCATGCACTATTTAAAAAGTCATAATTTTTGTCAGGCCCACAAAACTGAATTCCACTAAGCAGCACCAGTAAAATTAGCCTCAGAATTGAGTTGATAGGAGCTTAGGCTAGTGTGAACAAGAAAGTAGGAAGCCATGGGTAAAATCAAATTCCTGTTAAATATAGCAGGAATCTCTCAGATACTCCTTGTATACTCATTTCAATAAACAAAGTTCTGATCTTGCAATGAGAGCCACATGAGTGGAACCCTAGGCCCCTGCAAATCCCTGTTAAATTCAATGGTGTTGTGTGTGCATATGGGGGGTCTGTCCATACAGAACTCACTGTAGGATCCAAATCTACACCCTTCAAGGGTCCTTGAGAGTCAGTGAATTGTCACAAAAGTCTAACTACAGGATCAGAAAGGACAAGAGACCTTTTTGAGGGTAGCTGTAGCACAGTGGCGCTACAGCCACCACTGGTAGCTTCCAAAACCCCATGTGACAAAACACATGGAAACAGAATCTTGTATATTCTAGACAGTTTTTGGTTTGTTTTTTTTAATTAAAGTAAAAGAACAAGCTAGTTGACTCACCTTTTCTTTCAGTTCTCCCAGGAAAGCAGCATTTTGCCCAAGAATGACCTCTGCTGACTCCTGAAAACAAGTCACCCACTGATTCTCCTGACAGTCTGCAATGTTCACCTAAAAAGAGTCCACAGCCATTTAATCCAATTGCCTCCCACACAAGAAAACTCAAGAACAAACTTTTATTTTACAGCTGGGGAGAGCTTTAAAATTTAAGTGAGACTCTTGCAGCCTCAAGTTCCCTGCCTTTTGTAACTATTTGTACTCATTGGTGGATGAAGTGCAACAATCTTTTTCATGGCAGTACAGACTGTCTAGCAACATGCTTCAACCGGAGTCAAAGGAAGAGGCCAACAAGCTGGTAATTTAAACATATGGGGGAAATGGCTGTATGCTACCATCACCGTGAAGTACTAGTGTAAGTGACAGCAGAACACAGACCATTAGCCTCAGTGCAACACAGCAATGATTGAAGTTAGCTGCGAGCAGCACTACACCTTTTTTTCATGCCAGTGAACAGGAGCAGCAACTGCACGCAGATTGATGATAACCACACTACACTCAGGCAGGAAGGGTTGCTGTACAGAAGCCTGGTGTACAGATCACATTTGGAAACTGGAACTTGATGCACAGGCTATGACAAACTTCAAAGATTTTGTTTAAGTGTCAGATGCATAGTGCTTTCAACAGAACAGCAGGGGTCTTCACTAACTCAGATGCCAACACATGCGTGGGAATGGACATGGCTGGAGCTTTATCTTAGCCTGCAATCTCTATCACCACAATCAGTTTAAGAAACCAATTTGTGTCCTAATTTAATTTTAATGTCTCCATCTCAAACCAAATTGTATCCAGGTATTTCAGCAAAACAGCATGCAAAAAATCACACTACCTTGAGACTCCCACAATACCGAGCAACAATGTGGTACAAGTTAAGGACCAAACAAAATCCTCAAGTGAATTCTCTGGTTTCTGTGAAAAACAGGAGACTCAAGTGGTGTGAAATTCATGAGCACACCTCCCACATCCCCCCTACACTCCACAGTAGAAATACTAATTCATAGGGTAGTTTGTACATTTTTAGATTTTCTAATAAGGTGAGTATTTCTGTTTGGAAGCACTGTTTAATTTAGTCTTTGTATTGCCCAAAGTGAAATTGCAGCAATAGATCCCCTCCCAAGCAGACCCCTCAGCACAGCACTTCTAAAGGCAGGCACAACCCACTATTTTTCAAGCATTTTATAAATGTAAAGGCTGAAAAGAATCTCAATGTGAGTGGTGCAAGCAGGTGTCACAATAACAATTCTCAGACACACTATCCTGAAGCAGGTTCCATTAATGCATGAGATGCAGAACATTACCTACAAAAGAATGAACTAAATATAGGTATCAGCTGTAAAAGTGCAATTACTGCTCTCCAGAAATGCCATTTTACATTAGTTTATCTTCATAACTGAAGAGATATGGGCCATCTAAGTTTTGCACTGCATGCCATACTTGCAAACCAGAATCAACTGGGTTAGCCTGAAACTTTTTGGAATAAAGAAAAGCTTTTAATTGAAGCACAAGGAAACAAACTGCTAATCAGATCAATGAAACACTCCTAACCTGCTTGGTTAAGCACATAAGCTGCTTAATGCCCATTTATCCACAGGACCCATACACACTGGACCACATTGTTCTGCTGCCCCATTCTCTCAGATACAGGGGTATAATTATGTTTATACGAGGCATGTGGTCAATGAGCAACACTTTCACCTAATCCTTTTACTTACCGAGAGTATCATGCGATACTTGAAGTTGGGGAACTCGCGATCGCATTTCTCACAGCGATACAGTCCATTTTGTTGGTCTATCACTTTCTTATTGCAGTCCTGAGAGGGACATGCCTGGTACATGCAGTTCTCTTTGCGCAGGAATACCACTGTGCCCACGCAGCTAAAATAATCTGCCTGAGAGAATGAGAGAGCAACATTACCCACAAAACACTGGGATTTTTTTTCTGAATCTGAGTTCTAAACTAATTGGAAAACATGAAAGGCCATAGCTGGATTTTTATGACTAACAGACCTCACATTTATGGGTCACTGGGACTTGCAACTCAAATCTGCTGCTGCCACTGCTCTTGGGTTCTATTAAGTTAAATGAAGTCCCTAAATCTTCACTGAACCATGTTCACAATCCTTAGTTTATAAGAATGAGAACATTTGCTTTCCCATTGTCTCTAGTCAAAACTGGAGATTCACGTTCTGTTGTTCATTCACATCAACAAAATTTCATACTCTCCCCATTCTTCTTTAGAGAGTGAAATTACAAAAGGCAGAGGATCTATATACAATAGAGTGTGCTGCAAACTAACATTCAGTAAAACCACAGCCTGCAGAATAAAAGAACACAGGAACTGCCATGCCAATGGTTCATCAAGTCTAGTCTGTCTGACAGTGGCCAGCACCAGATGCTTCAGAGGAAGACATAAAAGAACTCCATAATGGGCAATTATGGAACAACCTACCTATATGAAAAGTCTCTTCCTACCCTTTAGATGCTGGTAGGTTTATGCCATGAAGCTTTAGCATTTAAATTTCAAAACCAAAAGGCAGTGTGACATCATGAACAGAGCACTGAACTGTGACTCAGACATGGGTTCTAACCCCAAAAAGAACTAGATAAATTCATGGAGGATAGGTCCCATCAATGGCTATTAGGCAGGATGGGCAGGGATGGTGTCCCTAGCCTCTGTTACCAGAAGCTGGGAATAGGCAATGGGATGGATCACTTGATGATTCCCTGTTCTGTTCGTTCCCTCTGGGGCACCTGGCCCTGGGCCACTGTTGGAAGACAGGATATTGGGCTAGATGGACTATTGGTATGAACCAGTATGGCCGTCATTATGTTCTTATGTAACTCTTCCACTGACCTGCTGTGTGACCTTGGGGAAGTCACTTCACCTCTTTATACCTGTTTCTCCTCCCACAATTAGTCTTATCTATTTAGATTGAAAGCTATTTGGTCGTAGAATGCCTTTCTTCTTCTTCTTTTTTTTTTTTTAAACAGAGTCCAGAACTCTGTTGGGGATTCTAGCTGCTATTATAATATGAAAAATAAATAAGTGATACCATGAACTTCAAGATCTGGTTAACCTCCGTTCAAACTCAGTAAGATCAAAAGTTCTAACCGTCTCCACACGTATCTCCCCTCAAGAACTGGTAACTTTAAACACCATACCTATGTAAAACCTAACTTATTTTCTATGCAGCATACACAGTTTGCATTTAATAGCCCTATTTTACCTTATCTCCTTGTCCCAAATTTTCAGATTTAGCTTCATGCAAAGTTTTCCAGTTGGTATTTCCCCCAATTGTTGGTCCACCTCTCAGATCAGAGATTGAGGTACATTCCAAAAGCTGCCCTTCAGAATCAAACCTGAAAGCACAGAGATTCTTCCATTTTTGGAATGCAAACCAGCCAGACTTATCCAAAATCTTATATTTAGTTTTACATACTTAATACAAGAGGGATTTTATCAGCGACTTCCACAGGAAACAATTACTGTACCATGTGCATATTACACTAAAATAGAATTTCAGGATAAATTAATACTGTTTTAATTAGCATAGTATTTTATAATCTCAAAGGTGGACAAATTCTGGTTTACATGTCCATAGCTTTGATGCCAGCTAGTGGCCAAACCAGGAACTGCATGCATTTTAGAAGCAGTCAGATAATATTTGCATAATTAGAATTAAATTACATGCTGCTATTATCTTTCCTGCAGCTTTGAAAGAAAAGCAAACAGTGTTTAATAGATCATATTTCTTGAGCTAAAATAAGCCAATATGTCTGATAGTGAAGCTGGTGCTACAAGCCCTGCTCAGGTGATGATGTGATTTCAATGTAGTGGCAAATTTATTTCAGCAGAAAGCTCATTTCAGTTGTGTCAAACCTCCCAGAGACCACTGTCCACAAAAGGGTAGCCTCTTGCATCAATACAGCCATGACCATTAATTGAATTACGGCACATTTGATTTGGGTAGCAGAAGCTCTCTCAAAAACCCACTAGTTATATATCCATCAAAGAAATAACAGAAGTCCACAGGAGCAGTAATGACCATTATAGGTAAGGCTGCATAAGCTTTTGATTCTAATCCCATTTTCAGCCACTCACTTTGAAGCAGAAGTTTCTCATATTCAGTCTTTGCACAAAAGGGATTTTCTTCTGGAAATTTTGAGTAATAACAGTTCAGCTATTTTTGAGAAGAATGGAACACCACTTAACTATCATAATAAATTCTTGCAACATTTTTCTGCACAGCTCTACAGCCCAAATGGTTAGGGAGTGAAAGTTGAAACCTGGCACGAAGACAGACCTCACTGAGAAGTGCTTTTGAGTGTTCTGATGAAAACTGGTTTGGATTTGACCAAGTTATAATCTGCTGAAAAAAACAGTTACCTGCCTTTTGTAACTGTTCTTCGAGATGTGTTGCTTATGTCCAGTCCAGTCTAGGTATGCACGCGCATCCCCACCTGTGCGGTGAGAAGATTTTTGTCTTAGTGGTATCTGTAGGGTCGAGCGTCGTGCTCATGCACCAGTATATCAGGTGCCACCAACCCTATGCCCTCTTGGTTCCTTCTTGCAGGCAACTCCAACAGAGGGGCAGGAAGGCAGGTAATGAAATGGACACGAGCAACACATCTCGAAGAACCACCATTGCAAAAGGTAGGTTACTGTTTTTTCTTCTTCGAGTGCTTGCTCATGTCTATTCCATTCTAGGTGACTCACATGCCGTGCCAATGGAGGTGGGCTTGGAGTTCACAGTTCTGAAGCTTGCAGCACTGCCCTGCCAAAGCCAGCATTGTCATCTTGTGGACAGATGACCAGGTAGCAGCTCTCTTGAATCGGCACCTGAGCCAATAAGCCCACTGACACTTATACTGTAGTCAAACGTGCCTCCACTGGCGCTAGTCAAAGCACACTCATAGCTGTATCGGATGCAGACTGTGATCCAGGACGAAATCCTCGGAGCAGACACTGGGTGACCTTTCATTCCGTCTGCCACAGCAATGAAGAGTTGCGTTGATTTATGGAAAGGCTGTGTCCTGTCGATATAGAAGCCCAGCACCCTCCAGACCTCTGAGCATGTAACCTGCACTCCTCTTCGGAATTATGGGGTCTCGGAAAGAAGACCAGTTAGAAAATGTCCTGGCCGGTATGAAACTGGGAGACTACCTTGGGCAGGAACACTGGGTGCGGCTGCAACTGAACCACATCCTTGTACAACACCATATAGGATTGTTCTGATGTAAGTGTCCTGAGTTCAGACACTCTGTGGGTGGACGTAATTACCACTAGGAACTCTGCCTTCCAGGAGAGAAGGAGAAGAGCAGGATGCCAGAGATTCAAATAGAGGGCCCATGAGCCTCGACAGCACGAGATTCAAATCCCAGAAAAGGACCAGATCCCGGATGTGTGGATAAAGACTCTCCAGACCTTTTAGGAATTAGGCCATCATGTTGTGAGCGAAGATCGACCTGCCTTGGAAGAGAGGATGGAAAGCCAAAAATAGCAGCCGGGTGGACCATGAATGACAACAGTGACAAGCCTTGGAGCTTGAGATGCGGGAGATTAGTCCCGCATCATTTGCGGGGAGGCCTGCTGGGCTCAGAAGCACCGATCCGAGGCCCAGCATGTAAAACTTTTCCACTTTGCCTGATAGGTCACACTGGTGGAGGGTTTTCTGCTACCCAACAGGACCTGTTGCACTAGGGTCGAGCATTCCTGCTTGTCCGCATGTAACCATGCAGCAGCCACGCTGTCTAGTGCAGCACCTCCAGGTTCGTGTGCAGGAGACTGCCGTGATTCTGAGACAGCAGGTCCGGCCAGAGAGAGAGTCGCAGCAGCCTGGCTACTGAAAGGTCCACATCGAGGCAACTTGGGGGCTATCAGGATAACCCTCGTCCTGTCCTGCTTGATTTTCACGAGGATTCTGGATCAATGGCACTGGCAGGAAGGTGTACATGAGGGCCCCTGTCCATCCCCTGGAGCAAACAAAATACATAGCATTTCCTGTTCTGGCAGGACGCGAACAAGTCCACCTAGGGAGTCCCCCACTTCCAAAAGATCATGCTGGCTGCCTCCAGATGGAGCACTCATGGCGAGATGAGAGATCCTGCCGAGGCAATCTGCTAGCACATTTTTGGTGCTGGGCAGCTGAGTGGCTACCAGATAAATGGCATGCCGCACACAGAAGTGCCAAAGGTTGGGAGCTTCTTGGCAGAGGGCTGATGACCTGGCTCTACCCTGTCTGTTGATATAATACATCGCGACAGTATTGTCCATCAGGACCTTCACCACTTTGCCCCTCAGGTGGGGCAAGAAGGCCTGACAGGCATGGGGAACTGCTCTGAGCTCCCTGACATTAATGTAGAGGGCCAGATCATCCTGCAACTATCAGCCCTGGGAGCTCAGCTCGCCCAGCTGGGCTTCTCAGCCCAGATCCGAAGCATCGGAGATCAGGGTCAGTGATGGGGATGGGGTCACAAAGGGGACACCCTGCAACACCGATCCAGCATCCAACCACCAGTTCAGGGACAACAGGATGTGATCCAGCATCCAGACCACCAGGTCTAGATCATGTCTTTGGGAGGTGTAGACCGACGCCAGCCACAATTGCAGAGGCCAGAGGTGGAACCGGACATGACTGACCACATAGGCACAGGAGCCCATGTGGCCCAACAACCGCAGACAAGTGTGAGCCGTGGTGAGCATGCAGCTCCTCACATGAGAAATCAGGTCCGACGTAGTCTGAAAACGCACCTCCGGAAGGAAGGCTCTGGCTTGCGTGGAGTTGAGAATCGCTCCAATGAACTCTGCGTTGGATTGGCCTTAAGGTGGATTTTTTCTCGTTTATCATCAACAGGCCCAGGTCATGGCAGGTGGAATGCACCAGATCAAGGCTTCTCTATACTTGGTTCCAGGACCTGCCCTTGATGAGCCATTTTGAGATATGGGAAGATCAGGACCCTGGACAGAGACGACTGTTGACAGGAGAGCTGTTGCTGTATTCAGGACCAAAACAACCACCAGGAAGATCCAGACCTTCATTAATAGCTGCCTCAGAAGGATTCTCCAGATCCGCTGGCCAGACACCATCAGTAACATCCACCTCTTGGAGAGGACCCATCAACTCCCAGCAGAGGAAGAAATTAGAAGGAGAAGGTGGGGCTGGATAGGACATACACTACGCAAGCAGCCAACCAACATCACCAGACAGGCACTGCAGTGGAACCCCCAAGGCAAGCGGAAAAGAGGCCGCCCAAGAAATACCTGGCGACGCGACCTTCAGGTTGATAGCAAAAAAATGGGCTATACCTGGAACCAGCTAGAGCGAATGGCCCAGGATAGAAGACTATGGAGATCTGTGGTTGGCGGCCCATACCCCGGTTGGGGTGACGGGCATGAATGAATGAATGAATGAATGAATGAAGATCAGGACCCCTTAACCTCTGAGGTAAGCGGCCACCGGGGCCATACATTTGGTAAAAACCCTAGGAGCCGATGAGAGGCCAAAGGGGAGTGCCGTAAATTGGAAATGGCGTTCGCCCACTATAAAATGGAAGACGTCTGTGACTTTGGAAGATAGAGATGTGGAAATAGGCATCCTTCAAGTCAAGAGCAGCATACCAGTCTCCCGGATCCAGGTAGGGGACAATGGAGGCCAGGGAGATCATGTGAAACTTCAACTTGAGAGACTTGTTGAGGCGTCACAGGTCCAGAATGGATCTGAGGCCACCTTTTGCTTTTGGAATTAGAAAGTAGTGTGAGTAGGTCCCAAGGGATCTCCTCCACTGGCCCCATGCACAGGAGGTTCTCAACCTCCTGAACAAGGAGTTGCTTGTAAGAAGGGTCCCTGAAGAGAGATGGGGAGGAATGAGGGTGGGAGGGAAGGGTGACCGAAAATTGCATGGTGTAACTTTGAGACACTATGTCTAGCACCCAATGGTCTGCGGTGACTTGGGACCAGGCCGAACGGAAGAGACACAGAGGGTTGAGGAATGAGCGGGGTGGATCCTGGACAGTGACTGGAGCATCACTCTCAACCTCAACACGAGAGCTTCTGGCCCCCGGAATGTTTTGCCGGACCAGGTTGCATGGGTGAGTGGGAGGAAGAAGGGTGACAGCGGCTGAAACTAGCATCTCTGTCCCTTCTTGCAGGTCCCTGGTGAGACTGCCCAGGCCTAGGTGGCGGGGGCAGCTGTAACTTCTTCCTCACAGGCTGCAGCATATGTATTCCCAGTGAATGAAGGGTGGCCCTGGTGTCCTTCAGCCCACATAGCTTCGCATCAGTCTGGCCCAAAAAGAGACTGTTCCCATCAAATGGGAGGTCTTGGATGGAGGTCTGCATTTCCTAGGAGAGATCAGCAGTCTGAAGCCAGGAGCTGCACCTCATCACCACCATCGATGCAACCACTCTGGCTGCTGAGTCCGCCACATCGCATGCCATCTGGAGGGAGCACCTGGTGACCACAGTGCCCTCCCTCCACCAGAGTGCCAAATTCTTGGGTCAAACCCTCCATAAGTTCAAGGAGTCCCTTCCACAGGGAGTCCCATAACTTGAAGTTGGAACAGCCCAAGGGGGGGCCTGATGGTTTGCCACCTGGAACTACAAACTGTCCGTCGAATAAATTTTCTCACAGATTCAACCGTTTAACCTCTTTATTCTTGAGAGTCAAACTGGTATGCCTCTCCTTGTCTCTTTCGTTAGCCGCAGAGACCACAAGCGAGCCTGGGAGAGGGTGGGTATGCAAGTACTCAAACCCCTTGGCCGAGACTAAGTACTTCTTTTCGGCCCTCTTTGAAGCGGGAGGAATGAATTTGCCAGAGAGCACTGGCAATCTTAAGGATACCATCATGAACCAGTAGCGCAACATGGGTTGGAGTGGAGCTGACAGAATGTTAAACAAGGTGTCCATCTGCTCAGCCATTTCCTCTATCTCCAGGGCCAAGTTCTCGACCACCTGACTCAGCAGAGCCTGATATTTCTTGAAATTGTCCAGCGGGCTTGCCCTCGAGGGACCCGCAACTGCCTCCTCTGGCGACGAGGACGATGATTGCACCACCAGGGGAGGTTCCGGGGCACCTTCCCCCAAGGGGGAGGAAGGCTTAGGGGTGAGTGCTGTTCCTTTTGCTTCAACCACCAGGCGTGCCCTCTGCACCAAGCCTGGTGCCACCAGCTGCTGCTCCGAGTCAGCAGCCGATGAGTGAGAAGGGGGCATCGCCACAGCTGGCATTCCCCATGCGCCCCAATAATGCCACTGCACCAGCCACTGGCCGTGCTGCTAAGTTGGAAATGTCGACGTACCCTCAGGTGCCCATTTGCATGGGTGCAGACTAAGTGAGGGGCTGAACTGGGCTTCCGTGCAAGAGAATCCCCTTCCATTGACCACGGTGGGGCTGTTGACACCTGGGCCTGCTTGCCGGCCATTCCCATCAGGGACCGGTGCCCGGAGCAAGGTGATCAGTGCCGGGGGGACTGGAGAGGTGACGGGGAGCTCTCCCACGATGCAGGCGACCAGAACCTGTGCCTAGAGGATGATCTGTGGGAGGGGGAGCAGCGTCGGTAGTACGGAGACTGGCATCTTGCTCTAGGCGATCTGCGTTGAGACAGCGGCGACCGTGAACATAGTGCTGGTGACCGAGGATGAGCCCCAGATCATCCGGGCTGTGACTCTGGTGACCTGCGGTGCAGAGGTGGAGAGCACTGCTTTGTCTCAAGGGATCAGCGGCACTCCACTGCCCCAAGGGGTCTTAGCAGCTGGCTTGCCTTCGTAGGGAGCCTTTGCCAGTTCCGGGGGCACATGCTGCGTCAGCAGCATGGGCTGAGGCCTGTGCTTTCTCGGCGCCAGGGAAGCCTGTGAAGGCGTTGGTGCCGCCAGGGTTTTTGGTCCCATGCTGCTCCTGGGAGTCGGTGGTGGGATCTTTCATGGGACTAAGAGCCCCGGCTAGGGGGACGGTGCAAGTGCACAGATCTGGAGTGGCCAGGAGGCATGAAACGGATCCTTTGCCCGATGGCCCATGGCCCTTTTTGCTTGGTGACGGGGAGCCATGTTCTTTAGTCTTCGTTTTGGGCACCAGCAACAAGGAACAGTACCGGGGGTGCACTGTGCACTGAGGGAGAGGTACTCAGCGAGTCCTGGTGGGGCTGCACGGAGGCCGGAGGAAAGGCGGACTCCGTGACAAGAGCCCATAACCAAATATCCCGCTCCTTTGTGTGCAGGGACGGAAGTTCTTACAAATTTGGCACTTGTCTCTAATGTGTCATTCCCCATAGCACTTGAGGCAGCTGCTATGGGGGTCACTTACAGGCATAGGCCTGTTGCAGACCACGCAGGGCTTAAACCCGGGAGACCGGGGCATGCACTGCCTGGGGCAAAGTCCCCGCTGGGACCCTAACTGCTAACTATTAACTACACTTAACTACTTAACACTAAGTGATATGAACAAAACTATTTACAAGGCCTTAAGGCTCGAAGACAGTAGATGAAAACCGCTAGACCTGGCAATGCAAGGGAAGGCGCACCAACCAACCACTACGGGCGGTAAGAAGGAACTGAGAGGGCGTAGGGTCGGCCGCACCTGATATACTGGTGCATGAGCACGGCACTCAATGGGGTTCCACTGGCGACCCTACGGATACTGCTAAGGCAAAAATCTCCAACGACCATGCACGTGGGTGCGTGCACACCTAGAATGGAATCAACATGAGCAAGCACTCAAAGAAGAACTGCAGTTTGCATACAATTCTCTTCCTGAGCTTATGAAGTATGCAGCTAAGGCAGTTGCAGCACCCAATATGTGCATGGCTAACTTAGTTGCACACTGAAAACTGAACTGAAATCATGCACAGCTGAAGTAAGGGCTTTTTAGGAAGCCTTGCCTCAACCTATGTGCACTTTGAATGGGGTTGAGGGAGGCCTCAGAGAGGAACTGAAGTCTTGGGAAGAGGAGACTTGAAAGCCTGGGAATCACTGAAATGGAACTCAAGTGTATTGCATAAAAAAGCAAATGCACCCTGTACATAGTTTTCCAAAGCAACCAGTATCAATTTACAAGGCTCCCAAAGCCCTTACTCCAATCCCCTTCCAAAGGCACATCTTCTCCAAGCTTCCCTCAAATATTAAATTAAGTCTAAAAGCAGACGGATGGTGCCAAGTGGGAGAATCAGAGGTTGAGTTATGATCCTATCTGTCCCCACACTCAAGGTCAGAAGAGGCTGAGAGCAGGATGGTGAAAGACCATCACTTCATGCCCAGCAACCGCAGCTAGGTGACAAGTGGCACTGATAGACAAAACCCATTCTCTGATGGAGGGAAGGACATCATGATCTTGAACTAACAAAAATCTATAACTCTTAAAAAAAGATAATGATACTATTTAGGATTCTGATATTCCAGAGCCAGGAAACCGAAAAGCTTAAGTAATTATTAGTGTTTATCTTCCCATCCCTGAGGAACTGGTGCGCATTGTTACTTTAATGTAGTGTTTGTTTAGCTTTTCTTAGGGAGGAAAGGGTCTCCAGTTCATTTGGGAGGCCATGCACTCTTCTCTGTACTGTAAGGTCTTATGACTGTCAGTACAGTGCAACACAGACATCAGACTAAACCATCACAATACGTGGCTATGTTAGTGTAAAAACTAATTTCAAGAGCTCTAAGTTACTGTCCACAGGCAACCACCAATGAAATATTAACGCTGGTGAAGCATGAGAAAGAGCCCAACTATCAGGAAGATCTAGTAGATCATGTCATGGGCTAATTTGCTCCAAGTTTTTTTTAAGCAGCCTGAAGTACAGTGTCAAATACACTATTCCCCGCCATGTTGCTCAATATTAGTTATGTTTATTTAAAGGTAGCAATTCCATCAGCCAGGGGATGGGGGGGTTAAGCTTCTCATCCCCACCTTTCAGACTGCACACCTCTGCTCTTCCCTGTATCTTTGATCTCATTTCTTACTTCTTACCCTCTCCTCTCGTCTTCCGTCATGCTCATTTTCACACTTTTTTCCATGGTGGGCCCTCCACCAGGCTCCCACCCCTTTAAAATTCCTCCTCAAACCTCACTTATTGTACAGAGCCCACAAACATGAGCCTACATTTACATTAAAACAAACAAAACATGCATCTTAAGATAGAGCCCTCTTCCATATTTCCCAATGTGTCTGATGCTCGCTGCCTACTAGAGCGTAACCCCCTTGAAGGAAGGGCTATGTCTGTATCTGGTACAGACTGAGCATGCTGACAGCACTTCGTAAAAAACAGCATCTAATGAAAATCACAGCAGTATCTGAACCTCAGAACCATTAATGATTTTATTCTCAACAGTCCTGTGAAGTATGGAAGTACCTCATTTTACAGGTGAGAAATGGAGGCACAGGGTAGATTAAGTGACTTGTGCAAGATCACACAGGGAATGTATGACTGAGCCAGGCATTGAATCCAGGATCTCAGCCCCTGTCCAGTGCCTTATCCACTAGATCCTTCCTAACATTGTAGTTTCCTCTTACCAGGGCTTGTAATCTAGCAGCATTAGGGGAACCTCTGGAATTACATTACTTTGCTGACAAAGATCTGATGTTATTTTGTTATCATACCATAAAAGGCATCTAATAATGGAAAAGGAGACTCCAATACAACAACAAAACCTTTCAAGAATCAAAACTATTCCTCCCACCCACATTAGCTGAACCCATATAAGATCCTGCAGAGTGAATAAAGCTTGTGGAAGAAAAACATTCTCTCAGGTAAAACCCATAGAAACATAGTTGTTAAAAGTCTGCTGCCTTCTAAGGATCTGGGTCAACACACACCACTTCCACTCTAATTGCTTCTTCTCCAATTTCTTCTTAGTTTGCTATGGGATTACAGGTTTGTCAATTTAAGAATTTTAAAACCAACCTCTCAAAGGCCATAATACCTTCAAGAGAAATAGAAACTGTTCTATTTAGAACCCAAATCCCATGCTTCCCTTCTTAATGCTCTATAGACTGCTCACAATGTGGATTACAGGAGTAAAACAAGAACAGAATCCTCAACAAGTTAAAGTCAAGCAATAGGCAGTCCCCTCTATTCAACACAAGTACACAATCATACCATCCTCGGAGCTTAAATGCCTCTGGACTATCTGGGTTCACCACGACAGTGCTCGAGGACAGAACAGAGAGACTCCGGCCACCGAAATCAGAAACTCTGGCTCCTTTGATGGCTACCACAGGTTGTCTAGAACCATCAAATCTTTCAGCCTGTGAAAACACAAAAAACATTAATGGCCTAATGTGGCAGCTCACCTCAGTTCATAATTCATAGATCATGACTAAAAACAGGCCAAAACTAGACCAAACTATCTAGCTGTATCTATGAGGTACAGTATCTAAGCTAGGTCATTAAGCCTATTTTCAAAGGCTTAATGACCTATTAATCATTGTTTACAGGATTTTTGTATCCCCAATGGCCAATCTCAGAGAATGCAGGAAGTCCGCAAACCCTAGTGTGTGCGCATTTAACTGGAGAAAAATGGTTTGGAAAGGGAGAGTTGCTGCCCTGGATCAGAAGGGACTTAACCTGAGGGTGATCTCTCTCTAGACAGCAACATGCTGACAGGAAGACCTGAGTGGTCAGAGAAATGATTGCTTTCAGGAGATGCAAGCTACTTACTTTTTTTTTTGTCCTCTAGCAAAACTGAGACTGCCTTATCTATTTTAGCTTCTGAGAAGCGTAAATCTGGATATATTAAGCAAACATTTTTTCTTTTAATTCCATTTTCTCAGTTTAACTGAAACAAAATTCATTAAGATCGATGTCATCTAGGCACTTTCACAGAGACATCCTCAAAGAGAAGAGAACCCCATACCCTTCAGCACCTCTGTTTAGAGATTAAGAAGTTTCTAGAACCTAGAGCCCTCAGACAAGGGACAACTCCCAGGAAGTCGTGTTGTCATCACGTTGTGGTGGGTGAACACAAGGGGAGAAGCTGAAAGATTGAGACTAGAGTTGGCAATGGTGTTGGTCACATCCACCATACTCAAAGAGACCGTGAACCATTCTTTCACATACTCATCCTTGGGGGTGGATAACAGGGTGGGATTTTTTTGTGTTTGTTTTTTTACTATTGTAAAAAAATTAAATCAGATTTTTTAATTTAAATCAAATACAGGTTTATTCTTAAAAATAAAACCTATTTAAAATTAAATTAAAACAGACACCCTATGTTAAAATCAATTTAAATCATTTAAATTAAATATAAAAAATAATAAGCAGGCATGTTTGCTGGCAAGTTTTAAAGAAAGTCGAACAATTGAACTGGTGGAAGTCACTGACTTAGCACCAGGAACTAGGTGAACGTGGTGCTGGTGACCGAGGATGAGCCCCAGAGCATCCAGGCTGCGACTCTGGCGACCTGCAGTGCAGAGGTGGAGAGCACTGCTTTGTCTCAAGGGATCGGCAGCACTCCACTGCCCCAAGGGGTCTTAGCGGCTGTCTTGCCCTCGTGGGGAGCCTTTGCCAGTTCCGGGGGCACATGCTGCTGTTTAGGCTTTTGACAACAGTAACCTCTTTTGCAGGTGCGGAGGGAATATCTTCTTCATATCAGTTTGTTCAATTAGTTTAGTTCAATGACTAGTTCATTAAAAGTTAAGAAACCAGTTTGTGAGTTGAAAAAGCAGGAAAACTTGCTTTCTTCTTCCAATCTATGAATAAAAATTAAGTGCAAGATGACAAGGGTGTTGGAGCCTTCCCAAAAGTAGGTGGGTAGGTGGGACGGGGGCCCCGCCCCCACCTCCCTTCCTGGAGTGGGGGCGAAAGCAGCCACCTGCCCGTGTCCCCGCCCCGGGCAGGTGGAGAGACCCAGGTTCACTACAGCTGCTGTGCAACTCTCCTTGACCCAGCTCCGGCCAGGGCCTCGGAGCCACAGCCCAGCCATGATAAGAGGTGCGTGGGCAGCCACGGCCAACCCTCCACCTACCTGTGATGAGGGGGCCCTGCCGAGAGCAGCCCCCTGCCCATGACCCACCCCCTGGGCCCTCCACCCAGGGCAGGTGGAGGGTCCATGGCTCCCCAAGCTGCCCGCCCAGCTCTTACCATGGCGGGACAGCAGCTCCAAGGCCTCCCACCCAAGCCAGAGCCACATGGGCAGCTGTGGTGAGCCGGAGTGGAGTTGCAAACCCTCCACCTCTACCCTTCCCTGGGCCAGGAGGGGAACCCGAGGGATGGTGGGCTGGGAGCTGCTCTAAGCTCCCCCGCACCACAGGCAGGTTGAGTGTCTGCACGGCTCCCACAACTGGCCAGGCTCCAAGCTGGTCTGGTCAGGGGGTGGAGCCTTGGGGGGAAGAGGAAGGGAATGGGGCGGGGTCCGCCCTGGCAAAAATTGGAAGGGCTTTCGCTCTCCTGGCCCCCCGCCTGGTTCCAGTACCACTGCAAGAGAATGAAATCTACTAGTTCCAAAATCTTGAAGGGCATGGTGACCAGAAAGAATCACTTCAGTTCACTAGCTACAGATAAATGCTTATCACAATCAATATGAACCACCGGGGGAAGGGACACACATTAGACTAGGGAAAGAACAGATTAAAGACCATTTAGATAATTAGCTGGATTCAAATTAACAAGGCTTGATTAAATTCACCCTAGGGTACTTAAAGAACTAGCTAAAGCTAAACTAGCTTCAAGAACTCATGGAAGATGGGTGAGGTCCTAAGGGACTGGACAAGAGGAAATACAGTACCTATCCGTGTTCCCTCTAATTTTTCCCACCCATGTGCAGAATGAATTTTATGTGCACCAATATGGAGGTGATGTGTGACACATCACCTTCATATTGGTGCTCATATCAAAATTCATGTGGTGGGGGTGGGGCCGAGGGGTTCAGAGCATGGAAGGGGGCTTAGGGCTGGGGTGCAGGTGGTGAGGGATTTGGTCCTCCGGGGTTACGGAGGGGAGAGAGGACTCCCCCCGCAGCAGCGCCTGGGCTGGGAGTGAGAGGCGCCTCTCCCAGCCCTGGGAGCTCTGAGGCTAGGGCTGCAGGATAGGTGCCCCTCCCCCAGCCCCAGTAGGTCTTGGCCCGGGGAAGGCCGTGCCAGCTGAGGGCCACCCCGGCTGCGCCTAGGTCCGGGCTGCTCCAGGGTCAGGCCAGGATGCCCCAGCTGGGTCCAGGTCGCTCCAGGGTCAGGCTGGGCTGCTCTAGCTGGCCCAGTCCACCCTCCTCCGGCAGTGCCTAGGGCGCCCCTACTCCAGCAGGTCCCCGAGTGGGTTCCTTGAGCACCTGCACGGCACTAAATAGGCTACTGCGCAGCTGCACAGCTTATAAGGGAACTTAGGTACCTATCTTTAAAAAGGGGAACAAAGAGGGCCAGGAAATTATAGGCCAGTCAGCCTAATTTCAATACTTGGAAACACATAGAAACAAAATTATTACAACAATCTGTATCCCTGGAGGACAATACGGTGATAAGAAATTGCCAGTGTGGATTTGTCAAGAACAAATCATGCCAAATCAACCTATTTATCTTCTTTGACAGGACTGCTGGCCTAGTGGATAGGAGGAAGTAGTAGGTCTGATCTTTATTTTACTAAGGATTTTGACAGTCCTACATGACATTTTCATGAACAAATTAGGGAAATATGGTCTAGATGAAATCACTAAAAGGTGGGTGCATAACTGGTTGAAAGACCATACTCAAAGAGTAAAAACAATGAGGAGTCCTTGTGGCACCTTAGAGACTAACAAATTTATTTGGGCTCCTCATTGTTTTTACTGATACAGAATAACACGGCTACCCCTCTGAAACCTGTCATCACTCAAAGAGTAGGTATCAATGGTTTGCCGTCAAACTGAGAGGACGTATCTACTGAGGTCCTGCAGAAATCTGTCCTGAGTCTGGTACCATTGAATCTTTTCATTCATGACTTGGATAATGGAGTGGAGAGTATGCTTACAAAATTAAAATAGGCTTATAAATATTGAGGTCCCTTCCAGCTCTACATTTATATGATTCTATAATTCTTCTTTTATTTAATAAATCATTTTTAAATAGAAAACATGCTTTGATAAGCTTTTTTTCTTATGTATCTAGCACATACAATATTTTTAACTAATAAAAAATTAAAATGATGCACATTTTTAATTGAAATTGAATTTCCATCCAACATAGCTTTACACAAAGCACAAGTAAAAAAAAAATTAATCTAGCAAAGAAATACATCGTTCACCAACAATAGTAATAAAAAAATATATATAAGAATCTGAATAAATGTAACAAACTATAGAATTGTGTATTGGTAAAGTATCTTCCTGGGTAACAAAAAGAAGCACAAAATTTAGAGTAGAGGCTATATTTACTTACAAATTAACATGCTATAATTGTAACCAACCAATGAGAATCAACTTTTTTATGACAATAACTCAAAAGTATAAATGCAAAACACAACTAAGATTGATAATTTAAACTAAGATTTCCTGCTTGCTGATTTAAATCATGATTAAAATTGATGATTTAAAATCAATCCACGCCACCAACCCCAATATTCAGCCATGCAAAAAAATTGCAGTACAAGACAAGGATTGAAGACAGTGAGTGCTTATGTTCAAGAGATCCTGCCAGATCACACAGGTCACAGATCTCTGCCTGCAGCAGCAGACTGGCCATTCACTACCCATATTGTGCCCCTCTCCTCCCTCTCAGCTTGCTCACCCTCTCCAGTCTGTGGCAGAAAACAGTTTCAATTCATAATGTTTATAGCTGTATAAAAGGGCTATTTCCATGAAGTTAACATTTAGCTCTTCTGTGGTACCTTCCATCAGAGAAGCTGTGTGACTTATGAACATCTAGCCTCAAAGAATCCTTGTCAGGTGGATCAAAATCATACCCATTTTACATACAGGAAACCGGGGCACAGATCAACAAGAGCCTACCACATCGCTAGAAAACAACAAAGTGATTTGTTCAAGGCCACATCAGACATTTATGGCAATGCTCAAAATTGAGCTCATGTCCCCCAAATCCCAGTTCAAATATATTCATTGGCTGTTTATTCCTGCTAGCTTTTTGAGGTTGACTCCTCACAACCCTACAAGCACTGGTTTTAGTCAGGGTTCCAGGGACCCTGCTCTACAAATAAACCTTAACCCTGCTGGATACCTTTGGTCACAGAGCTCTTCCTTGATCAATTAGCAACTCACTTGGAGCTAATGCTGACACTGGCTTCCTGAATCAGAAGCCTGTTTATCTTCAGACCCTGACAGCCATGATGCACAGTGTTGCTCAAACTACCAGATCAGCCAAAGTATAAAGTTATTTTGGAGAAAGGCAAACAGTGTCAGAACAGAGTGAAGCCAAAATAAATCTTCCGCCCTCAATACTGAGATGCATCCCCTCCCTTAGCCCAGGACTATTACCTGCCTCAGGTGACATACCATACCCAGTCTTCTTTTTATATATCTGAAAGCTCAGAACAGGTAACAGGGTACTTACCTCATCTCCCCACAGAGTAGCTGTCACCATCTTCCCAGATGTATCCATCAAATGCACATTCCTCTTGGACACCTCTCTATTACTAGATTTCACTGTAATTTTAGAGATGTCTTCATAGCTCTTACAGATTCCAATTATGTCTGAAAAATAGGCATAATTCAGTCAGAATTACTTGAAGGTCATGGCTGGGGCAGATGAGCAAAAACTGCATGGGAAGAACTCACACATAGGTAGCATCAGATTACATCTTGTGAGATTCTAAATCACTATTAAAATTCTTAAAGTCTAAAACCTGGGAACCCTGTATATTAAAGTAGAAAGGCCGTTAGTGAAAGAAAAATCCATTACATCTTTACAATACTATTTTGTTCATGAATTTAGCGTTCAAGAAAGTAAGGGACTCACCGTACCAGGTAGATTAAGATTTTGTGCAATCTTCTCTCCTACCACTTTATAAAATGGAATTTATTCTCACCTTGCAGCACCACTTTCTGTTCCAGTATGAGGCTC
The DNA here is from genome assembly GCF_016161935.1 of Mauremys reevesii. NCBI lineage: Eukaryota > Metazoa > Chordata > Testudines > Geoemydidae > Mauremys > Mauremys reevesii. The sequence continues at coordinate 24,225,001 of NC_052642.1, forward strand.
CCTTGAGCAAGGGATTGTAAAGTGGCTATTATGCAGACAAGCATCTGCTAGCAACTATGATGAGGACCCCAAAGTCATTTTCATTTGGCAACCCAAACATGTTTGGGCACTTTACAAGTGATAAACTCGTGCAACGTCTCCTCTAATCTCTATATTGCTTTGAACTTGGACATCCATCTCTAAAGCTCCTAGCAGCGAGACGAGCAAAAGTAACTACCTCAGGCGTTTCTAGGGGGTACTCACCACTGCAGTACCTGAGTGTCAATGTCTAACAGAGAACATATCAATCGCATAGCACTATAGGTTTCTTCATCTGCTCCTCAAGTATTTGGTACAAGATGACTAATTTTAAGCCTCATGGCTCCCCATCTTGCGATACAGACTCACCGACAATTGAGTCTTTGCATGTGTTCTCCAAGTCAGAGATGGGCACAAACTCAAACTGAACCGAAGGAAGGTGCTGAGCATCCTCACAGGGTACAACTGAAGTCTCATTATGGAATGTGATCTCATAGTCATTTTTCACAGCTGTGTACTGCTTGTTAGCTGTCTTCAGATGACCTTTGGTGAAGTAATACACCTACAGGAGACGGAGAAGTGATGAAACACAGGATACACCTGCACTGAAATGCTGCAAATGGCTTACGTTCACATTAAACAACCCTATATACTCTATGAACATCTTTGGCTCATATTTGTTTATAAAATAAATGATACTGTACCTTGTTCAATTCAATGAGGGGAAAGAACTTGTCCACTTGATCATTGAAAGCAGTAGCTCTAATTTCACCCTGCAGGAAAATGCAAAAGCCAGTTAGAACTAAAATTCAGCACACAAAATCTTTCCAATATAAAAGTGGCACCATTTCTAGAGATGCGGAATGCTCTGTAGGGGTCGCTCCAGGCACGGAAGAAACAAACACATTTTCCATACATATTTATAGTTATAACTAGGATGATAAATCCTTTGCTTGACCATCTGATTTCATCTCCATGTTTTAACAACCCCATATAAGAAACTCCAGAAAGAATGAGATATAGTGGTGAGTGCAGTATGCCATCATGTTGTAGTAAAGAAGTGTGGCTCTGAACAGATATGCCCAAACCTTGCATTAATTGTGTCATTTTACAGATTAGGCAATACCTCATTATAGATATAGCATTTAGCTTCACAAATTAGAGGATGACATCACATCTGATCAGTACAGCAATGTGTGTTGTGACAAGCTCTTCCCTGAGTGACAATTAATGGCAGAGCTAGAATTCCACTTAAGATATTTATGCAATAGAAATATTACAAATTAAAATAAAAACTGTCAGTCAAAATGCTGATAGCATACAGAAGTGAAATAAAAGGCTGATGAAGATATGTCAAATTATGAACCACACATTTGGTACTAAAAATAATCTCATACAAACAAACAAGCTGCTGTGCAACAAAATAGTTTAAAACAAGAGATTTGGATAACAAGCCTCAACAGCAGACTTAGATCAACCAGACTTCACTCCTCAAAACAAACCAGAAATGGAATTTCGCTATATTGCATTTTTATACATTCTGATTTCCCAATTAAAATGAGTTTCTATTTCGAAATGCTTTTTTAAATTCCGTGTCTTATTCCTTGTATTATGGATATGAAGTCCTAGCAACAGCAATGGGATTCATCTGCCAATCTAATGGGGAGTGCCACAAACCAGAGATATTGTCTGTCTGCATAGATACCAGATTCTGATGCCACCACCATTTTTGGCCACATACCACGTTAGACTGGGTTAACAAAAGAGGCAAACAACTGTATTTAGGATCTCATTTTAGATAGCTGTAAAAACTCTGAGCAAATGAATGTGGGACTGTCAAGTACATTAACACCTCAGAGAATGCAATTCTCTATAACAAATCTGCCAACGATTTCCTTTGTTCTATCTTCTCTCATTTACATAAAGACATCTCAAGAACTCCTCTGCTCCTATCTAGGTACTTCTATGGCTCCCATCACTGTAGTATCTTGGATCCCACCACAGAACTTACACTTTCATCAACCAGCTCTATAGAGAACAGCTTTCCTTCACCACGGGAGTTGCTCCATGTGCGAACCTGGCCTTTTTGGGTAACACGAGCGCAAATGGTCCATCTGGAAACAAGACAGTAAGAATTAGTACTCCAGTGTCCTTTTATAGAACGGAGTGGAGTCTTACAAATTTCACAGACTTTCAGTTCTTAAGATGTTAATTCAGAATCTAGGATACTCCACTGTATCTCAGTGATTCTACTTGTCTGTGTAAAGGGTACACTGTCTACACCATTAAAACAGAAATTATAGAGAAGCAACATTTAAGAAAACAAAGTCACTTTTAAGGCATATAGCGTGATAAAGTACCAAACAATTCTCCTGGAAGCAACCCTCTAATCCTTCACGCTTCTATATTAAGCATCCCCAGTACAGCAATATGCCTGTACTGAAAGGCCATATATTAGAACCTCGCAGGAGTCCAATTTTCGGGTTCAAACAGTTGATAAAATATGGGGTAAAGTGCATCAGTTTGTATAATTTAACTACTGATGTTCCCAAAATACTTATATCCACATTCTCTTAAAACTGGACATCATTTCTCCTGAAGCCAGGACGAATACGTTTATGGCAGAGCAGATCAATAGGCTACCAAAAGGAAATCTCTGGTAGAACATGTCAATTGATTTTCAGGCAATATACCATAGTAACAGGTCAAGGTCAGCAGAGCCCACAGACTCTGGAACCAACTTTACAAGGTGATCCAGAGCCTAATCTCAGATTATCAGAGTTCCTAGCACATGGGGTAATCAAAAAATACCTTTAGTACCAGCTGTGTTGAGGTAACTAACACTGTGTCCAAGAGAAATTAAAGAATTTTTGGCAGATTTAAAAGACTGATGTTTCTTCTGAGAAAGCAGAAATTTATTCTCAGCATCATTCCTTCATTTATGAATTATTCTTTGAACCTCACTGGCAGAGTAACTCACTTGGATTGGTATGGGTTCAGACTGGCAATTGGTACCACTTTGGACTGTGATCCACCAGGGGTGCTCAAGAAGCTAGTACCACCTGCTTTACCAAACTGCTTTGAAGGGCCATGGTACTTAGTAGTAGTGGGACCTAAAAAAACAAGCATAAATTCAGTTATATAGAACTCAAACAAAATGATCTTGCACTTTTGTTTTCTATGTATAGACAAAGATTAATTTTAAGTGGCAGTGCCAAGCCAGGCACCACTCAATCTGCGATGGAAGTTTTCTCACTAGGCTACAGGAAGATGATGCACATAAGTAGAAGAAAGTGCATGTAGGCATTTATCAGTCTCCAGTCACCAGGGTACAGAGGCACAGAACAGTATGTTTTTAAAGAAGTTATTCACTGTTTTAAAGCATTTCTACTCTTGAGTCACAAACTGTACCTAGTCTGTCACTGCAAACTGTTTCAGAAGAGAAATGCTTCAGTCTTTTATGACTATTAAACAGTAAATGAACTAAGAATGGCAGCTATGGGCAAGTCTCCAAGGATGTTCAGTTAGCAGGCTTCAAAATTCTCGTATCTGTTTCAAAATGCTTCTCAAACAGTGCAATTTGGCCAAAAAAGTCTAAGACAGGTCTCAAATCTTACTCATAGCTCAGACTTGGATTGAAACCTTTTTGCTTGAAAAATAAATCTGCAGCTAGACAGAAAACTTATATGCCAATTTAAAGCCCTCACAAAAAAACAGTATTTATAGAAGCAGTTTCAATTGAATCTCATCCCTATAACACTTAACCATTCTGCTTCAATGGCTTAGCACGGACATACCCTTTCAATCAGTTTGGAACCAGAATCTGTTCAGTTGTCTAGAGGGCACAATGTAGTTTCAACTAAGGGCATGTCTTCAATAGCATTGTTAAAGCACTGCCACGGCAGCGCTTTAATGTGCGTGTGTAGTCATGGCACCAGCGCTGGGAGAGCTTTCTCCAAGTAGTAAAAAAAAAAAAACCCTCCACAAGGGGAACAGCTCCCAGTGCTGGTGCACTGTCTACACTGCCACTTTACAGCGCTGAAACTTGCAGCACTCGGGGGGTGTTTTTTCACACCCCTGCGCGAGAAAGTTGCAGCGCTATAAAGTGGCAGCGTAGACAAGGTCTAAACCAAAAGACATCAATCAGCAAGAATGTGTAACATATGCCACTTCCCAAAATGAAGTCCAGAATTTTTACCAAGTTTCTTTCATGTGTTTTAAGATGGACTCATCATTCTTCCCTCAGAGAAGGGTTCAAATATTTTAAAGGCAGTAGTCCCTTTTCACTGTGGAAACAGATTCCAAAGATTCGAGGACAGCATTCTCTCAGGGACAATAAGTGAATAAAGAGTCTGTTGCTATATACTTTTCATTTCCTGGTTTAGAACTTCTTGCCCGCTCTTTCCTAGGCACTTTGAAGAGGTGCCCTGAAGTTGCCTTCATTCTCTGCTGTTATAGGATTCTCTAGCTGGGTTGACTTTCCAGTCCTAAACAAATTCAGACTCATAATTCAATTCAGTATTGCGAGCCAATAGTTAGACATGCTGAATGAGAAGTGTCTTACCAACTGCTGAATTTCCATTCTGCTGCTGTGGTTTGCTGTGTGTTGGGCTGGCTGCTGGAGCTGAGGAACGTTGCTGCTGGTGCCCCTGTCCTGTTTATCAGAGGAGAAAAGACTACTTCTAGCGCAATGGACTGGAGATCAGAGTAATTAAAATTGCCTTAGGGTGCCTGAGATGTAACCTTGTTTTCACAAGAGCCCCATAGCACATAACACCCTCTAACATTCAAGTGTGTTACAAGACAATAGCAAGGCACCCTGAGACTATGTCTACACTATGGGCATTAGAGCAGCACAGCCATGGTGCCATAGATATGCTGCTGTAGTGCAGGTGCGTCCTACAGCAATGGCAGGGTTTTTTCCCCATCACTACAGAAACTCCAAAATCCCAAGCGATGGTAGCTAGGTGGACGGAAGCATTCTTCCATCAGCTGAGCTGCACTCAACTTGGAGGTTAACACATCACTATAGCTATGGTGTTCAGGGGGTGTGAACTTTTTCTCACACTCCTGAGCACCATGGCTATATTGACCTAACTTTTAAATGTAGACCAAGCCTGAGAAATGCCACAGCATATATGGATCTCAACCAGATCTCTCACAGCAACTGCTTTATGGGGGACCCAAGTAATTAAAAACTGCCTTTAGGATGCCTGTCACAGGGGTTGGCCCTCTGTGGATTCAGGCACCCAGCCTCCCTGTGACAGGCTCCACTGAAAAGAATGAGCCAAGCCAGATCTACCTATGGATGGTTAATTGGATAAACAGCTGGGTAGCAGTTAATTACCATATATACTCGCTCATTAGCCTATTTGTTTATAAGCTGACCCCCCCCGAGATGGTTAGGTAAAAACAGCAAAATAGCAAAAAAATATGACCCTTTCATAAGCCGACCCTATATTTCAGGGGTTGGCAACCTTTGGCTCCCGGGCCATCAGCGGGTCGGGATGTTTTGTTTACCTGGAGCGTTCACAGACATGGAGCCCCTCAGCTCCCAGTGGCTGTGGTTTGTCGTAACCAAAAACATTCGGCTTATGAATGGATATATAAGGAACACCTGGGCCTCGGCTTTTGCGCCTCAGGCAGGAGCCCAGAACCGAGAGGATGCTCCTGAGGAGCTCGATAGGAAAGCTACTCCCAGTGATGTGTTCCTGGAGAGCACAAGCTCCCAGAGAGAGGAACCAGCCACGGAACACAAAGAGAACGCTCCAGAGGAGAAAGACTACAAAGCTCTTCAGGCAGGCAGGCATGGGAGAAACCCTGAGTTAGCAAGGGAAAGACTGCACAGCTCCTGGCAGAAGAGAAGCCCTGGATCTTAAAGCAGGTGGTGGCTTGTTTACATAGCATGTTTGGTGATTGATTAAATAAACTAGATCCCTGGAGGGGCATTGTTCACTGTATGCAAGTGTGGAGGCCAAGAATTAATTAATATAGGTTTGAAGGGATCTTAATGTATGTTAGAAGTTAATGTGACCCTGCATGCTGTAAGGTATGTGGTACAGAGAGAATTGTGTGAAGAGTCATTACGACCTTGTGAATTGCAGTCTTGTTTTCTGTTCTAGTATTGCAGACAAATAAGATAGCGAATAGGCTTATGTATAAACAAATGCAAATGTTTATCTTCAATGTCTCCAAGTATGCTAACCATTGTCTGCTAGAAAGGTATAAAGATTGTTATGAATTGTTTACTAATTGAGAGAGATCCGTCCGGGACAAGGGGCAACCCAGTTCCTGACACTCTCTCCCTCTTGTGATCACTAGAGAATTAATAAAGTATTTTGATTTTGCTGCACCTAAACAAAAAGCGAGAACTGAGTTTTTCTTCGACACAAGCATCTGAACTTAGGGAAAGCTCACTAAGGGAAAATGAGGCAGACACATACCCATGGTGTCACAATGGGATGTAATCTTGTTTTCACAAGAGCCTCATGGCATAGAATACCCACTAACATTCAAATGTGTTACAAGCCAACAGCAAACCATTCTGAGAAGAGCCATAGCATATGGTGATCTCAACCAGACCTCTTTTCACAAGCAACCACTTTCTATTACTACTTAGAAAGAATTCAGGGTTGACAATTATTTAAAGGGATCTCTCAAAACTGGGTGACTGGGAAACAAAATGGCAGATGAAAAGGGCAACAAAAATGATGAGGGGTATGGAATGGCTTCCGTATGAGGAGAGATTAATAAGACTGGGACTTTTCATCTTGAAAAAGAGACGGCTAAGGGGAGATATGATTGAAGTCTATAAAATCATGACTGGTGTAGAGAAAGTAGATAAGGAAGTGTTGTTTACTGCTTCTCATAACACAAGAACTAGGGGTCATCAAATGAAATTAATAGGCAGCAGGTTTAAAATAAATAAAAGGAAGTATTTCTTCACACAACGCACAGTCAACCTGTGGAACTCCTTGCCTGGGGATGTTGTGAAGGCCAAGACCATAACAGGGCTCGAAAAAGAACTCGATCAGTTCATGGAGGATAGGTCCATCAATGGCTATTAGCCAGGATGGGCAGGGATGGTGTCCCTAACCTCTGTTTGCCAGAAGCTGGGAATGGGCAACAGGGGATGGATCACTTGATGATTACCTGTTTTGTTCATTCCCTTTGGGGCACCTGGCAATGGCCACTGTCAGAAGACAGAATACTGGGTTAGATGGACCTTTGGTCTGATCCAGTGTGGCCGTTCTTATGTTCTTAAGCTTTTGACAGCTTTCAGCAGTAGGGTCTGCACCACTACACAACGTAAGGGCTAAAATATAACAATTTAATAAAACTCCTTAAAATGCAGAAAAAACGGTGCTGTGTGAAGGTAAATTGAGACTCAACACTAATTATAAAGAAATCTATGAGATACACCTTAGTGTCACCATATTTTCTAAATTAAAAAATATGGAGACCTTAAATGAAGGATGATGGGCTCCACATTATAGCAACCATCACAGTCAAGTCTGAATCCATTGCTGACCAACCTGAGCCACAGTGCTGGGATTCACAGGAAGTCAGGTGGATCATCACAGCACCTGATCACCTTAGAGACAGCTGTCAGTATATTGACAATGGCCACTTGAGAGCACCCTAAAAAAGGGACTGACTCTACATTACAGAAAACTAGTCTATGTATGTGTATTAACTGCAAAAAAAAAAAAAGGGGGGGGTGTTCAGTCAATTTAAAATAACAGTGAAAACACGGCAACTTGGCTTTTAACTCAGGTTAGCAGCTTGAAGTTCAACTCCAGACTCCCCAATAGGCTTAACAGTTAGGGTGGGTTAACCGTAAAACTAATACTTATCGGTTAACCGTTTAATATTTGACATCCTTAGCCCACACTATGAAAAAATGTGAGACCCTCTAATCTGCAGAACGTATCAGTGCACTGGCCTTGCTCCTGAACCTTTAACACTGCTCTGACTATATTCGACCAAATGCCAGCAGCTTTAGTGATCTGACTAGCTGTAAATTCAAATAAGAAACACAAGAGGCAAAAATCCTCCAGTAATTTTAACAATGCAAGAACTGCTCAGTCTGTGTTGATTGATTTGTAATAGGAACAGAACTTTTATGTAAATTTAAAACCTAAACCAGACTACAGAAAATAATTTCAAAACTTGCACATTCAGAATAATCTGCAACTGAAAATGCATTTTAGAAATATTTGAAATGACAAGCTGCTTCTAAGCAACAGTAAAGAATAATGACAACTCTGAAACAGACACCTAGCTAACAAGAAATATACTATTGCATCAGACAAGCAATTGGGAAGAAAATCACACATGCACATAAAACGGTCTGTTCAGTAAATTTTCAGAAGACACTAGTCTAGAGCTACGATTAACCACAACATTTAAAATTGGGATTAACTTCGTGGCTGTCACAAGAACAAGCTCTTGTTGTTTAGTGCATGCATTTCTCCCCCAAAAGTAACAATGGAAGTAACAGTGATAGAAAAAGATGGTTCTACACAGCAGCATTAAGTAGGATTTCTGCTCGATTTCTGGTCAGCCTGGCAGTTTACCTGTTAGTGTTATCAGTCCTGCTACTCTACATTCTTTTCCCAGATCAGAAGGTGGAGACAGCAACAATGAAAATGGATTATACTGTTACCTGACAGGTTTCAGAGTGGTAGCCGTGTTAGTCTGTAACAGCAAAAAGAACGAGGAGAGAGACCCCCAGTAGAATACATTTTTCCTTCCAAAAAGGTCCAGCGACTTAGCGTCCTTTGACTTGGGAGCAGGCCCTTGTTGGCCCTGTCTTTCCTTGGCGTTCACCGTGTCCACCACAAGCGAGCATGGGGCAGGGTGGGTAAAAAGGTATTCATGACCCCTGGTGGGGACAAAGTACTTTCTTTCTACCCCCTTAGCTGTGAGAGGGATGGAGGCCGGGGTTTGCCAGAGAGACTTGGCATTGTTCTGAATGGTTTTATTCGGGGGGGGGGGGGAGGGGGAGACGCTGGAAGGCCCCTCCCTAGAATGTTCACCATAGGGTCCTCCTCCTCCAGAACCTCCTCAATTTGGAGGTTCATACTGAGGGCTACGCGCCTCAATAGTTCTTGAAGGACCCTAAAGTCCATCGGGGGTGGACCAGACCTTGACGTGCCAGCCACAGCCTCCACTGGAAGGACCAGTGCAGAGACAGTCTCCTGATCAGGCATGGGTGGTTCCTCTTGGGTGCCTGGGGTAGCCCCTACCACGGGCACTGGCTCAGCAGCTTTGTCCAGGTCCAGAGTGGGGTGGCTGAGGGTCGCCTCGGGGGGCTGGGCGCTCAATCCTGATGGTGGCCGGGCAACTCGGGTGGTGCCCTGGGCCTGGTGATATGCCCAGGGGGTCCAAAATTGCCACTGGGGCTGCTAGTTGGGTGTTGTGGGATCTTGGACGAGGGGACCAAGATTGCGACGGCCAAGGAGGAGCGGTGCACGAGTGAAGCAAAGGGGGCACCGAGTCCCTTGGTAGGAGCAGGTCATGCAGGGATCGGTGCCGGGAGGCTGATCGCAACCGCGACCAGTGCCGTGATGAAGAGTGGTGCCGGGCAGTAGAGCGGCTCTGTGATGGCGACTGGTGCCGCTCCGGAGAGCGGTGCCGGGCCATGGGCCGGTGTCGTGGTGACAGTCGATGCAGGGATCGGAGTTCCACACTGCGTCAGTCCAAATGGTGCCATGAGGTCGCCGATCATGACCTGGATCTCGAGCGGGACCATGATCCAGCAGTCGATAGTGACCTCGAGCGGGAATGGCTTCAAGGATCGGGACTGCGGGACCAGCACCATGAGTCTAACTGGTGCCGTGAGTCAGACCGGTACCTGTGACGGTGCCAGGACTCAGATCAATGGCGGGACTCCAAGCGGCGTGGAGATGCTGGTCTGAGGGCTGCCATTCCGAACATTGCTGGTTTACCCTTGTACAGTACCGGGACTCGGGCTGGGGCCGGTGCTGGGGCCAGAGGCACCGGAGCCGTCATTTCGATGAGCCCTCTGGCAGCCTCGAAGGTGTCCGGTGTGGAAGGTAATGTGATCTCTTCCACTTGCACTGTCCCTTGTGCAGGGCTGGGATGAGCAGATCTGGGCCTGGCAGCCTTGTCCTGCTTAGAGGCCTTGTTAGAGTCTTGCTCAATCAGGACCGGAACAACTGCTTCAGCCCTAACAGAGGGTCCTTCCAGGCTTGCTTCTTCCCAGCAACCGGGGAATGGGAACAGTGCCGAGGCGAGCGTTTTTGGGGCCCAGGAGATCGCCGGTCCCAAGATGAGCACGGGATCTTCTGCAGTGCCGAAGACGGTACTGCAGGAGGGCACTCCGCACCGAAGCCTCGGGCCCGCGTCTTGAGAGGGCCGCAAAGCAGACTCCATGAGGAGTTGCTTGAGTCGAATCTCCCTCTCTTTTCACGTCCGGGGCTTGAACGCCTTACAGATTCTACACTTGTCTGCCTCATGGCGCTCCCCCAGACACCCGAGACAGGAATCGTGGGGGTCGCCCATAGGCATGGGCTTGTTGCAAGGCTTGTAGCCCTGGGACAGCATGTCCCAGAGCCCCGCAAGGCAGTCGCTGATGGAACTGCCCTCAACTACTAAACTACGCTTAATACTATAGGAAACACTTAACACTAACTAATAACAATTAATCGACAATTAAGATAAGAGAAGCTAGGGATAAGTGGAGCACTTGATGAGACAAGAGACCACTGTTCCAACAACCATCACGGGCAGTAAGAAGGAACTGAAGGGGGGTCGGGCCGGCAAGGTCTTATATAGAACACCATATCAGCGCCACTCCAGGGGGCTCCCCAGCCGGCCCGACGGGATAGCTGCTAGGGAAAAAGTTTCCGACATCCGTGCATGCAGTGCGCGCGCACACCTAACTGGAATTGATATGAGCAATCACTCGAAGAAGAAAATGGGTGTTGCCATACCAACTCTAAGGAGACTAATCAATTAAGGTGGGCTATTATCAGTAGGAGAGAAAAAACTTTTTAGTGATAATCAGGATGGCCCATTTCAAATACCTGACAAGAAGGTGTGAGTAACAGGAGAGGAAAAATTAGCATGGGAAAACAGTTTTGCTAATTAACTTGCAAATTAATTCCAATTCTGCAGTTTCTTGTTACTACTAGTACTACTGCAGAATTGGAATTAACTTGCAAACTGGACACCATTAAATTAGGCTTGAATAAAGACTGGGAGTGGATGGGTCATTACATACATCTGAAGAAGTGAGGGTTTTTACCCACGAAAGCTTATGCCCAAATAAATCTGTTAGTCTTTAAGGTGCCACCGGACTCCTTGTTGTTTTTGTGGACACAGACTAACAAGGCTATCCCCTGATACTTGACATATTTCTTAACATGTGGTGCCCAGAACTGGACACAGTACTCTAAAGGCCTCACCATTGCTGAGCAGAGTAGGACAATTACCTTCCATGTCTTACACACAACACTCTTATTAATACACCACAGAATGTTATTAGCCCTTTTTCGCAACTCCATCACATTGTTGACTCATTCAATTTGTGATCCACTATGCCCCCAGATCCTTTTCAGCAGTACTACCAGATTGCACAACTACAAAATGGGAAATAACTGGCTTTTAGTTTTTTCTTCCTAAGGGCATGGCTACACTTGCAGATGTAGAGCGCTTTGAGTTAAACCCGCCTTCGTAGACCACAGTAGGGAAAGCGTTGTACTCTGTCCACACTGACAGCGCACTGGCGTGGCCACATTAGCAGCTCTTGCAACAGCCACAGAGAGCACTGAATTGTGGTAGCTATCCCAGCATGCAAGTGGCTGCAACGTGCTTTTCAAATGGGGTGGGTGAAGTGGAGTATGACAAGGAGTGTGTTGTGTGTATGTGGGGGAAGAGTGGGCTTTTGGGGGGCTGAGAGCCTGTCAGCATGCTGTCTTATAAGTTCAGACAGCAGCACACACACCCCTCCTCTCTCTCACATTCACGGCATTCCACAGTAATGGTTGCTTTGGGTATGTCTACACTACAAAATTAGGTTGATTTTTAGAAATCGATTTTATACAGTTGATTGCGTATGTCCACATTAAGTGCATTAAGTCGGCGGAGTGCGTCCTCACTTCCATGGCTAGCATCGACTTACAAAGTGGTGCACTGTGGGTAGCTATCCCACAGTTCCCGCAGTCTCCGCTGCGCATTGGAATTCTGAGTTAAGCTCCCAATGCCTGATGGGGCAAAAACATTGTCACAGGTGGTTTTGGGTACGTCGCCATGCCCCTCCCTCCGTGAAAGGAACGTCACACAATCGTTTTGCGCCTTTCTTCCGTGCAGACACCATACCACAGCAAGCATGGAGCCCGCTCAGCTCACCGTCACCGCTGCTGTTCTGAGCATTGTAAACACCTTGCGCATTATCCTGGAGTATATGCAGAACCGGGCTAAGAGACGCCACCACGAGGAGGATTTTGATGAGGACACAGACATTCCTGAAAGCACGGGCTGTGGCAACTGGGACATCATGGCGGCAGTGGGGCTGGTTGATACAGTGGAATGCCAATTCTGGGCCAGGCAAACAAGCACAGACTGGTGGGACCGCATAGTGTTGCAGGTATGGGATGATTCACAGTGCTGCGAAATTTTTGCACGCGTAAGGCCAGTTTCCTCACCGAGGTGGAGAACCAGGAGCGCTCTAGCCATGGAGTAATATCACTCTACGTGCCTTGCCAGTGTGGACGGGTAGTGAGCTAGTGCACCCATAACTCGCAAGTGCAGCTAAGCCCCAAGTGAAGTACTATGCACTTATGTTTACTGAATTTCATCTTGTTGAATTCAGGAAAGTTCTCCAATTTGTTGAGGTCTTTTTGAATTCTTATTCCGTCTTCCAAAGTGCTTCCAATCTCTCCCAGGTTGATGTCATCTACAAATTTTATAAGCATGCTCTCCACTCCATTACCAAAGTCATTAATGAAAATATTGGCTAGTACTGAACCCAGGACAAACCCCCTGTGGGACTCCACCAGATACTTCTAGTTTGATAGGGGACCACTGGTAACTACTCTCTGTGTATGGTCTCTCAGTCTGTTGTGGTTTAGATGAAATTGCTATAAGGTGGGCACATTTCCCAACTTTGTTTATGAGAATGGCATGTGGAACTGTCAAAAGCCTTACTAAAATCAAGATATATCATATCTACTGATAGGCCAGTAACCCTATCAAGTAAGAGATTAGGTTAATCTGGCATGCTATGTTCTTGACAAATACATGCTGGCTATTATTTATAATCCTGTTGTCCTCTAAGTGCTTAATTGATTGTTTAATAATATGTTTCAATATCTTCAGTATCAGGTATCAAAGTTAGGCTGACGGTCTATAATTCCCCTAAGTACTCCTTGTTCCCCTTTTTAAAGAGAGGTAAAGTTTGCCTTTCTACAATCCAATCGGACCTGACCTGTCCTCCATGAGTTCACACAGATAACTGCTAATGGTTCCAAGATTGCTTCAGCTAGTTCCCTAAGTATCTCAGGATGAATTTCATCAGGCCCTGATGACTTAAATATATCCAATTTGTCGAAATATTTTTTAATCTGTTCTTTCCATATTTTGGCTTACATTTCTTCATCCTTTGCTAATATAAGTTGCGTTGAGCATCTGGTCACCATTAACCTTTTTAGTGAAGAGTGAAGCACTAAATACCTAAGCCTTCTTGAGGTTTTCTGTTATTACTTCTCCTTCCCCACTAAGTAGAGGCCAACACTTTTTTTTCTTGCTCCTAATATAATTTAAAGATCCTCTTTTTATTGCTTTTTATGTTTCTTGGTAGGTGTATCTCATTTTGTGCCTTAGCCTTTCAGATGTTGTCCTTACATGCTTGTGCTAGTCTTTTATACACCTCCTTAGCAATTTGTCCATGTCTCCACTTTTTGTAAAATTCCTTTCAGATTTTCAGGTCATTAAAGAGCTCTTGATAGAGCCATATTGACACACTTTCTAGTCTTCCTATCTTTCCTTTCTATCAGAATAGTTTGTAGTTGTGCCTTTAATATCATCTCCTTGAGAACCTGCCAGCTCTCTTGAACTTTTCCCCTGAGACATTCTTCCCAGGGGACCTTACCTGCCAGTTCTCTGAGTTTGTTAAAGTCTGCTTTTTTGATGTCTGTGATGGGTGGACTAGGTCTAGAGGCCCCACCTCACCCCGTCCCAGAGAAGAGCAGAGGAGAAGTCCTCTAGGCAGCCTAGAGTGGCTGCAGGGGAAGAAGCCAATCAGAGGGACTAGGAAGGCCATATAAAAAGAAGCAGCAGAACAAGCAGAGTAGTCAGTTACTTCCTGGAGCTGGAAGAGGGAAGGCCAGGTTCTTGGCTGGCTGGAAGAGCAGCAGGACAACAGACAGCTCAGTGTGGGCAAGACTGAGCCCAGGGAAGGTTGCCAAAGACTGAGGGAGCTAAGAAGGAGATCCTGGCAGGCTGCAGGGGCCAAGAAAAGACTGAGCCCAGAACCTAGCCAGACCAAGCGAGGGTACCGTGATGGGCCCTGCTGGACTGTTATAGAGGGCAGTGTCTCCAGGGAGGAAGCCTTGGCAGAAGGTAAAGACAATATATCCCAGAAGGGGTTTGTTTGTTCTGTTCCACCTACAGACAGTGTGAGAGGCTCAGCTGGAAGCCTGAGTCACTGAAGACCCGCCAAAGAAACCACTGACCAGAAGGGGGCACTTGTGAGAACAGGATGCTACCCTGTTACCACAAACCAAGAAACAGCAGGATCACATCTGACCAGAAGGGGCGCTCATGAGTGGTGGGTGCCGACCCTGTTACAAAGTCCATTGTCCTTATTCTGCTGGTCTCATGCCTTCCTTTCCTTGGACTCATGAAATGATCATTTCATGATCACTTTCACCCATACTACGTTCCACCTTGAGACTCACTACCAATTCCTCCCTGTTGGCCAGAATCAAGTCTGTTCCCAAGTTACTTTCTCCATTTTCCTTATGTTTCCTCTTATGTTTTGCTGTATTACTTTTTCAAACGATGACTGGATAGTAGAAGCTCCCCATCAGTGCCAGGTCTTGTGTTTTGGATATTTCTATTATTTGTTCTAGAAATGCCTCATCTGCCTCCTCTTCCTGATTTGGTGATCTATTGTAGACCCCTACCATGATGTCACCCTTATATTTTTTTTTACTCCTTTATCTTTACTCAGAGACTTGCAAATGGTCTGGCCTCTCATTTCCTCAGAACAAGTGTATATATTCTTGAGGTTTAATGCAACACCTCTTCCCTTTTTATCCTGCCTGCCCTTCCTGAACAAGCTATACCCTTAATACCAATATTCCAGTCATGAGACTTCTCATCAAGTCTCTGTGACACCAATTAAGTCATAATTTAGCTCATGGACTAAGACTTCCAGTTATTTATGTTTATTCCCCATAGCCCTTACATTTGTGTATAGTCAATTAGTTGTCAAGCAGATTTCCTCACTAATTTCCCTCTTGTTGCTCCTATGACCCTATCGTAAGTTTCCACGTCTCCCCCCACAACAGCTAGCCTTCTGTTAAGGTCATTTCTTTTTACACTTACCTTTGGGCTTTTGTCTCCTGCGCCTTTTAATCTAGTTTAAAGCCCTATATACCTCTACCCCAATAGAACACGACCCGATATAACACAAATTCAGATATAACATGGTAAAGCAGCGGGGAGCCCCGGGCCCTTTAAAGCACCACCCGAGCCCCACTGCTTTACCGCATTATATCCGAATTTGTGTGGAGCCCCGGGCCCTTTAAATCCCCACCCGAACCCCACTGCTGGAGCTCCAGCGGTGATTTAAAGGGCCCGGAGCTCCCCACAGCAGCTGGAGTACCGGGCCCTTTAAATCACCGCTGAGGAAGCCGGTCCAGTCCAGCACAGCATACCAGTTCTTGCCGGTACACCGTACCAGACCAAACCCAATATAATGCGGTTTCACCTATAAGGTGGTGAGATTTTTTTGGCTTCTGAGGACCACGTTATATTGGGGTAGAGGTATATATTATAAATGTATTTCCCATCCACCACCCAACTTTCATTAAGAAAGCTGAACTTTTTGATCAATTTTCCAAACAGTTAAAAAAAGAATCAGAATGGAATCATTCAGGCAATATTATACTTGAGAGCTATATAGAGAGTCACTAAGGTGTGACAATCACCTGGTCTGATACTTCCCCATAACACATGGAAGCAGGAACTAACCCATTTGGCCTGGGCTTAGATATTATGGTGATAGCCACTGTACAAAACTCTAAGCTACACAGATACAAGTGACATTGGAGAACTGGAAATCACAACTCCAGGCACAAGACAATTAAATGAGTGTCCTTATTTTTTCACCAAAAACAGAGTAACCAGCTGAAAACCAGCATGATAGTGAGTCACTTAAACAATTCTATTGTCTGTAGGAAGTTTCTTACCTTCATTGTATGGTACTGGATTGCCAATATTTGCACCAACCACATCAGCTGTTTTCAGAACATCTAAATCCATCAATATAATCACTCTCCTACAAACACAAAGCAAGCAACAGTAAAAACTCTTGACATCTTCCTGGACACTATATAGCCCTAGGCTATAAATGAGTCTTTTGCATACACACAGGCACTGCAATCACTACAGAAGGCAGATTTCCTGGGGAGGCACTGTCAAGAAGAAACACTCCATTATCAACCAGAGATTTAACCAATGCAGGTAAAAGTGGTGTAGACTGAAACAATATAGCACTTAATCAGGAAGAGTAGATAGCCATCTGAATGATGCATATGATGTTGATATGTAGTGATACCATCAACATTATTGTAGGAGCACATAAAATGTGCTACATTCCTTACAACTCTGCCCCAAATGACATAAAACTAAATACAAGTGAGTGTCAAATAGAAAAGGTGGACTGGGGAGAAAGAGAGTGACAGCAAAAGTTAACACAGTTACACATTCATGCATGTACACAATCTTGAAGGTTTGTTACCCTACCTTAATTTGCAATAGAAAGTTCAAGTACTTTACCATCTTAATACAAAAACAATCACCACCAGGGCATGTCCTCATTCATACTCTCACCCACAGCAGGTAATTTTCAGTGACTGAAATCTAACAATTATGCAGTTGGATGCATTTTATCCAGTTATTTCCATTTAATTACTACACAGATATATTAATATCTGCAACTAAGTACATTGCAGACAGGTACAGCAACTTTTATCTCTGCCGCCCTCAAACAGCCATCACGATTACATGATGTGTCAAGAGAAACACATGCCTCCTCCCTCATGTACCATACACACCACAATGGATATACCTATTATTAATCTCAGAACAACAGCACTTGACCTCATCATTTATGTAAGATGCAGCAGCATCCACTAGTCAGATGCATTTGTGTGCACATATCTAAATATACATAAATACCTTCCATCTTTCAGGCTGTTAACAATGTATCTGTTAATCTGGCAGATACAGTGGGCGGACAAGCGCTCCTCGTCAATTAGAGAATTCAGCTGTGTAGCCAACATGAAAGCTGCAAAAAAACAGAAGAAAAACCCTAAAACAACCAGCATATGCAGCCCTGAAAAGATGGCCATCATAGCTAACTGCAATCAATCCATTCAGGCCACTGGTCCTGCACAGATCTAAGGCCCGCCCAGTTAATCATCTCTCACAAACCAGTGCAATCACAAGTGAGAAAGTGTGAATATATCTCTGGAACATAAATCACATATTAACTCTCTGAAGTTTGAGAACAGAATACAACACCCTTGCAATGATATTTTGCCTAGTAGCCCAAGCCACTGAAGTAAAATTTATGCAGCAAATTAGAAAAAGATAGATTAAGAGCTGATAAATGGTTCTTGGACCCCACTACTATTAGTATAGTCCACTAATCACTGTTCTGTATGACTAAGCTGTTCTCCATAATTAACATGAATTCTTGGACACTCTGCAACAACTCAGAAAAGCTGGATTTTGTTTGTAAGATTAAAATGCAATTATAGATCCCAGAATCTAAATAAATAAATTCTATCCTTCACACATTCCTTTGGAACTTAGTTCAGCAGCAAAAACCACTCTGTCATTAATTTGGACAATTGAGTACAGTTGTTAGCCATGCACTTGTAAATTCTCATCACTATGCATTACTTACAGGATAGCGTGTTCACCCCATCGCTCATCAGCACACGGTAACGAGGTGGCCCATTTCCTGTGGCGATAGCACGGATGTTCTAGAAGAAAATACTTGAATTCTTAGCCCTTATCTGATTTTACAGGTGCACAGAGACAAAGTATGAGATCACACCTATTGGGGAGAGCTTACTCATAAAGCAGAAAGCTAAGATAGACAGATGACAAGCAATTAAAGCCTATCTCAGATGGACTAAAACATGCTTGCTCAGATTCATGCCAATGAGCTTTTCAGTGCTCCTTTGCTCACTTACAAGGCTTCCACCTCTTCATGTCCAAATTGGATTGTAAACTCATCAATGGTGTGTGTGTGTGTCAGGTACCTTATCTTTATGGACTTGTAGATCAGCATGTACAATTATAAGTACCCTAAGCTACGGATAATAGGAATAAGACGACACTTGAGGGAATACTCACAATGACTTGGAGGACAGGCCTTAAATTATTCTCTCCCTGCATTATGGCCTGTAAAGGAAGATAGAGGATTTAATCCTTTTGATTGGAAAACATTTTTAAAGCTTTGTGACTGAGGAGATTAGCAAACAAATCATTAGACTAATTATAATAAACTGTTCCCAAAACAGGGAATCAAACTTGGTTAGCATGCCAACAATGTGAACATCCTCAAAATTTCTGTTTGTTGTACAAGTGCAGCCTGATACCAGGAATAGGACAGACCATTTGTTGAGAGAAGCATTTCACCTCAAAAATCCCTGCACTTTATGGGAAGTGACAGGCTGATTTACCAGTTCATCAATTCTCACACAGTGGCCTGTCGAGCACTTTCAGGTAGCCTATAGAGCTGCTGCAAGTGGTTATACTTCCTACAAATTGTAACTTAGCCAAGGACCCTAGAGTTCCCAAAGCCCATCTCTTCCCTTTCCACATTTCTCTCTTTGTCAAGGGTGGGCAAACCTTTTGGCTTGAGGTCTACATCTGGGTATGGAAATTGCATGACGGGCCACAAATGCTCATGAAATTGGGGGTTGGGGTGCAGGAAGGGGTGAGGGCTTCAGCTGATGGGTTGGGGGTGCAGGAGGGTGCTCTGGGCTGGGACCAAGGGGTTTGGAGGGTAGGGGATCAGAGCTGGGGCAGGAGGTTGGGGCATGGGAAGGGGTCAGGAGTGCAGGCTCCGGGCATGCTTACCTCAAGCATCTCCCAGAAGCAGCAATATGTCCCCACTCTGGCTCCTCTGCAGAGGTGCGGCTAGGTGGCTCTGTGCGCTGCCCCATACAGAGGCACTGCCCCTGCGGCTCCCATTGGTCGTAGTTCCAGGCCAATGAGAGTTGCATGGGCGGCACTTGGGGCGGGAGCAGTGTGCAGAATCCCCTGGCTGCCCCTACGCATAGGAGCCAGAAAGGGGGACATGCCAGTGCTTCCAGGAGCCGTACAGAGCCATGGCACATGCGGAGCAGGGCAACCCCCCAACCCCACTCCTCACCTGGAGCACCGGAGAGGAGCGAGCCCCAGACCCCACTCCCTGACAGGAGCTTGAGGGCCAGATGTGGCCCCTGGGACGTAGTCTGCCCACCCCTGCTCTGTGTTGTGTATTTCTCCAACGTTCAATTCAAGTGTGATCAAATTGGCAACCACCAGAACCAGAATAGTAGTAAACACACACTGGGACTGAACTGCAAACAGTATCCAAGAGATCGGGCAGAAAGCACTATGGGTAATGAGAAAGATTCAGTCCCAATGAGGTCAATTTATTTTTTGTTATACTTTGTAGGGTTGTTGCTGACTCTCTTTTGCTCATATTAATTGTACATTTAACTAACTGTCAGAGGTACACTGATCATATGACAGTCATTCCCTTCTAACTTTATAAACCTCAAAAATAATAGGAGTGAAATTATGAACAGGCAGCAAGAATAAACAGCTCAGATACAGAAAGGCAGGTTATAACTAACCCGCTGCTCCACCACTTTAAATAAGAGTTTGTGTTCATAGAAATCCACAGCCAGACAGATACTATCCAGCTATAAGTTCAGGGCTGGAAAGGGAGGTATGTGTGACAGGGATCACTGAGGAAGTGACCATGGAGTGGAAGAATGTAACAACCCAGGGGTGTAGTGAAGGGGTTCTCAAACTGGGGGTCACAACCCCTCGGGGGTCATGAGATTATTACACGGTGGTCACGAGCTGTCAGTCTCTACCCCAAACCCCGCTTTGCCTCCAGCATTTATAATAGTGTTTTATATTAAAAAAAATGGTGTTTAATTTATGAGGAGGGGGTTGCACTCCGGCTTGTGGTGTGTAAGGGGCCACCAGTATAAAAGCCTGAGAACCGCCGGTGTAGTGAACGCGGGGCCAGAGCGCGTGATAACGTGTATCTGGCCCCGGTTGGCCCAGGGCGCTCCAGAGAAAGCTCGGGGAACCTGCCCTACAGTCGGGGGCGCTCACTACCCCGCCTAACCTCTATGGGGGCACCAGGGCGGGCGGGCACCGAAACCCTACCCCGCCCCACGGAAATAGACACCGCCCCCCTTCCCCTCACATGCCCCGCGCCGGGCCTCGGGCCCCTGCCCCCCAGAGCATTAGACACCCCCCGCCTCGCCTCGCCTCGCCCCTCCCCGAGTCTCGGACAGCCCGGCCCCGCTCCCCCCGGGGCCCGGGCCCGCTCCCCCGACGGGAGGAGGTGGAACCGCAGCGCCGCCGCTGGGCGGGCTCTGGGCAGCCCGAGCGCCCGCTCCCCCGAAGCCCCTCACCGCAATGGCCCCCTCGCTCAGCCGCGCGCTCATGGTGCGTAGCCTCCTAGACCGCGAGCTCTTCGCACTGCCGCCAAATCCTCCCGCTTGCCGCTCGGCCGTCGCGCAACTCCACCCCCTCAGCACGTACGTTACGCACGTCCGCACGTCAGCCACGCGGTACCCACCATTGGCCGGCGTGCTCTGTACGGCGGAAGTGACCCCTTTGGCCCGTTGTTTGTGTGGCTGTGGGCGCCGCCATTGGCTCTTCTGAGTCCCGCGGCTGAGGAGCGTGACTGAGAGAGGGGGTGAGGAGGCCGGGTCGTGTAGCCTGCTCAGGGGTGTGTAAGGCCGCCCAGGGCGCTAGTGGCGGGGCTGGGTACGGGTGGGTCGGGGCTCAGCGGCCTGCCTCTCCTGGGCTGCTGTGAGCGTCAGGCGCCGTGCCCCGGTTGCCCCCGGTGGGGCCGAGACACCCCCAAGCGGCGGGGACACTCTCCGGTTCGCAGAGTGGCTCTGTCCCGCCGTCTCTTCCCGCCCGCGGGCCATGGATCTGCCTGTGGAGAAGTGGGCGGCGTATGCGCGTCGGAGGTGGGCCTCGCTGGAGCCCCGTCTGCAGCAGACGCTCTCTCTGGCGGTGTCACTGAGGGACACCTTCCTCCTCTGCTGGCCTCTCTTCCAGTGAGTAGCCGGCCGGCCGGCTGACTGCCCCTCCCTCGGCATTGCCTGGGGTAGCCAGGCCGTGACTCTGCGCTTTCTAACTCCTCACAGGCCCGCGGATGAAGCATTTTTGCACAGCCTGGCTGCCCGTAACTGGGTGGGAAAGGATCCGAGAGCTGCACTTTTCTACAAGGAGGAGGGGAACAAGAGATTTCAAAAAAAGGGATACACAGCCGCACTCATCCTCTATTCCAAGGTAGAGTCAGAGGTGTTCACGCAGATGGAAAAATGGTTGCTTTGAGGGTACTTCAGCCTCAGGTTCATCTCCCGGTAGGAGGGTTTGATGTGGGGATAACTTTACTGGAACTCCACGGGAATGCTGAGGTGTTTGTGAATATTGTAACAGTCGTGTAAGATTAGCAAGGAAATCGCATTCTGGGGTGTCCTTGGGTACAACACTCATGGGAAGTTTTGTTCTGCATGGACCCTGCATGTAGCCAATCGATCTTCTTTAGTAACTGTTTTTCTACTATAGCCTGACCACATGCTATTCCCATCTCTGCTATGGGCTTGGGCAAGTCACTTACTGCTCTTTGCTCAGTCTGGAAAGGTGCTAAACTGTCTCAACTCCAGGTGATTTTCACGGGAGCTGAGAATGCTCTTAAATATTCAGGATTGCATCTATGATCTCTGTGTTCTCTACTTTCTATATATGTAAAATAAAAACATCTTCCTTACAAGGGTGTTGAGGCTTAATTTATAGGCTTTTGTAAAATGCATTGTGATCCTTGGATGGGAAGACTTTAGAGAAGGGCAAATTATTATGATTAATAGATTTTTAAAGCCAGAAAAGGCCTGTCTAATCATCTATCTGACCTCCTACAGATCACAGGCCATAGAACTGCATCCAGTAATTCCTACATCAAATACATTCTTTGTGATTGAGCTATAGTGTGTCTTTAAAAAGACATCCAATCTTGGTTTAAAGATTTCAAGTGATGGAGAATCCACCATGTCCTTAGGCAAATTGTTCCAGTGGTTGATTAATCTCTCCGTTAAAATTTTGCAATGTATTTCAAGTCTGAATCTAGTCTAACAGAAAAAGGCATAATGAAATGTTCTCATGCAAGTACTTATAGACTGTGATTTGAATAATCTTTTAACCAGATAATAACTAAATAGATTGAGCTTCTTAAGTCTTTTGCTGTAAGGCAGGATTTTCAGAGCTTGAGTAATATTTTTGCTCTGAACCCTCTCCAGTTTATCAACATCTCTCTTTGAAGAGTAGGCATCAAAATCAGGAATAATATTCCAGTAATGAGCGACAAAGAGTCCTGTGGCACCTTACAGACTAACAGACTTGATTCCAGTAATGGTTTCACTAATGTAATCTACAGAGATGATAATACCTCCCTGATCCTCTGTATTCCCCTGTTTATACATCCAAGAATCTCATGAGCCCTCCTAACTGTTATGGTGTGGAATAAAGATGGAAGAGGTCAAGATAAGCAAGATAGGATAATGACAGATTGGGCATGAAAATCTCCAGTACAATAGTCCAGTGGTTGGCACATAACAGGTTGAATTGACTCTCTTCACCCCACTCCTCTCCCTTTCCCAGCCGTGACCACACATATTTCATGTCCCAGAAACCAAGCTACCCATAGAACATATACCAATTCCTCTTTCTCAATGTGGCTACTACTCTTTTTGGTCTTTGCAGGCAGTGTCCCACAACAGCCCAGAAATGTCATTGTGTTATGCCAATCGCTCTGCAGCCCTCTTTCACTTGGGTCACTTTGAGGTAAGTACTAGATTTGACACAATCAAGGACAAACCATCAGCTATTCATTTTGAAAACTGGGTATAGCGAATCCAATAATGACAGTGAAGATTTGCAGCTATTCAACTGTTTTATATGCTGTGCCACAACTTCAAAAAAGTGGCATGCTGTGTGTTTCTGAAGGTGCCAGCACTGCATAATCCCACTATATGTTTCCCAAAATACGGCAGCAATCAGGCTAGTTGAAGGTGTTAAAATGAAGTGCCACTAAATTGGAAAAGGGCTCAACATTGTGTGGCATTTGGGGAGGGCTAGAGTAGGGTTTCTCTTTTGGGAATCTGAGTGGTGGATGATTTTAATCTGGTTTGTAATGTCTTGTTGCTGCTCTTTTTGTAATGGTTTTTATGGTATAGTTTTAGTGGATGATAAAGGTGCCTAGGGCTTGGTGTTGTGTCCTTTGCTGTTTATACAGGAAACATAATATGAAGAAACCACACTGGCATAGTGAAGTCCAAATCACTGTATTTACTAACCGTATACAATGTGCAGTGCCTAGCTACATTTATACACTGCTGCTTTGCGTTCCGGTGGCTTTTGAAACCGAGAAGAGAGGGAAAGCCAGTAGAGGGCTTACTAACTAATTAAAGCTATATTATCCAAACCCTGTACATTATACCTGGGATAGGTGTTCCTGGGTTTATTTAAATCCAAATTAAGATTAATAAAGTACAAAGTTTAAATACCAGAACAAGAGGCTGTGGCCCAATATGGTTTTAAAAGTGTTTCAAGCTGCAGGTGCATTTCAGAATTCCTTGGGAGTGTCTGCACTCTTTCTCTCTGTGGAATGGTCTCACTTTTAAAGTGGCAGCACTGTATAAGCCTTTACTCTGACCCCTGGTCAGTCATGGACCAGAAACTTAGTTAATGCAGTTCTAAATAAATGAAATGTGCCCAACCTCAGGTGGGGCAGAAGAGTAAAAATCTCTTTCTGGCATTTTTCAAAGTCATTTAAAAGGCCTCTTATATTCACTTCCAGGATTGTCTAGAAGACATTGACAGAGCTCAAGCCCAGGGCTATCCAAACAGATTGCAGCCTAAGATCTTGCTGCGGAAAACTGAGTGTCTGCTTCTTCTGGGGAGATTACAGGAGGCAGCAGAGGTCATCAGCAAGGTGGAGAGTAAAATAGCTATGGATCAGAGTCTACCTAGTACCACACGCCAGATTCTGCTAAGAAAAATCAGTCAACTTAAAGTAAAAGCACATGAGAAGGAGAATAGCTCAGTATCGGTACCGGAAGCACTCAGCAAAACTCAAAAGGACTTGGAATTCTGGGAAGAAAATGGTAAAATGTCAAGTGCATTTTCATCTGTGAGCTTGAACTTTAACTCCTGCAGAGGACGTCATCTGGTTGCCACCAAAGATATTCTGCCAGGGGAGAGCTTGGTGAAAGAGGAGGCCTTTGTAAGTGTGCTCAGCCCTGGGAAGAACCTGTTGCTCCAGGACAGTGCTGAAACAACATGGGATACTAGGGTCACTAACGGGGACCTCCACTGTCATCACTGCTTGAAGCGGCTCTTGGCTTCAGTGCCCTGCAGGGGGTGTAGCTATGCCAAGTACTGCAGCAAGAAGTGTGTACAGCTGGCGTGGGAGCACTATCACAGTACAGAGTGCCCATTAGGGGCACTGCTGCTCACACTAGGGGTCTTCTCCCATGTGGCCTTAAGGACTGTTCTAGTGGCTGGATTTGCAGAGGTTAGCAGCTTAGTGAAGCAGTTTCATGGAGATGACAAGGAACTTCACAAGGCTGAAGCCAGAGGTAAGAGTCAGGATGAGACACGAGATTCCACAGCTGGCATGGAGGGTCTCTCTGAGAAAGCAGAGCCTTTGATTCCTGATTGTGAGGATGATGGACAGTACCGAGGTTCTTACCAAGCTGTCTTCAACCTTTTGACCCATGCTGAAAAGCACAGTCCTGAACATAAGTTCCTTTGCAGCCTGAGCATAGTAGCCATATGCAAGAAACTGCAAGAAGCAGATCTGACCATTTTGAGTCAGGGGTCATGTGAGAGCCAGTCCAAACTGAAAGCACATATGACGATGTCTGCTGAATTGTCTCCAGAGCTGAAGATTCTGGGAGAAGCAATGCTGAGACATATGTTGCAGCTGCACTGTAATGCGCAAGCAGTGACCTCAATCCGGGAGTCAGGTGAGTGAGAAACTGTACTCTTCTTCTCTCTTGTCCTTGTTGGATTGTCCTTTGGGAGGATATAGCGAATGAATGAGCACTCTTAAAGAGATCCCACTGCACTCAGGTAAACTTTGTGTAAGAATCTTATCTCACTAAAACCTCATAATCTCTTTTACAATGGAAACTTCCATATTCTTTCCCAGTGGTGTGCCCAGCACAGAATCATACAAATGTAGGGCTGGAAGGGATCTCAAGAAATCATCGTGTCCAGCCCCCTGTGCTGCGACAGGACCAAGTAAACCTAGATCATCCCTGCCAGATATTTGTCCAACCTGTTTTTAAAAACTTGCAATGATGGAGATACCACCACCTCCCTTGAAAGTCCATACCAGAGTTTAACTATCATTATAGGTAAAAAGTTTTTTCTAATATCTAACCTAAATCTCCAGGACTGCAGATTAAGGCCATTATTCCTTGTCCTACCTTCAGTGGACATGGAGAACAATTGATCACCATCCTCTTTATAAGAGCCCTTAACATATGAGAAGACTGTTTTCCAAATACCCCCCTCCCCCCAGCCAGTCTTTTTTTCTCAAGACTAAATGACCATTTTTTAACCTTTCCTTCTAAAAGGTTTAGAAAATCTGACTTGTCATTTTTATAGCTCTCCTCTGGAATGTCTCCAATTTATCCACATCTTTCCTAAACTGTGGCACCCAGAAATGGACACAGTACTCCAGCTGAGGCCTAACCAGTGCCAATAAAGTGGGACAGTTACCTCCTGTGTCTTATACATAACGCTCCTGTATATACACCCTAGAAAGATATTAGCCTTTTTCACAGCTGCATCACATTGTAGATTCATTCAATTTGTGATCCGTTATAACCCCCAGATCCTGTTCAGCAGTACTACCAACTAGCCAGTTAGTAGTTGTGCATTTGATTTTTCTTTCCTAAGTGGAGTATTTTGCACTTATCTTTATTGAATTTCATCTTGTTGAATTCAGACCAGATGTTTTGCTGTGATTAGATTCAGTGCCTGGAATATGAGCAAAGTAGGTCACTAAGTCTGATTTCATGATGTATTTGTCCCCTTTTATGTTGTGTGGTCTTTAGAGTCTGGAGCCAGCGTTGTAGCAGATAGTGAGCAGGTGCGCCTGGCCACAGCCCTCTTCCCTGTCACCAGCCTCCTGAACCATTCCTGCGACCCTAATACTAGTGTGACTTTCAGTGGGACTGCTGTCACAGTCAGGGCATCGCAGCCAATCCCAAGAGGGCAAGAGATTGTCCATTGCTATGGTAAGTTGCAGTCCCTTTCAGGAATACATAGGATACACAGGTGATCTTTCACCTCTGCAATCCCTGCAGTATCATGGCCACAAGGGTCACATTTCTAAACATGTGTTTGGAGTTTATCTCTGTTCTATCCACACATGCATGTGGGTGTGCACAACCCTGCGTCAATGACATCAGCATGAGACCTCCTACTCCTGCTGTTTGTCTCGTACAGTCACTCTCTAGTGCATCTCAAGATGTGGGACCCACAGTTTACAGCCCTGACATAGAGGCACTGGGCCACACCAACCCCTTCTTCACTCCCTTTGATTTCATTGAAAGGCCTCAGATGTGGGTGGGAAACCCAAAATGTAATAAGCCATGGATTATATATTTCCTCTCAATCCATGGCAGGGTGGATTTTAGTCTGTAGTTGGGTACCCAACTTCCCTGCTTTCTTAATGTATTATCTCTTTGACTCATTATCATCCCTTTGTAGGGCCTCACCGATGCAGAATGGGGGCTGCTGAGAGGCGGCAACGGCTCCTTTGTCAGTATTTCTTTGAGTGTCGATGCCAGGCCTGCCTGGATGAGTTGGGGTCTGATGTCACAGCCACAGGGGATATATTCTGCTGTTCCAGCTGCCATGCGTCAATGCAGGTAACCGTTTCATAATCACAACTGTGTAACTTTTGAAGTGTTAGTAAAACTAAATATTCTCTGCACTCTGGCATTGTACTGTGAGGGCAAGGGGGGGATCTGAGTCCAGGGCCCCTGCTCTTGGGACTAGGCAGAAGTGAGAGATGGTCTCGTTATTCTCTAGCAACCCCCTTGGAAGACTTGTACTTCTCCAGCCTGTCTAGAGGTCCCACTCAATACTGTTTTCTCCCCCCACCCCCACAATCCTCTAGATGTTTGGAAACCCCTTAAAGTGTCTGCGCCCTTGCTCTCAGTAAGCCCTTCACAAAACCCATTTCTCAAGGAAGGTTTATAAACTAAAAACAGTCCTACTAGGGCCCTAACAGGATGTGTGCATTACTCTCTCGAGCAACCACGAGATCATATGATCTTTGCCCTAATCCTCCACCAACCTTGTGGTAGTCTCTTTTCCTGTTGTTCTGTTCTTGTCTTTAGATTGTAAGCTCTTAGGGTAGAGACTCTGTTTCATCTGTTTTTTGTAAAGTACCCTGCACAGCCATGTTGTTGTTTTTACTTCTAAAACAGCTGTTGAGCCATGAGTCTTCAAGAAAGAGGGAAGAAAAAGTGTGTATTTTCTGTGAAGATTAATGGGGTGGTTCATGCCTTATTTTGGCCTTATCTAAGTGGACTCAGGCTGGCACTATTGCCAGGACTACTCCTTCAGCTTTCTTCCAGAGCTCTGAAGATATAACACCAGCATACGGACTGGTTTAAAGTGTGGCTTGGAAACAGTGTAATAGCCCTGTGATACACTACAGAGGAGTAGAGATACACAACTCTATGCTTTCTATGTGCAGAAATGATCGTAAAGGTTGCTTGGTCTAGATAAATTAGTCCTGCCTTGAGTGCAGGTGACTAGACTAGAAGACCTCTTGAGGTCCCTATGATTCTATGACTTACACAGGGGGAAGATGTGCTTCGTTGTTCCAGTGGTGCTTGTACACTATTGGTTGGCAGGGATCACCTCCTACACCAGTTATGGGACCTTCAGTTGCAAGTTCGAACAGCACTGGGACTTCTCAAAGACAACCAGCCAAGTAAGAGAACCAGCCATCTGTCTTGGACCTTGTTCAGTTCATTACACAAGTACAAGTAATCTTTATAGCAAGATCCTGGTCCCAGCCACCAGATGGCAGTTTTGCCCAAGCATTTAGGTACTGCTGATATGAAGCTGGAATCCCTGGCAGCACAAGTGGTAGGCTGCTTATACTGCTGATCAGACTCGGAGGCTAAATCTCACGTTTGCTCCACTGGAATATGAGGGAATTCAGGGAAATGTTAAAGGTTCGGGCCCAGACCCAATGTTTCAGAAGGCCCCCCTGCCCCCGGTGACCCTTAGGTTAGACAGACTTCAGACTGAAATAGAAATGGTGACCCAGCTAATTCTGCAAGAACAGCATATAAAGTCCAGGGCTAACTGCTCAAGGCTGGAGGGGTGGGAATAGAGTGGACCCGATCTCACTTCACAGATCATGGTTAACTGGCACCTGGAATGGGTTTATGTCTCGTGGTAAAGTGCTTTTGTTCCCTGGATTTGCAGATCAGGCGGTTGAGCTGCTGATGAGGTGCCGGGTGGATGCTGAGAACTTCCTGTCTGCAGAGCACATGCTGGTGGGCGAGATTGAGGATCACCTGGCACAGGGTTATGCCACACTTGGTAAGATGTCTTCCTGTCCCCTCTGGGGTCATTTTCCTATGGCTGGCTTATTAAATCTAATGTCTGATGGTCTGTTTCCTTTCTCACCTCCCTTCTCTTATTGCAGCCCATTAAACTGACATGGCAGAATCTTCTTAGGAATCTAGTTTTAGCCACAAGCTCTATTCGCAGCCATCAGGCACTGGCTGTGTGACCTTGGGTGCATCAGTTTCCCACTCTGTACAATGAGGATAACACCCCTCTGTTACTTCCTAGAAGGACTGTGACTCTTAGTTCACTAAGGTTGCAAAGTCCTTCGAGTTCCTTCCCTGGCAGTGGCTATAGAAAGGGAGCTCTAATAATCCATTCTCTTTTTGGCCAGGAAAGTGGCAGGAAGCAGCGAGGCACCTGCGGCGCAGCATTCAAATTGTGGAAGCTCGTCATGGACCGTCCAGTGTGGAAACGGGTCATGAACTCTTCAAACTGGCACAGATCCTCTTTAATGGGTAAAGAGCCCCATTCCAACAATCTCACCCTTCATTCTACAGCTCTTCCCTGCTTTAGTCCATGTGCCTTGTGTCTCTGAGATGGGGGTGTGGCAGGAAGTCCTTGGCATCATTAGTCCCTTTGCAAGGTGTCTTCCAGGACTGCTGGATGTTCTGGCAAAGGGGAAACATCTGCCCTTTATCCAGGATGAGGTGGAGGCTGTGAAGTATTTGGATCAAATGAAAGTTTCCTTCAGTTGGCTAGGGAGCCATCTCGTGTTCCTTTTGGCATCCTTCCCACTCATTCCTCTGTCCCACTCCTGTCCTATCGTCCTCTTTCCTGTTACCTCTTCTCTGGCATCCCAGGTACCATAGAGTGTGTAGACCCCAGTACTACAGTGCTGCTGACACTTCCTTTTAAAGTGACAGTGCCTCAGATGCTTTCTCTTCTTGTCATTGGCCAGCAGATCCCATTACTTATTTTGTAGACCCCTTTTTTATCAGTATTTCTGGTTTAACTGTCTCCCACCTTGGCAAGAGTGGCAATAAGATAATATCGCCGTTTTTCCAAGGGTGAAGCACTTTGAGTTCCCTGGCTAAAACAGTGGGCATTTACCTGATAGCACAGGTGCCAACTTTTGTCAGCACCGGTGAGTGCTCCCGGCCCCACCCCGACTCCACCCCTGCCCCAGAGTCCCCACCCCAACTCTGCCCCTCCCTGCCCCTATTGGATCCCTCCCCAAATCCCCACCCTGGCCCCACCTCCTCCCTCAAGCCGCGCACTCCCCCTCCCTCCCAGGCTTGCCTCGTGAATCAGCTGTTTCGCAGCACAAGTGCTGGGAGGGATGGGGGAGAAGTAGGACCCAGCGGCGCGCTCAGGAGAGGAGGCGGAGCGGAGGTGGTGGTGAACTGGGGTGGGGTGGGGAGCTGCCAGTGGATGCAGAGCACCCACCAATTTTTCCTTATGGGTGCTCCAGCCCCAGAGCACCCACAGAGTCAGCACCTATGCCTGATAGTGATGGGATGTGGGGGGTGAGTCCTACCCCTGTGATCAGGGAATTTCTGTCTCAGTGAAAGAAGGAAGAGGTGCCTGAGTTGTCCTGGCTTAAGGGGGAATGGAGGACAGGATGAAGAGTGCTGAATGAATGGCTTCATCAAATGTGCTGAGGGAAGTTTGTCCCCTAAATCTTTCTCACATTTCTTCCCTCTGTACTTCAGGTTTGCAGTGTCTGAAGCTCTGTGCACAATTCAAAGAGCAGAGACGGTTTTGTCTGTGCACTGTGGCCCTCTGAATGCCCAGGTCCAGGAGCTGCAGGAGATGAGAGCCTGTCTGCTGGAGCTGCCCAGAAGCCTCCTTCACAGGGTTGAGTGACTAACAAAGGAAGCTGGAGTGCTGCACTCTCCTCAGGAAGTTAAGCTCCATGTGGCAGGGCAGGGCCTGGCTACAAGCTGGGTGAGCTCTGAAATGTCCCTGGGGAGGGCCAGGGAATGAAGCTGATCACTGCTGAAATGGGAGAGGACACCACTGGGGTACTGACAGAAGGGCTGTCTCATAGAAATGAATGTTGCTATAGAATTTCTTAACATGCTTTTGAGAGCCTATTATGCATTTTTCTGAAGTTGTGGTTCTTCCCTGGAGGGTTAAATGTTGGCCCTATGCACACAGCCCCCCCGACACCCACCACTATTGTTTGCTTTTGAAAACTGTGAAGTGCTTGCCTGTCATTCAGCACACCTGTTCCTGCAAACATGAGACACGGGGCTGGACTGAGGCAGGCAGCAGGCCGGGAAATGTAGAGCCACAAGATGCAATAGAAGTTGGGCCAGAGCAGTGGGGCTCACCACAGGGGACACATGGTGACGTTGGAGGAACTCTGGGAAACTGGTATGGGGACCGAATGCAAACCAAACCAGGGCCTGTGTTACAAGGGAAAACACTGCGGCGCTTTGAGTTCGTGGCAAAAGCTCTTTTATTGCAGCATGTAGGGATAAGATTTGCAAGTTTGACTGTGCAGCAGAGCAGGGACCCAGCATTCTTCCCAGTTACCCCGGCCTTTCTGGAGGACTCTAACATTGCAGGCTGCTGTCAAGGGAGCTAAGTGCTCCTGGGGTCCAGGATTTTGCCAATAAAGAGGAGGGTTCCTGTGGTGTCATCCCGCAGCACAAATAGGAACGGTCTGTCTAGATGGTAGTCGAGGGGGAAGGTCAGGCGAGCAGCATTCTCTACAGGGTTTGGTGTGGATCTTGCCCCATCTTCATTTAGTTCCAGGACTGCCTTGTGTTGCACATGAGAGAGTTTGGTGGATTTGGGAGAAATCTTGCTGAAGTCAGGTGATGTGAAGAGTGACTGGAGCCCTGTGGGAAAGGAGGAAGATTCCATTAGCTGGGAAGAAGGGGCCTTCTGGGAGGGGAAGTAGACAGTGCTGCAGATTGGGGCCGTACTACTAGTGCTAGGTAGGGTTGCCAATCCTCCCGGATTGGCCTGGAGTTTCCAGGAATTAAAGATTGTCATGTGATGAAATCTCCAGGAATAAATCCAGCCAAAATTGGCAGCCCTAATCATAGGGCCCATTGAGCTCATTGGGGGATGGTGGGAGTGGGCCCCAGGCAGAGCCTATGTGAGAGATGGAAGCATGAGCTGCAGTTGTCAATGAAGTCCATACATATGACAGCAGGACCTAGCTTGTGACCATTGGCTGCTTGTTCTCAGGAAGCTGAAGGAGCAGCTCTGCTCGCTGCTCTGAGCCCCAGCAGCCCGCAGAGGGCCATTCTGTGTACATACTCATCTCCTGCAGTGTGCTGCTAAGTGCCTCCTCAGAGCTCAGCTTCAGCCTGGGTATGCTCAGCACAGCGTGAATTGTCTTCAGCTCCCTGTCTATGTCACGGACAAACTCCGAGGTGAGACTCTCCTCAATCAGGGTCATGTTCTGGGTCACCTTCTGTGGCAGGAAGAACATAGCACTGACGCCGCCTGTCAGTGGTAGCTGGGCAATCTGGAAGTGTAGTAAAAAAAGACAAGGAGTTATCTCTAAACGCACCAGCAGAATCTCTCAGTGCCAGCTGTGGTCTCTGAATCTTGGTTGGCCAGCCAGCACTCCACCTACCAGGTTCTTCCTTCCCGCCCTGCTTATCTGCTATACCACAGGTTCCCCTTGCCCCTCCACGGTACAGACTTCTGCCCTAAACCCTGTTCCTCCTGCTATGAAAGGAAATGCAAAATGCAACATCTTTCCTGTGAGAATCTGTACTGAATTGCAGTATGGGGGGGAGCGGAATATTCAGCTGGAACTTTGACCCCTATACTGATGCTGTGCTATGCACAGTCCCCAGTTCTGGGAGTCTGACCCAGGGCCAGCTCTGCCTAGCTCACTAGCAACTTTTCCAGCTATTTCAGGAACAGCCTTGATGAATTCCCAGAAGCAGCACTTTCCCTCCCCTGTCAGAGGGAGGATGCTTACCAGAGGGTGGAGCTCCATTAGGAACAGGCTGGAACCACGTGGGAGAGCGAATAACTTGCCACTTTTTGAAAGGCAGTGAGTCAGAGAGGAACTTCTACCAGAGCCTGTCCTTCCCTGCAACCTATCCCTTTCCTCCCTGCCCAGCTGGGGCGGCTGTACAGACTAGAGAGACCTTTGTGCTACTTAAAGCTGTAGTTGCTTGCCATATGATCATGGGGATGTGTAGTTCTCTGACCAAACCCAAAGCTCTCTGCCCCGGTGTAAAGAATAAGAGTTACAGGAGTTTGGTGGAAGGGGCAGAACTCACCCTCTAGTCAGGGGGGAGCTAGTGAGTAAAGATGGATCTTTCTCTAGTCTAGGGCGAGGTGATTTTGCACAGGGGTTACATTCTCTTTCTTGCTCAGTCCTTCACCTGACCTTGCAGTTGAGTTCTGAGTCGAAGCCATATCGCAGTATGGCTTTGGGGTCCGACATCATGGGCACCTTCACAGATCTGTCTTCATCCAGGTGGAAGTCCTGCGGCATAGTCTTTGTGGGGTCAAACTTGGTCCCCCACTGTCCTATTTTTTAAAATAAAACAGGAACGTTCAGGAATAATGGGAAAACCTAAGACCTGGGTGTGTAGCCAGTGGAATGGTATTGTGGTTTCATACATGAAAGAGCCCTGCTTTAGGGGATTGGTCTTGGTAAGTGGAGGATGATAGAGGTCAGAAAGCCAGTTACAGGGATCAGCTATACTTGCAACTTCGTCTTATTGTTACTGTTGGCTCTCTAGTCCCTTCCATCCCATCTGAGGTTTGGCCAGATTGGACATGAAGTCAGCTGACATATGCCGGTTGGGTGGAGGAGCAGCTGGAGAGAGCTGATATTTTATTTATGTAATTATAAATACATAACTATTTTATACTTTATATGCATAAATATAAGTGGTATTGCTAATCTCCACCTACCCTTTGTGTATTTGCTCATTGTTAACTCTCCTGGCCAGGGACTGTTTGTACCCGTTTGGGGAGCACTCAGCACAACGTGGCCCTGAGCCTGACTAGGCCAATAGCTGTTCTTGGAATATAAATACTTGATGTCTGGATTCCCTAGAACAGCTCCCCAGTATCTCCTGTCCATGGAGAGAGGTGGTGTGGCAGGCACAGTCCCATCTGCACGCTTGATGAATCTCCTTCCATTGGGCAGGACATTCTGTCTTTCATCCTTACAGGCTTTCACTTTCCTCCTTCCCTGACCCCTTTTTGCAAGCAGGTCAAGACTCAGCTTCCTGTGAGTAGCGACTCCTCCCATGGGAAGTTCTTTCCACGTTCATCAGGCATCTGTCCCACCTCCTTTACTAAACTCACAGTAGAGACTCTATATCCATGTGTTCAAAGAAGTTTCTTCCTGTCACTCTGTCTTTCTGCCTACTTCTTCAATGTGCCCTGGCCAGAATGTGACCTTCCCTCCTGTATTTTCTGGCATGCAATTAGGAGACACCCCCCCACCCCCAATGAACGATGGTAAGCTCTTACCTTTGAAATAAGCTGCCCCGATGAGGAAGATGCTGATGCCTGTAGGTATCTCCTTCAGGAATTTGACAATCTTTCCCTTGGTCTGTTGTTGCACCCAGTTGTTGATGTCTTGAAGGTCTGAATGGGCATTGCCAGTCAGCAACTTGGGCCGTGCCCCATAGGACTTCTCCAGCTGGCTCACAAACCCCATTTTCATTCTCAGTTCTGAGGGGCAGAAAGACCATTACTGCAGCCTACTCCCTCTATCAGAGACGAAATCCCAAGGCAATGAGGTACAGCTGAAGGCCTGGCAGTGAGCAACCCGTGCCCTTTCCTGCCATACTTACAGATATCTAAGCCCTAGTCTTCTAAATACCCATTGTTGTGATACACAGGCATGTGCAAACCCCTAGAGAGTCTGACTAAAGCTGTGTGGGGAACTGATGTATTTAGTCTCGCAGCCGCATCCTATGCTGTAGTCTGCCAAAACCTTCAGCTAATGGGTAAAGATGGGTGATGGGAATCAAACGGCCGCCTGTAGCTGCCACACTTTGGTGTCTGACTCTAGCCCTGCCCCTACACTCCTTACATGATTACAGCGTATTGAGGAGCTTGGATCTTCCTCAAGCCATCAGGTTGACGGGGGGAAGTGGGAGATTTTAGCATTCTTATCAAGATGGTCTAGAGCAGAGTGAAACATGGCATTTTAACTGACTCGGAGGGGTCAAACAGTCCTATATGATCTGTCTTCCAGGTGGGGGCTGATCATTACTGCAAAGCGAAAGATATATTCAAACTGTATCTGGAACTGAAAATACATCAGATGGCTCCTGGGAGGTAGGCACAGCTGGAGTGAGGCTTAGGGAGGAGATTAAATTATCAAAGCAAGTTCTTCATGGGTCCCTTCTGTGCCAGCAGCTCTGTTGCCAAGTGCCCTGTTGGCACGTCTTTGATTTTAATAAACATTTTCCGCTCTATATAGGGACCCCCAAGATTGTTACTGCATGGTGCAATCAGCACAGGGCGGAAGCAAGTGCTTAGGCTTCAGACACAGCTGTGTTCTTTAACTGAAGCCATTGGTGCCTGTGACTGTTACCCATCCATTCTGCTCTACTGACTGCTGCTCAAGGACAAAGACAAGATTTACGTAGGCAGGTGAAGAAAGGTTTTTACTTCTCTCCACAACAATGCGGGTGGCACTTCTTAGGCCCTTTACAGGCGCAGTGATGCTAGCCAGCAGCTCCTTGTAGGTGTTGTGGACCTCAGCCTTGTTAAGCAGGTCGTAGAAGAGAGTACGAGAAATCAGGTCTTCTGTTCGCTCTCCAGCACCTGCCAACCATAAATAAAGGAGCATGAGGTCCCCCCTCCAGCCATGCACAAGAATGCATGAGGAGGAGGAGGAGGAGGGACTCACCTAGTAAAAGGCCAGAAAGTGCGGTAGCTACACTGAAGGGAGACAGTAACACATTGGAGGTGGGAGTCTTGCTCGACTGCTGGCGATACAGGTCATAGCCAAAGTTGGAGACTGCAGCTGCCAATTTGTTTACAGGGCTTTTGTAGAAGGGATCTTCCTCCTCAGCTGCCTCTGTGTTGCCTCTTTCAGGGGTACCGGAGTCCTTGCAGGCACAAGAAACACTTCTTTAGAATTGCTAGGCATCAGAAGGCAGGAGCAGTATGATAGCCAGAGAACTGTTCACCTGCAAATTGCCTTACAGACATTCCTCTTCAAGCTGGGGAAGTCCTGGCCTTGTCTTACCGCACACAGTATGTCATAGGCAGAGCTGGGAATAGAACCCAGACCCTCCTGCTGTACCTACTGGAGATTCCACCATGCTTTTATCTGGGCAGAGCAGGACTTACCTTTCCCATGTCATTGCCCGTGATGGTCCTAGGTTGTCCTTGGCAGCTCTGGAGGATGGTGCTTAATATTCCCATTTAGAATTTTAATTTTGGAAGTTTTATGCACCAAGTTTCTCACTCTCCTTGTCATGTTTTTTATCACACTCACCTGCTCTGCAGCCGAGTCCTGAGATCTGCTGGGGGAGGCTAGGAGCCCTAGCCACAGAAGAACAACCAGAGTCTGCATGATGGAACCTAGAAGGGCAAAACACAATAGAGCTGTTTGTCCTAGTCAATCTGCCTACTCATTTGTTCCAGC
Organism: Mauremys reevesii; assembly: GCF_016161935.1. Taxonomy (NCBI): domain Eukaryota; kingdom Metazoa; phylum Chordata; order Testudines; family Geoemydidae; genus Mauremys; species Mauremys reevesii. The sequence goes on from NC_052642.1 coordinate 24,261,749, forward strand.
TAGCTCTGCCTGCTACACCCAGCCGGACCTGCATGGGCATCTAGTACGTATCTGCAGCAGGACCTGCTGTGCACAGCTGATCAATTGCAAATCCTCAGCCTGTGGCTTCTTCAGCTGGTTCAGCTCCAGCTGCTTTGAGCTTCTTGAGAGTGTGGCATGCGCATTTGTGGACATGTGGGCAGGCGTGCCTGTGCCCAAAAGCAGAGGTAGAGACGTGATGCAAATCACACTGGCTCTCAGACAAGACACCAGACTCCAAGGCCCTGAAAGGTACTAGATCAGATCAGTGCACAAGAGACTCTTCTTGCTGCTTTACAGCCCGTGCATTCAAAAAGTCAGTAGTCATTCAAAAGCAGCAAGTGCAACAACTAACACTGGATGAAATAAAAGAGAGTCAATGGGCTGCTGTTGTCCTGAACACGCACATACCCCCTGCCCAGCCCTCCAATTCACTCCCTAGTCTCAGGCTTGCTCACTGAGTAGCCCTATCCTTGGAGGATTACTGGCTGCATAAGCACCTTACTACCACTCTGGCTCCGTTGCTGATTAAATAGCATCATTGCTGGGCTCCAAAGGGAGTCCCACGAACTCTTCCTACCCTAAATGCATACCATGGGGTAGAGGCTAAAGCAGAGAGGAGGTAAAGGACAGGACTGGGCTTACTCAGGATTCCTGATAGAAAAAAACCACCAAGCTCCCTAGGGCCACTAATCCTGTTTTTTCAGAAATCCAATGTTAACCTCTCCAGTGTCTGCATAGGAGGATTCTGTACAATGAAGTGTCTGGTCCAAAGGGTATGTTACCCAAACTTTCCTCCTCAGTAAATTAGAGCTATTGCAGGGATGCCATGTCCCTGAGGTCAGATGCCACAGGGGCTGGGTGAAAGCAGTGTTTATGTAAATTCCAAGGAAATTAAAGGAAGGGCGCTTGTATTTAACTAACCCCTGTGAGCCCGTGCAGCCAGAGGAGTAGGAGCCTGCACATGTGTTTCAGATTAAATGCAGCTCTAAAGCAAACATGGCTGTTGGTAGAATTGCAGACTCTGAAAGCCACATGTCCACAATAACTACAATTCAGGGACCAGCCTGTTCAGGCAGAGGATTCCCCTACACCCTCTCTCCATGGTAGCAGTTTTGCTTTAGGAAACACTGTGCCTCTACAGCCATCCTTTGTTAGTCTCTAAGGTGCCACAAGTACTCCTGTTCTTTTTGCAGATACAGACTAACACGGCTGCTGCTCTGAAACCTGCCAAAAGAGATTCCTCTGTAGCATTGTTTCTGTTTAGAGCAGACATGAAACTGGCTATGCAGTCCAATTTCGCAAGACTCATGGATTCTCTCCCTGCATCTATGCTCAGACACCACCCCTCAGCCAGGAGAGCAGTATTCTGGATTTCTTTCAAGTGCAGAAAATATGCTCCGAGTGGAGCTGCTGTACTGGACCAAAGCAATGTTAGGTGGTGTGAGGGTGGAAGTGATTCAGGGACTTTTCGTTCCTGGGAGAGTGAGCCTCATGGTGAGGATTTCTGAGTAGGCCTGCCTCCTGTGGAACACGTGAGCAGAGAGATTCTGGCTGGATGCTGTCTGAGGATGTCTGCTGCAAGTAGATTCTTCACCTGGCTTTCCCATTATGCTTAGTGTGAGAGGTTTGCTCTGGGCTAGGCATGAGATGTGGGTTTTCCATGAAGTGTGGTCTTTTCTCTGAAAAAAGGCTCTACAATACTCTCTGCTCCCAACTGCGCTGTGCTCCTGGGAGCATGAGAATGGAGGATGCATTCCCAGATTTTATCATCTTTGCCAAGATTGTCACCACCCTCCTATTTCTCAGGCTTTGCCAAGAAGTGATTTCCATTTTACCCCTGCTGAGCTTGAATGGGCCTGAACATCTGGATTCTATTTGTGCAGTTCTGATGCACACAGCCAAAACTGCAGATAGACAAAGTCATGGCTGGAGCAAAGATGGGGTGATTTCTAGCATAACTTTAAAAATCTATAGCTGTGTTTAAAAAGAAAGGAAAAGTTCTAGAGCATGCAGGGTCTGGTGTTAGACTCAGAAAGAGCAGGTTGGGAAACAAGCTGAGAAGATACTTTCAAAGCGTGAATTGTCCCATCCCTGGATCTCTGCAGCTCTGCAATAAAACAGCATTCTCCCAGGCTAGAGAGTTCTGAAGGTCTCTAACTATTCTTGAGCACATTGGAGTGTGGGATATCTCACAGCCCCTCACCTATGAGGTCTGTTTCTCTCTATTGGGGGGTGTCTCAGAGCACCTCACCAAGAGGGTCTGACTCAGTTTTCTGCTAGACTCAGTTTCTATTGCAAAGAAAACTATCTAACTGCAACACAAGTGCTAATTGATGCAGAATTGTAACCCCCTGCCCATCCGTGACGGGCATGAATGATGATGAATGATGCCCATCCATGCTTGATCCTCAGAGCCTGCAGGAGGGACCCTTGTTCCCAAGCACACTTCTGGCCCTCGATCCCTCCAGGAGAAGCCCCATGACCCCATCTGGCGCCCAGGCCCTCTGGGAGAGTCCCCCATTTCCAGCCTACTCCTGTTTCCCCGGGAGGAATTCTTCACTCCCCAGGCCATACCATAGCAAGGACCATCACTCCTGTCTCCCAGGCCCTGCAAGAGGGCCCCCTCCCCCAGGCTCATTCCTGTGCCCTTCCATCATTCTGGGTACTCCCATTGCTACTAGCTGTGGGCCAACATGTCTGGAAGCAGGGTGAATTGCTCCTTACCTCGGACTCCTCTCAGCCAGTGCTGTCCTGTGTTACCACTCTTGAGAGTCTGGACAGCATGGATTTTATAACAGCCACATCTGCTTTCTTTGCTGCCTGCCAGCAGACTGCCCCCAAGCCCAGCCTTCAGCAGGCTTCAGGTTACACTTCCCAGGGCTCTCTTAAAGTGGTCTGCTCTCATTTTTTGATCCTGTGATTGTCACTGCATTGTGCTGGCTTTAACCCTGCACTTGATCCAGCTCCCAAAGCAAATGCCCATTATTTGAGAAACAGCCAGTGGTTAAAGCACAAGACTGAGAACCAAGTTCTCTGGCTTCTATTCTGTGCTCTGCCACAAGCTCCTTGTGTGACTTTGGGCAAGTCAGCTCCCGTCTCAGTGTCCCGGCTTCCCTATCTGTAAAATGGGACTATTCCTTCCCTACCTCAGGGAGTTATAAAATACTTGGTGATGGCTGTGTGGGAGCTGTGGGAGCATCATTAATACAGCAGCAACTTTAACATAGTAAGAACCTCGACCCAGCAGCAGGATCCAAATATTGATTTAAAGCAACTAAGGAGAAAGGACCCAGGAGTGGCTCTAGCCAAGATGCAGGGTCAGTATTAACAAGAATGACCTAATATGCTCAGTGAAGGAGAAATGGGATGGGACTGTGGCTGCAAGCAGCTTGTCTAGAGGGAAATGCTGAAAGTGTAGTGAAGGCAGCTGTACCAAACCCCACATTTGGGATTGTCCTGGAATCTATCCCTGCTGTGCTGCAGGCCTTACCCTCTAGGCAATGAGAAGCATAAAACTGACTTATTCATACATGCACTCATCGCCTACAGGCCCTCAGCTGATGGGAAGAAGGGATGACTGAAGACCCACATGAACCGCAAACCAGCATCTTTGTGAGCTGGAAAAGCAAATCATCCCATTTGGTTTCTTGTGGGTCAGTGCTGCTTCATTGACCATGACCAAGCGAGAAAAAGCAGTCTTCCTGAGCAGTAATAAGATGGACAGTTACAGCCTTATGTGGAAACTGCTTCTGGACTTGTAAGCAGAAATCTGTGGAAATAAGCTTGTCCCTGTGACCCCTTCTGCATTCACCCGAGGCTGAGTGACGCTGGTTGTTGGAGATTAGCAGTTGTCATTTCCCATGTTTTTCTCCACTTCCTCTTCTTAATGTATGTGTTTAGTACTAAAATGCCCCTCGTGAAAGGCTTTGGGCTGATTCTTACTAAGGCCTTGTCTACACAAGAAAGTTGCACCAGTTTAACTATAGGTGTGATTTTTAACCCATGCAAAGGCTGTGTGAACACACCTATTTTGCTTTAGCTAAGTCAATTAGTCCTTTTCTATGTGGAGAGTTTAACTAAAGTTGTGAGTTTAAACAAACTTAGTTAAACCAGTGCAAACCCATGTGGACATTTTATTTTGATTTGAGTGGCTTATTTTATTTCAAATAGGGCATATTCTTTCTGAACAGCATTAGGCTTTATGTTATGGACTTTTTGTATGTTTAATATTCATATGGATTTGCTATAGTGAAGAAATTCAACAACATTTCAGATATGAAAGTTATCCAGAAATATTAGTTTAGTGATGGCTTCACCCTATGGGCAATTGTTTTCAGGGCAGAGGTCCTGTACCTACATGGGGGAACAGAAATTTGATAGTAAAGGGCTTTTCAAACTAGCAGAAAAAGTTATAGCAAGATCCAATGGCTGGAAGTTCAAAAAATTCAGACTAGAAATAAGGTATAAATTTAACACTGAGGGTAATTGACCATTGAAACAGCTTACTAAGGGAAATGGGAAATTCTCCATCACTGGAATTTTTTAAATCAAGATGGGATGTTTTTCTAAAAGACCTTCTCTAGTTCAAATTGGAATTAATTCAAGAAAGTCCTATGGCCTGTGTCATACATTTGAGACTAGAAGATCACAGTCATCCCTTCCGGCCTTACAATCTATGATAGAGCTTTACTTTACCACAATAGATTCAAGGGTCACTACCAAGATGTATGGATGTTAGGAAGCAAGAGCATTGTCCTGTGGTGTGAAGTCGTGAGCCTGGATGTTAATAATAGTTTGCATTTCTACAGCCCCCTCCATCAGAAAGCCTCAAAAGACTGCGCAAAATCTCATGAATTAATTTTGACATAACATATTATTTGTTGAACATAAAAAGTTAATTGTGCCTTATACACAGAACAGCAGGAACTAGCCACTGCCCTCTGGAACAAAGTGAAGATGGGAGTAGGAGAAGAAATGCAGGAGGGAACTACCAAAATGAAGGGGAGTAGGAGGAAATAAGAACTGAGTTGTGCAGAGCTTTGAAGAGGAAGAAAAATTTACATTCTGCACCAAGGGAGCCAGAAGGCAGTGGTGTGGAAGGAAGATGACTTTAGCTGCAGGATTTTGGATAGAGTGGAATGCAGCAAGGTGCGAATCAAGGAGGAAGTTGCAGTAGCCAAGGCAAGACCTAACTAAGGCATGGACCAGCATCTCTAAAATAAGGCAGTAATTATGAGAGCAAAGCAATCTGAAATGTTCTCTGAGGGCCCTGGTAATAGAGCTGGATTCCTGCTGGTTTTCTTGTTAATTACATAGTAGAGTAATTACACCCTCTTCTTGACCAGTAAACGTCATTCCATGGGTCACAGGGCTGGGAATTATTCTTAGCTGGTCTCCCCTTAGACTTGGAATCTGTAAACCATGTGTGGTGTCTATTGGTAATTGCAGGTTTGAGCCAGTTGCTTTCTTTGAAAAAGTTTCTTGTGTCCCTGAAGTTTGTGGTCAGTGAGTCGATCTCCCTCCCTCCAATCCCAACAGAAAGTACAGCCAGTCAGTGAGGGAGATGCCAGCAGGCAGCATGCTCTTTGGTTGGGGCAGATCTACTCAGGAAAGGGGGAGCTGTTGGGAAGGTGACTGGTTCTTTAGCTACTTCCATGCGAAAACAAAACCACTAAGGTATATCTGTGTGATGTCTGGGAGTGAGCCTCTCAGCTTGTGTTAGCAGGGTTCACCGTAGTGTGCTAAAGGTAGCTGTGTAGATGTTGCAGCTTGGGCTCTGAAACCTGTAGGAGGAGGGTGGGCTTCAGAGCCCAAGCCACCCCGTCTACACAGCTACCTTTAGCACACTACCATGAGCCCTGCTAACCCAGGTCTGTGGACCAGGGTGGGAGGCTCGCTCCCAGATGCACTGTAGACATTCCCCAGAACGGCTTCCTAGAAGCAATGAGAAGCAGAATGTGCGATGGCCAACAAAGAGTGGTTCTAAATTCCCTTTGTCAGCATGTAGACATTCACTGTTAATTGCTACAGAAACACTGAAACTAGCAAGACTAACGTAACACAGCTTAAGTTGCTGTGGTGGGGGTTGCTTTTCCCCCAGACCATCAGTCTTTGCTGCTTGGGTCAGACACGCTGAGTTCTTTCAGAGCGGGGATCCAGTGAGCTGTACCCATCTCAGAAGTGAAGCTCCAGGTGAACGCCATCCCTGTCCTGACAGAAGGGAGTGACTCTGACCCCAAGGAGATGCAGTCATGTCCTGGAAGATGTCAGACTCCAGTAGCATTGTTCTTCAGGCTCAGGAGCACCCAACAGAAGATAACAAGCCCCATGTAGGCTGTGCCAGACCAGATTCCACCACTCATCCATTGAATCCAGGAGCCTGCCAGCTGGCAATGCCCAATACCAATTCCTCCCTCAGAGGAAGGCAAAGAGCAGCCAGTTGTGCTATGCTGCTAATGGGGACATTTCCTTCCTGACCCCTACAGCATTCAGCTCAGACCCTATGGCATCAGACTGGATCTCCCCACTCTTTGTATCCACCCACATTAGTGGATTCTCTGGTATGTTCAGCTGAGATTTCCTAAGGGGAATAGGCAATGTCCTTTTAATGGTTCCATATTTACTAGCCATTAATCTCATCCTGTGGCGCCTCATTCTGGTGGTGAGAGTTGGAGTAAGGGGAAAGGACTGCTCACTTCTCATGAGACCCGTTAGGACCTTCCACCCTTCAGTCAAGCCCCAGGAACTCTCTTCCCCCCAGTCTTTGCAGTTACTCCGCCTGTTTACTGCCCTGCTGTGCCCTTTCCAGTCTCTGCCGGGTGTCTCTCAAGGCGCCAACTCAGCCAAACATCAACTGTTTCACTCTTTATTATTCTGCCAACATAAAAATTACTAAAAAACACTTTACAAAAGATGCCTCCCACATCCCAGGTGAAGGGCTGGTGCACGGGATAGAAATGAGCCCCCTCCCTTGTGCACACACCCAGCAAATCCCAGTACCCGGGGGACAGGGGCAGGAATGTTCTAGGCAGAACCTTTATCAGAAATAGTAGCTGAGACTCGCATCCCAGGGAAGGCGACTGGCTGCTAATCAGTTTGATTGAGCTGCTATTTGCCTATCTAGTGACAAGCAAGTCCTGCTGTTTGGTGAATGTCCTGACCAAGGAATGTGCATAAGGGGCTCGGAGGGAAGAGCAGCTTTTACACCTCTTGTCTTTGTCCAATTGCACAGAGACATTGTCAGAAGCTAATGAGTATTCAAGACAATTTGGTGCCAGCACTGCTGCTCGAGAGTGGTGCTGAGGGGCTCTAGGGAGAGCCCTGCCAGAGGGGACCCACTGGGATGGGGCAGAAGGGCTTCTGATGGAAGCCCAGCCAGGAGAGAGAGACCCTGCTACAGAGGTCTCACAGGCAGCAGTCCCAGGACTCCTAGGCACTGCTCCTCCCTTATTTGGGGATACTATTTTTGATGGCATTTTTCAGGGTAGGTGAGTCCTGTGGCTCTTTTTTCTGTTGGGCAGCGCTGGGGTTGGGGTTCTGGATGCTGCCCACAAAGAGTGGGATGCCTGTTGTCTCCTCAAAGATGATGAAGAGAAAGGGTTGGTTGAGGCTGAAAGTGGAGAGTGAACGAGACATCATGACACTAGTGGCAGCTGATGCTTCCACGCCATCTTCTGCAAGCTCCAGGGTGGACTGGTGCTGGATGCTGGATACAAAGAGAGGCTCATCTGTGATCTTCTGCAGGTCTGGGGTGGAAAACAACTCCCCGAGGCCTAAATAGAAATCAAATTGGGGTCAAACAGAAGCCTGTCTACTCACTAGTTTAGTGCCATGGCATGCCATTGGCTCAGACATTCATTCTATCCCTGTAGAACGGTGGTTCTCAACTTTTGTACTGGTGACGCCTTTCACATAGCAAGACTCTGAGTGTGACACCCTCCCCCTTATAAATTAAACACGGTTGTTTATATATTTAACACTATTATAAATGCTGGAGACAAAGCAGGGTTTGGGGTGGAAGCAGACAGCTCGCAACCCTCCCAGGGGTCCTAGCCCCCAGTTTGAGAACCTCTGCTTAGACTAAAGGAAGCAACAGTCTGTATCGCTGTATACCGTACACACCACCAGGGACTGGACAGCGCACCATACCAGAGCCCATGCTAGGGAATGGGCAGGCAGAGTAAGGAAAAGTGCACTCTGGCCAGATTTCTCAGTTCTTCCCTGTATGGCTAGCTGCCAGTGCCAAACAAAACACAGCTTTCATATGGACTGAACATCTATCCTGGGGCGTTATACTGCTGCCCAAAGCATGGTATCTGAGCACCTTCCCCAGTGATGTCCCTAGTGGAATTCATAGAGTCTCTGGCATTTCTTCCTAAGGGGTGGGAAGCTCTGGTGGGGTATATTTTGTTTGCTGCTTGGTGTTTATTGGTTGGTTGTAAATTTTGTTTTTTTAAGGATGCTTGGGTAGGTCGGGGGCTTTGTGGTGAATGTCATTCCTGCTATGCTGGAAATGCTTTGTCCATGAGGAAGGTTCTGCTGCATTTCCTAAACACACTCAGACTCTGCTTTTGCCTAATCTCATCTGGAAGTCCATTTCATAACCCGGTCCAGACCCTCTTAACAAAGACTGTTTTGTCCTTAGTTCTCACACACTTTGTTCTGGGCTTTGTCATCTGTATTGTCACTGAGAAGCACAGTTGTCTTAGCAGTTCATACATCCCAACATCAAGGGAAAATAAATTGAGGTCACAGGCAGGGGAAAGGTGCTCACAGCTGAGTTTGGAAGTGAGATGGAAAGCTGAAGGAGGGGAAGATAGGGAGAGACAGCTACAGGAACTGCAGTGAAGAAGGCTCTCAGATCAACAGTGACCACATTTTTGGGGAGTGGGCAGAGAAAAGGCTGGTGCTAAAAAAAGCAAAGGGCAGTGACAGGGAGAAGAGTAAAGAGTTACAAGGTCTTTGAAGTTGTCTGGAGCAAGGAGATCAGTTCTGAGCTTCAGTGCACAGATAACTGCAATCAGCCCAACCCATTCATGCCGTGCAAACCTCATCCTGGGCATTACCTAGTTGGCTGAGGACTTGGTTGAGTTCAAGCTGGTAATCTACATGCAGTTTGGGCATCTTTACCATGGTGGGCTTCTCCTTGGGGAAGCGGCTGTGCAGCTTGTCATGGCTGAGGTTCGCCAGCACCTGGGAGACGTTCCACTTAAACTGGTTTGGGACAATGGCCACAAAACTCATGTTGCCCTTAAAGGGAAACCTGGCTACCTGGAAACAAACCAATCAGAAGAACTGGTGGAACAGGAAACAGCCAGGCAAAGACAATGAGGGCTCAGAAAGCCAGGGGGAGCAGGGCAGCATGGTGGGAGTGGAGTGGCTGTCTATCCCAGGGAGACAGAGGTCAGACTGGAACAGATAGTACTAATGCTCAGATCCAGTATTTATCCACAAGACAGGTGGAGACCAAAGATACGAGAAAAGGCAAAGCCCCCCCTGTAACATGAACTGCATTTACAGTGCAGTGGCCCTCTTCTGAAGAGATCCTCCCATCTTCCATGGGAGAATTCCATCTCCATGTTGCTTCATTTCTCGCAGACTTATCCAAAAGGTCCATTAGGTCCCATCTAGTCCATCATCCCATGAATTTGAAGGCAAAGATGTTACAGCTTTTCAGGGAACGAAGGCAAAGGATGTTTGAAAAGAACTTCTGTGTCCTGCGTCTGTGAACAGGTATTACCAATCTCTTCTCATAGAACATGGATGCAGTGGGGGCATTGCAGTAACAAAGGGATATTCCCGTAGCTGCCCAGCAACACCCCAGACAGACTCTTACCTGAACTTCCAGGGGATCCAGAGTAAACCAGCTCAGGGAATATTTCTGAGCTTTCATCATCTCAACTGGAACTATGAACTGGTCGTCAAGGTGGAATACATCTGGCCCAGTCTGGCTGGGATCAAACTTATGCCTCCAAAATCCTGTCCAAAATCATAAATTTATAATTAATCAAACCCAAACCTGAATGAAAAACAAAGGAAAGTGCCTGACAACACATCAGCAAACAGGTGAGTGGTGACTGGAGCAGGGAGAAAGAAGTGCCATAGCAGGAAGAATTGTGAGTGCAGGATGTCTTTATCCTCAGGAGAGGCTGTGTGGTGCAGTGGAATGAGCCAACGCCTAATGGCATCCCCTCTCTGTGCCTCAGTGATGAGGGAGAAGACCGAGGTGCTGTGGGGAGGAAGTAGAGAATGCAAGTGCAGGGTAAAATCAGTGATGGAGAAGAGAGACAGCTGCAGAGCGACCAGTAATGCAGGGATTGAGGAAGGAGGCCAGCATCAGTGATAGGGCAAGGAGCTCCTGCAAGGGTACAGGCCAGGCCCCTGACAGCACAGAGGTACTCAGTCCTCAGGGAATTAGAGGAAGACTAAGCTACGGTTGTGCTGGGCTGTAAGCTGGCCAGTACTTAGCAGGAGAACCTCAGACCACCTTGCTGGGCACCTAATGAAGTGTGTGTGACCTGGCTAAGAAGAGCAAGATGATGCACTGCCTCCCAGGGATCAGGACCAGCGAGGCGACAGGGACGCTGTGGGTTAGTTCTGGCTCCTGGGTCAGTTAACGTGTAGCACAGGTGAGGAAGTCAGGAGGCTGTTCTGTAATGAGATTTGAAGACAAGGCTAAACAAGGGGAACTGCATACATGCAGGGGGAGGAAGAGGGATCTAGCAAAATGGGGAAGAAATGAAAGGAGATTCCACCTGGGTACATGCAGCCACTTCACCTGGGGAAAGGACCTGGAACCCCAGCTAGTCACAGGGGGGAGGGCTGGAAAGGGGGGACTGTGGAGTGCGCTGAAGCTCACCTTGGAAGTGGACAGCATTGAGTAGGAGCATCACAGTGCTCGCAGGGAGCTGATCCAGGAAAGTGGATATCTGCCCTTCAGTTGCCTCCTTTATCCACTTGTTTATGGCTATGAGGTCATTTTCATTGTTCCCAGACAGGGTCACAGGCTTTGCCCCATAGAATCGTTCCGAGTTCTCCAAGAATTTCTCTTTAACCTCAAACCCTGCAAGGAAGGAACTCGACATGAAGTCATCTGGCCTTGATGAAACTCACTCAGCGTGTCAGACAGTGCAGTGTGAAGCCAGATGTGCTCACCAGGTATCCCCACAGGGAGTACTTCAGGAAACTAACAGGTGTCACTGTTCTATCAGCACAGCTTCTTCAGTCTGTGTGTGTGTGTCACAGAGAGTTTTATTTCAGCAGCCACACCCCAGTAGAAATTCCCCATTCCTGGCTCTCACCTTTCTGCAGATAGATGCGTGAAGCTACACTGAGCATGGACCCTGTGAGCTGCCTGCGAATGCTGCTCAGCAGGTGGTGGAGACAGGGCACTGATTCCAGGTGCAGCGCCTCCAGCAGGCGTTTCTCCGTCTGGTTTGCTGCTCCTTAAAAGCAACGTCAGATTTGTGTCAATATCCGAGGGACTAAGGGGCAGGTGCTCTGACCACCTCCCTCTGTGGCTGGGCATCTGATGTCTTCCCAGAGAGTCTCTGGTGGTCTGAGTGTAAGGCATTACCAGCACTACCACAGCACCTCCTGATTGGGTCCATGCTGTCCCAGCAAGTGAACCTGAGACCAGCCTCAAGTGAGGGTAGCCTCATTCCCCTTAGTGAATAAAGCCAGAGGATTAACGTGGGCGGGAGGGTGCCCGGCTTAGTGTTTGCACTTTGGACATTGGCTTGGGTGCTTCTCCTAGAGGGAACATCATAGAGGGCGAAAGCTTGTGCTGTTTGAACCTAGTAATTTACCTAGTGCCAGCTGGGACAATGCCAGGGTGATGCTGAGGGGAGACAGGATCACATTGGGTCTGCTGGTCTCCATCTGGACCTCTGTCAGGAGATCGATGGTGAATTTCATCAGACCTTCTGCAAGCCTGTGTGTCTGCTCCTGAGACATGTCACAGCCTCTCTCTTGACCTTCTCCCTCCTCTTCAGAGGAATCAACTTCTTGCCCCTCCAGCACCTGCTTGTGATTTCCCACTGTCCCGGTGACAAGATGGCCCTGTGAGCTTGTGAGGCCAGCCCCGGGGCTTGTGGCGCTGGTCGTGGTAGGAAGTGGCTGTGTAGGCCCATGGATGTCTTCCCAGGTGTCAGAGGTGGAATTCAACTCTGCAGCATTTGGCAGGGTCGGATCCACTACTGGCAGAAGAGTGGTGGTGGGAACTAACTGTGGATCTCCTTCTAAGGCTCCAGCCTCTTCAGAGTGCTGCAAAGAAACAGAAGGAAGTTACATTGAGAGAAAGCAGGGAAAGAGAGCTGCATTCCTCACTCTCTTACTGGGGCTGCAGGTGGCTTGTCACAGGGAGGGGACGAATGGGTCCAGTTCACACTGGTAGGGAGGCAGCATGCCTAGTTAGCTGGCACAGGCTACGTGCTCTGTGATGAAGCATTACAGGTAGTCAGTGAGAGGGAGGCTACCCGGAGGGAACTGATGAGCAATCTGAAAGATCGGCACTGTCCTGACATCTGAGCACTATTAGGGATGCATTGAAGAGCAGAGGGACCAAGTCCCTTGACAATAACAGCAACCAGATGATGACCTACAGTAAAGAGGAGGAGGATAAGGGACCTGTTGCAGCCAGTCCCGTCTCAAAACTTGTGTGTATTCTTTGACTATGGAGTATTAGTGCCGAGGTGGCCGCTGTGTGTTGACACCGTACATCCCAGGACAGAATATGCTGAGGTAGTGACAGCATCACCCCTTGTGCCTGGGCTGCTCTGCCTGAAGCAGATCAGCCCCAGCTGTGGCCAGTGTCCCCCTCCTCTCTGTTACCTGACTGGTCAGTTGTGCTGAGGGATCCCACTCCGGGTTCTCTATGCTGGTGGCATTTTCCGCTGCAGGGCCCTGAAAGTTGAAAGTAGTTATTCAGGATTTCACATTAGCACAAACTTGGAAAATAGAAAGTGCCTTATTCCAAAGAAAACGGGCCAAGCCGGGGTCTTCCAAGACATTCAATCACTCTTCCCTGCCTACTCTCTTGATCTGTCCTGCCTAAGTGAAAAGATGGCTTAATCTCAGCTTCCTTCGGTTAAATATCTCTGGCTAACATCCTTCTCTTGGCACAAGGAGTCTCCTGCACCCCAGTTCTGTCTCCCTTCTTGTTCAGGCCTCCCTTTGCCTTTTCCGTCTGTGGCTCCAGCATCATCCTCAACCCCAAACTCTCCTCCTCTCCACACCTCTAGCACTGCAGATCTGCCTTGCACCATCTCTTCAGCATTCTCTGTGGGTGTCACAGCCTCAACATCTACAATGCTGGTCACTTCTTGGACCTAGCTGGCCCTCAGTAACTCCACCTAAATGACAAAAAACCTCCCTACAGAATAGCAGGGGAGAGGGAGAGGTTTCCTTGTGTGTATTTGAACAGATCCATGTGGCACTCAGGTAACACAGGGATGGGCACAGTGTAAGAGCCAAGACAGACAGTTTCAGACACAAGCCTCTATTCTTCCTGGTCCACAGCTGATAATTTCCTTTATCAGTTTTATGACTGAATAATTAATTAACCAGCCAGTCTCTTTACACATCAGTTTCTGTCCCTTATACCAGTGATTTGCAACCAGGAGTACGCATACCCCTGGGGTATGCAGAGGTCTTCCAGAGGGTACATCAACTCATCTTGATAGTTCCCGTGTTTTACAAGAGGCTACATAAAAAGCACTAGCGAAGTCAGTACAAACTGAAATTTCCTGTAGATAATCTGCTCTATATACTATACAGTGAAATGTATGTACAATAGTTATATTCCAGTTGATTTATAATTATATGGTAAAAATGAGAAAGTCAGCAGTTTTTCAGCAATAGAGTGCTGTGACACATTTGTATTTTTATGTCTGATTTTGTAAATGGGTAGTTTTTAAACGAGGTGAAACTGGGGGTACATAAGACAAACCAGCCTCCTGAAAGGGGTACAGAAATCTGGGAAGGTTGAGAGCCACTGACCTATGCCATATGCTGGCCTCTCACTTCAGGCTGGGATTTTCAAACCGGCATGTTGGAGTGAGGTGTCACTGAAAGTCAGTTGAGCTGGGCTGCCTGGCCATATTTGGGATGCAGTGCGTGTGGCAGACTCTGCACACAGGGAAGTTGGACAGCCCCATATTTTTGGCATGTGTTGGAAGGTGGCACTGGCAGGACTAGACCAAGGTGAGCTTTACAAATACCCCGGAGTAACCTCCGCACATGGGAGCCTGTAGCTTCTTACCGCAGGGCTCTCCTGCTGGGCAGCGTCGTCAGAGGGGGGAGTCTCCAGCTCAAGGGCATGTGCCAAAGGAACCTGGACGGAAATGAACTGAGTCAGAGTTGGGGGAAAGGGAAGAGGCCAGAGCTGGATACCAAATAGCTTCCTCTAGGTTTGCATGAGGAAATCACTCCCCTCTGGCTCACTTCCTGCCACGTCCCTCCAGACTGGGCCAGAGACTAGCACGGCCCCTGTGGTTCCCTTGGCTGACTGAAGCAGAGATGGTTCTAACCTCTTTGTAGAATGGATATAACAGAAGTGGAAGTCCCGAGGTGGGTGATGGAAATGATTAGAGAGAGACTGGAAAGATTGGGACTGTTTAGCTTAGAGAGTGAACAGGAGAGAGGGATGCAGAATAGTGGCTGGGATAGAAGATAGATTGAGCAATTCTAGATCTGCTCTCATGAGAGCAAGAAGGCAAATGGATGAAATCACAGTTCCTGATAAACTCCTGTACTCACAGCCACTAGATACCATTGAAGCTCAGGGGTATTTATCTGGATCATGAGCACATCCACAGTCACATCAGACTGGATAAAGAAACCGAGGTCTATAAGCCCTTGTGTGTGTCAGGGCAGGAGCCAACAACTGACTGAGCGGGTGCTGAAGCAGCGTCCCATGGGGCCAGGTTATTCCACTGTGGTCTGTTTGGGGGTTTCTTCAGAAGCATCTGGTGCCAGCCATTTGGAGATCAGCCCTGTTCTAATCCAGCTTGGCATTGCCTGCCCTGCTCCCGCCATTGCCCCGGCTGACGGGTGAAGAGTGTGCTGACAGAGGAGATGTCCTGCAGGACGGAGGAAGGCAGTGCTTTGTGCCTGTGGCTTACCCCTGGGCTATCGTGCAGAGTGGACAAGCAGAGCAGCAGACCCCAGAGCAGCATCGCGGTATTTCTGGAATACAAAAGCTGTCAGTGACACTCACAAGCTACTCCCTGGGTCCTCTCTGCCCCCAGGGTGCCTGTACTGTGCCTGCCCATTATTACAATGAGAACAGCAATGGATTATGAGCCCAGAGGAGAGGAAAGGAAAGCAGGATCCAGGAGGAACAGACACAAACTGCTGGGAAACCAACCCAGGGAGACAGCAGCGGCAAGGTGAATGATGCTGAAGAGAACAGTCCCTGAAGCAGCTCTGGAGTCCAGGCCCAGCGCCAAGGCACTGCAGCCAGAGAGTTGACCAGGCCCCAGCACTGATGCAGTGCTGTAGCTGTGCTCAGGAGTTTATTCTCCCTGGACACTTGCATTTCTAATCCCTCTCACCCTCTTTTGGCTGGAGAGCAAATTGCAGTTTCCTAATGATTCCCACATGAAATCTGTCCCACACAACCCAGGGGGAGGCCCAGCTTCTCCACTCTCGCCCATGCACACAAAGCTGAGGATAAGGGACAGGCCCCTGGCTGACGGTCAGAGACAGTCCCAGCTCTGCTGCTGCTCTGTGCCTCCATGGGGGACAGTGATACTGACCTGCCTTTTAGGGAGCTGCAAGGATTCAGCAGGTGCTGCCTGTAGAGGGTTGTGGATGGGAAGTGCAATGTCGGAGCTGATCACTAGTGTTGCCCCCTCAATAGCTGGCCTGCACCACAGAGCCCTCCCCTTCCCGCCACTCACATAGTCCCCTTACAGGCAAGCACTGCCCCTCCCACTGCTACACTCTTGTTCCTGTCACTTGGGGGGCCAGGCTCCCAGCCAGTGCCTCAGGCATGGCCCTGCCCACTCGCACTGGCCTGCACCTCGCTGGGACCCGGCTCCAGCCCCAAGCACTCACCCTGGTCTAGTGGGGGTCGTTCTCCTTCTCCTTGATCGGGTAAACACCCAGCACCACCCCCAAAACAGAACTGAATTCCTGGGGGGCAGCGTCAGTTTGCCAGGCAGTCCCTAGCTTAACCTGGAAAAGCTGGGCTGCAGCCCTTCTCCAATCATATGTGAAGAGCTGGAGGGCATTTCCCCCGCCCCATCAGAAAAAAATCCAACAGCTGGCCCCACATGCAACCCCAAACTCCAATCCCCGAGGCCCCTGGCCCTCAGCTCATTGTTGAATTCTCCACTTCCCACCCACTAGGGCAATTTCACATGGCCCCCTCCCCCACTGGAGCAGTTCCCCCCAGTTTATTGCCAAATCCTCCCTCCCCCCAGTTCCTCTGCCCCTTACCTCGTTTTGCTAAGCATTTCTGTTGGTGCAGGCACCCTCTCCACCCAGCCGATGGCTCTGCATGGGGCGGATGAAGCCCCTTGTCCAGCCCACGCTTGCCAGGCAGCAACAGGCATGACCTTCAGCACCACCCCTTATTTGAAGATTTTTCCCTTTCAGCAAATATTGACCCTGTACATCCGGTTAAACATTTGTTCTGGGATGGAGCGAATTGGTGTTTTTCTGTGGGGCTCTAGGTCGCTGCACCCCAAGGACAGCTGTGACCCTGATTTTACCAGATTATGTTACTCCTGAAAGTCCAAGAGTAGAAGTAACAAGTGGAATCTTTTGTCTAACTGAGTCTCTCCCCCTTTGTGCCTGTGGGGGAGTGCAGACCCCTTACGCCTGGCCACAAATGGGAGAGCCAAGGTTTGGGATTTAATGGCTTTTGGGTTCC
This sequence comes from Mauremys reevesii, assembly GCF_016161935.1. Classification (NCBI taxonomy): domain Eukaryota; kingdom Metazoa; phylum Chordata; order Testudines; family Geoemydidae; genus Mauremys; species Mauremys reevesii. Next base: position 24,278,649 of record NC_052642.1, read on the forward strand.
TCCCTCTGCCACTATTCCTAGAGTTTTCTGTGCGAGAAACTCCGGCTTGCGAGTCTATTTATCCCAGCCTCTCCTCCTGCTGCAGCAAACATGGGATGTAGCCCTTTGACACATGGCCAGGGCCCAAGTTGCTGGCTGCAGTGTGTCCAAGCAGGAAGCGGAGTGGCCTCAGCTTGGGCTGAGCTGACACCCTGGGCCATGCCACACATCACGAAGGCAGCAGCAGAGCCATGCCTAGAAGAGTTGGGTTTCCCCACCAGCGACAGTGTTGTGAGCCCTTGACACACACACACGCACACACACGCACACACACGCACACACACACAAAGCCCCCACTCCAACATGGCAGGATGGTCTGGTGGGACGGGCACGATCCTGGGTTCCATCCTGGCTCTCTCACTGGCTTGCTATAACCTTGGCCTGAGCTTGCCCTCTGTACAGTGGAGATAATGATCCTCACCTGTCTCTGGGGGTGATGCGGCCTCATGCGTTACTATCACTGTTGGACTAGAGTGCTAGAGGGGTGGAGAATTTGAATGGGACCATAGGGCCTGAGCCAGGGCTGTGCTAGCTGAGTCTAGGCTTAGAGCCTTCGAGTGAGGGCAGGAGGGCTGCTGCCCCCTCCCCACACACACACACCCTGGAGTAGGCCCTGGCCCCCACAGTGACTACAGGGAGAAGCCTTAAGAGGTTAGGGAGGGTAGAACAGGTGAAAACAAGACAGGCCTGAGAACTGTCACCACAGGCTGATTTGGGATGGGTCAGTGTTCTGTTGGGAAGCTGCTTTGAAAGGCCAGGAAGGGGGAGAGGCGCTCTAGAACACACTGAGGTAGAAGTTGGATACAAGGGTCAGCAGTACAACCTACTCCAAGCTGGCAAGGCAGAGGGCTGCTCAACAGCACCCCTTCCATCAGTGGAGCCTACATGAGGAGAGCTGGCATGGTTCTTTTCAAGTCACTTCTCAGCGCAGAGAAACTGTTGGTTGCAGAGTAGTCACTTTGCAACCCTCTCCAACAACCCCATTTCCCTCAAACACACAGCCACACACCACCTCCACCACCCAGCTACACCCCCTGCCTTTCCCTCAAACACACACCACCTCCGCCACCCAGCTACACCCCCTGCCTTTCCCTCAAACACATAGCACCTCCACCACCCAGCTACACCCCAGGCCTTTCCCCCAAACACATAGCACCTCCACCACCCAGCTACACCCCAGGCCTTTCCCCCAAACACATAGCACCTCCACCACTCAGCTACACCCCCTGCCTTTCCCTCAAACACATAGCACCTCCACCACCCAGCTACACCCCAGGCCTTTCCCCCAAACACATAGCACCTCCACCACCCAGCTACACCCCAGGCCTTTCCCCCAAACACATAGCACCTCCACCACTCAGCTACACCCCAGGCCTTTCCCCCAAACACATAGCACCTCCACCACCCAGCTACACCCCAGGCCTTTCCCCCAAACACATAGCCCCTCCACCATCCAGCTACACCCCAGGCCTTTCCCTCAAACACACACCACCTCCGCCACCCAGCTACACCCCCTGCCTTTCCCTCAAACACATAGCACCTCCACCACTCAGCTACACCCCAGGCCTTTCCCCCAAACACATAGCACCTCCACCACCCAGCTACACCCCCTGCCTTTCCCTCAAACACATAGCACCTCTACCACCCAGCTACACCCCAGGCCTTTCCCTCAAACACACAGCACCTCCACCATCCAGCTACACCCCCTGCCTTTCCCTCAAACACACACAACACGCAGCACCCATTTCCACCCATAGACTAATAGATTCCAAGGCCAGCAGGGACTGTTGTGATCATCGAGCCTGACCTCCTGTATAACACAGCCCAGATAACTGCCTCCAAATAATTCCTAGAGCAGAGCTGTTAGAAAAAAATTCAATGTTGATTTAAAAATTTGCAGTGATGGAGAATCTACCATCAACCTTGGTAAATTGTTCCAATGCTTAATTACTCTCATTGTTAACATTTTCCACCTTATTTGTAGTCTGAATTTGTCTCACTTCAACTTCCACCATTGGCTCATGTTAGATCTTTCTCTACTAGACTGAAGAGCCCATTGTTAAATATTTGTTCCCCATGTAGGTACTTATAGACTATAATGAAGTCAGCCCTTAACCTTCTCTTTGTGAAGCTAAATAGATTGAGCGCCTTGAGTCTATCACTATCAGACGTGTTCTTTAATCCTTCTTGTGGCTCTTCTCTGACCTTTCCAGTTTATCAACATCCTTCTTGAATTGTGGGCATCAGAACTGGACACAGGATTCCAGCGGTGGTCGCACCAGCGCCAAATACAGAGGTAAAACAACCTCCCTGCTCTTACTCAGGATTCCTGTTTAGGCATCCCAGGATCACATTAACTCTTTTGGCCACAGCATCACATGGGGAGTCATATTCAGCGGAATAGCCACCACAACCCCCAAATCTTTTTCACTCACTGCTTCCCAGGATAGAGTCCCCCCATCCCATAAGTATGGCCTACATTCTGTGTTCCCAGATGTATACATTGACATGAAGCCATATGAAAACACATATTGTTTGCTTGCAGCCAGTTTACCAAGCGATGTCGATCACTCTGAATCAGTGACCTATCCTCTTCATTATTTACCACTCCTCCAATTTTTGTGTCTTCTGCAAATTTGATCAGGAGTGATTTTGTGTTTCCAAGTCACAGATAAGGATGTTAAATAGCGTAGGGCTAAGAACCAATCCCTGTGGGACCCCCTCTTGGAAACACACCCACTCAATAGCAATTCTCCATTTACAGTTACATTTTGAGACCTATCAATTAGCTAGTTTTTAATGTTTAAAATGTACCATGTTAATTTTATATTGTTCTATTTTTAATCAAAATGTCATGCAGTACCAAGTCAAACACCTTACAGAAGTCTAAGTATATTACATCAACACTATGACCTTTATCAACCAAACTTTGTCTCATCAAAACAAGATATCAAGTTAGTTTGACAAGATCTATTTTCCATAATCCCTGTATTTATCTGCATTAATTACATTAACCCTCATTTAGTTCTTTATTAATTGACTACCATAATCAGCTACTCCATTATTTTGTCTGTGATCAACATCAGGCTGAAAGGTCAACTCATTTACCCTTTTTAAAAATTGGCACAATATTAGTCATCTTCTAGTCTCCTGGAACTTCTTCAGTACTCGAAGATTTTGAAAAATCAACATTAATGGTCCAGCAAGCACCTCATCCAGCTCTTTTAAAGCTCTTAGATGCAAGTTATCTGGACCTGTTGATTTTAAAATGCCTAACTGTAGTAGCTTCTGTTTAACATCCTCCAGAGATACGAGTGGACTGGAAAGAGTTTTATCATCACTCTATGATGAGGCTGCATCATGGTTTTTCCCCAGTACATTTTAAAAACTCCTTGTCCATTGCTGGCCATAGATTTCTCCTTGCATCCCTTGGCTTCCCTTATCAATTTTCTACAATTCCTACCTTCTAAATTATATTAATTACTAACAGCTTCCCCTCTTCCATTTGTTTATTTATATATATATACACACACACACACACATATACATAACACACACAGACATACACAGAGAGAGGAGAGAGAGGGGTTTTTTTTTTGTTTTTTACTTTTTACAGCTGCTTTCACTTCCTCTCTAACCCAGGTCAGTTTTTTGATCAGCAGAGCCTTTTTTCCTGGTTTGTGGCTTTTTTTGGGCATCTAGTAAGGGGTTCTTAAATGATTCCCAACTATCAATTCTTCCTTGCAGGTGATTTGGCTCATACTTGTTTTCAGCTTTGTGAAATTGGCCCTCTTAATATATATAACTGGTCTGAAGTTCATTACATTTATAATGTGCAAGGAGAATAAACTCATTATCATGCCCACCTAAGCTACCATTAACTTTTAGTTTTGTGATCAGTTCCTCTATCTGTTAAGACAAGGTCTAAGATAGAATTCTCCCACGTTGACTGCAACAGGTTTTGAGTTAGGAATGTTTAGAAAGTCCCAAGGATGTTTTAGTACTAGCAGCATGAGAACACCAGCATGTGTCACTCAGTCTGATGTCCCCCAGGCTTGCGCAGGTTTTTTCCTGCGTTACAGAAAGGTGCATAAGGAGGCCATCATCCTTTCCCCATAAGTCAAACTACTGCCCATCTTTCCCCAGCACACGCATGCAGCCACACCACACACCCCAGCACCACACACAGAAAGGCTCCTCTCGTGGTCTCTTTCAAAGGGTTTATTAGAATAAATATTTACATCTATTGCAAGTAGTTAATAGGCAACAAAGGACAGAGCTCCCCTCCCACCCCCAAATGGAGGGATAGCAAGGGACTAAGTGCTCATCTCCCCCACCCTCCATCTGCAAGCACAGGGCAGTAGGAAGTAGAGACCCCCCCAGCAGTGGGTAGCCCTGGGAGTCCCACCTGGGCAGGATGACAGCCCTTCCCCACAGTCCCTAAGCTCCACCCAGAGCCAGCAGGAGTTGCCCAGTCTCCTCCCCTCCACCTCCACCAGGTGGAGTGTTGATCTCAGGCCCGGCCCCTCTCGTCAGGCTCCCAGCCCCTCAGCACCATTCTGCAAAGTCTCAGAGTAGCTCAAGAGAGCCTGCAGCAGAACGAAGCCATGGGGTATGGACAGGCAGCTACCCTCACTGATGGGCCCAGGGAATGCCCTCTTCCCCCCGGACACAGCTCAAGCACAGCTGCCTGGAGAGGGCTGTTCTAGCCACGGAGTCCTGGGGCAGAGGGCAGCACTTTGTGGGTGCAAGGCATGCTGGGTCCTGCCCCTCGCTGTCCTAAACCTGTAGGGTAGAGTGTGAGGTATGACAGCAAAGAGGGGTTCAAGCTGCCCTCCTCGGCAAGCCTGAACTCCACCCAGCTCAGATGGGGCCCCGCCTTCAAAAGGAGCAGACAACAGCCTCATTCCAGAGCACGCAAAAGAAATCCCCTCCCCGCCACCATGGGGAACATGGATCTGCCTCTTCTGGGACAGGAGCTAAGGAAAGACGTACATCCCCCTCCCCGCTCCAGGAGCATGCAGAGATTCGGGGCAGAGGGCCTGGCTGGGAGCCTGAAACCCCCCGACAGGTCTAGTTCCTGCCTCCCCTGGCAGCTGGGGCTGCCCCACCCCTCTGTAGGGGCATTCCCACCCTCAAACAGAGGGAGTAAATGGCTGGCTCGGCTACCCGCCACTGCCCTAGGATCAGTGAGAAGCCACAGTGGGTGCTGGGAAGGGTTCCCAGATGGATGCCATGGCAGGGGTGGGGTTGCTAATAGGACTGCAGCAGACTATAAAGCAAATTGAGAAAAAGAACCCGTGTCCTCACCTTCCAGGACAACCAAATAGCCCAGTGCCCTACAGGCCCCATAGGCAAGCATGCCCAACACCAGGCCATTCCCAGGCTCAGCTGGCCCCACCCCTTTGTGACTTTCCAGCGATTCTGGGCTGGAGTGTGGAGGGCAGCGGCTGTGATCCTCTTACCAAGGGCTTCCTCTCACTCCTGTCCTGGAGGGAGGCGGGAGAACGCCCAGAGTCCACCTTTCTCTCGAGAGCAGCTCAGTCCCGGGGGGAGTCAGGCACACATGGTGTGGAAGGCTCCAGGCCTCTTGCAGGGGGGTGATGCTGCCCTGCAATGCCCAGATTTCTCCCAGCAGCAGTGGAGGTTCCTCCACTATGGCTTTTTCGAATGCAGGTACGGGTTGGGGATGATTTACTGAGAACTCCTTAACAAGTATGTTCCCCTGTATCTTGTATCCCAGAGAAATACCTCACCCCCTTTCCCCCATGAGCGAAGATATTGGCCTTACGTGCTACTACCAGAGCTAGTGGAACTGACTGCACAGGGCACCAGGCAGATAGGCCATGGAGGCCACTAGGCCAGGAGACGTATCACACCATTATCAGAACCCAGGAGGAGATGACATTTAGTGGGCAACACAGCCAGGCTGGTCAGGGTGCCCCGGAAGTTCTCTGAGCTCAACTTGGTTGTGCTGGTAGGGAAGGCCGACGACTCCAGCATGGAGTAGACGCCAATCTTGTTGGCCACGGTGCCGGTCACCACTTCACTGCCGTAGAGGTCAAAGGCATGGATGGGGTCAGAAGCAGATTTATACTGATGCAAAGGCTTCTGCTCCAGTTCCTTCCAGACAGTCAGGGAGTGATCAGAAGATGAGCTGATTAGCACACTGCCCTCTGCAGCCTGCAGGAGAGAGAGTGCCAGTGAATCAGTGTTTCTGCACTAAGACCACCCCTGGCCGAGAGCCCAGCTCTTCTCTCCCCAGATCACAAGACACTGACCCTGCAAACAGGAGTAGCACTGAGCTCCTCTCACCAGGGCACCTACAGCGTCTCTTGCTGGCAAGACCTTGTCAGTCCTAGACACCCTCCCATCTCAGACTCATGAGTGCAGTCTGGCAACTGGCATTTTCCTAAGGGACTTACTACAGCGTGCATCTCTGCCTTGCCTGACAGCCCTCTCCCTGCACATCGGGGGCTTGCCCCTTCCTCTGTCAGCCTGTTACTATCACAGAGTGGGCACCACTGCCAGACTCTCTCCTCCCCAGGCCCAGGTCCCCAAAGCACAACCCCGCTCGGCCCAGCTGAGATTCTGCAACACACTGCACTGAGGAGAGCAAAGGGCTGGGGCCGCTGCACTCTGGCTACCAGTGCTGTGAGAGGGTAAACAACCCACGCAGGTGAACTTTGTTTAACCTGAACTGGGTCAAGGACACAAAAACGCCAGTGCTGCTCCCTCAGGGCAGGTAAATATGGACAAGAGTTACTCATTAGAATGAGTTCCTGAGCAGGGAGGGGCTGCTAGCCTCAGGGAGAGAGCAGCACCCTCCCATCCTCCCCAGCTCACGTGTCTGGCCTGCCCCTCACAATGCCCACGCCTGCTCATCAGCAAGGAGACCAGGGATCTGCTGGCTCAGGCGGAACGTGAGCTGGAAGAACCTAGTGCACCAAAAGTCACTGACAGCCCCAATCCCAAGGCAAAGCCCTGGCAAGGGGGTGACAGGGGTGGCCTTAAAATAAAAAATAAGTCAACCAAGAGTTGAAAAGACTTCTGAGGAGTGGGGGAAAGATGACAAATGGGCCTGTCTACCCACCGCCCTCTGAATACTGCAGGAGCCACCGGCAGCAGGACACCCCACCACAGCCCTGTTTTTCCACTGCCGCAAGGCTCAGCAGGGTCTGCACAGCCAGCTCTCAGCCTTTAGCGCCGTCTGTGGTCCCCCACGTGCGGGGCAGCCCGAGCCCTATTCCAGCCTCTCACCTTTATCTGCAGGATGTCTCCCTCATGGGCTGGCCACCCCCTCAAGATGAGCCCTGTCCTGGTGTCCAACAGCACAATGAATCCCGATGAGAAGCCAGCCATTACACTGCGCCCACTGGGACTGACAGCCAAGCAGCGGATGAGCCCAGCACTCACGCCACTGGCCAGGCGGAACTCGTGCTACAGGAGACAGGTACAGGCAGGAGTAGCCCCAGTTACTGAGTGACAGGAGAGGATGCAGGGAGCGCCTGGATGCCAGGCCTAGCTCACCAGCCTCCCCTTGTGGGTACCCAGGCACGCTCGGACTGGGAGTAACAATGACTGGCCATACAAGCACCCGGAGGTAGGTGCAGGTGTGGAACAGATCAGGAAGAAGGTGGCCCACAATGTCTAGAGATAGCAAAGACCCCGGTACCTGTAATCCTGGCTTCCTGTGGTCAATGAAGCGCAGCACAGAGTCTGCACTGGCCACAGAGATGCTGCTGTGGGGAGAGGGCATGGTGGTCACGGCAGTGATGGGAACTTTGCTGTCCAATGCATCAAAGGTCCGGAGAAGTTTACCTTTGAAAAGAACAACAAGCTGAGTGCACCAGCACAGCCTGCCTACCTCATGGCAGCAGGGCAGGATCACTGTTCCCGCAACCAAAGACAATTCCAGTCCTTGTGTGCATCTCATCACTGCACTGCTGCAAGGACACCCATGATGTCAGGAGGGCGGGGAGGGAGAAGGAAGGGAACAGAGCAGTCTCTAGGGGGAAATCATCAGGCACCAGCAACCCAGGACACCTCTACTCCAGTCTCCTGCCTCTAGTGGCAGACTAGACTTGCTGCTTCAGAGCAAGGGACCCCTCTGTCCTATAGGTAAGACTCTGCCAGGAGCAGGAGGAGAACAGAATCACTCTGTCTTACTCTGCAGAGAGGCCCCAGCCAGCTGTTCCTCATGAAATGGAGAGGGCAGGGCTGGATTTCCTATAGGTGCAGATGTACAGATTTAGCCTGGTCCTTCTCCGTAAGCGTAAGCCGACCTGCTGAGTACAGCTCAGCCTCTCACCCCTCTCCTGGCTTCCCCTCTCTACACCAGCCGACGCCCCCTCACCTGTGAACTGGTCCCAGACATGGACAGTACCATCGCAGCTCACCACCTGCTGCGGGGCCTCCAGCTGGCTCACGTAGAAGACAGATTTCTTGTGCTGAGCATACGTGAGCCGTGGCTCCGTCTCGCTGGTGCCATCCCCGGAGTTGTAGAGGGGCCAGAGGCGGACAGTTTTATCTTTGCTGCCACTCAGGAAGAAGTCCTCACAGCTGAGTGGTGCCACACACTTGATGGCCCCCGTGTGCCCCAAGAAGCTCTGCAGTTTGATCTGGTGGAAGTGGAAGCGGGGGTCGTGCTGGCTCACCCCGATCTCGTACTGCCAGTAGGCCAGCCAGTTCCCACATAGAATGTGGGCACTGCGGGGCAGATCCTGCTTCAGGGCATTCTCCTCACTGGCAGAAGAGGGGCAAAAGCCATCAGCTCTGGGGCTGAAGCAGAGCGAGCCAGAACTCGCATGCTGTGTGTCTGCAGGGACTTGAATGCGGTTTCCCACCAGCACGCTCCCAAAGGTACCCGAGTGACTGTCTTCGTGGTGACTAGAACTGGGTTCGCTGCCTCGGGCATCCTGGTCCAAGCAGGCTGTGCCCAGTGCTGGCTCCTGACTGACCAGTGGCAGGCTCTTTGGGTTCACGCTCTCCAGGTACAAGTTGGCCAGTCTCCCAACCAGCGAGTGGTTAGGGACAATCGTCCGGATAACATCACCTGAAAGTACAGAGCACAGCTCTGGGAGAAGGAACCTCTCCCCAGCCTCCCCATCTCCCTCAGCAAGAGCACAAGGCTCACAGAGCATCCAGTATTCTGCTGGCCCAGGGCCCACTCCAGATACCGTCACCTACATGTCCTTCCTGGTCAGAGGGGCAGGGAGATCTTCCATCCCCTGCAGGCAGGGCAAGGCCCATATGATGTCCTGAGGGTTTATTCCTGTCCGTCAAGGCTGCATTACAGTTCAGGGCTCATGCACAGAGCAGATGCTGCACTTGGACCCCAGGCCAGGCATGTAACACAGAGTGCAGGGCAAGGACTGTTGGCACGAGGCCCCAGCAGCGGAGAGGAGGTAGCTGAAGCATACCTAGCAGGCAAGAGAAGGGGACATAGGTGGTGTAGGCCATCTCTGGGCTAAAAACCTTCTGTAACTCTGCCAGTGTGGCGGGGTCCAGGGGCAGCGCTCTCCCATCTGAGAAGGGCACCTCCAGCTCAGGCGTCTCACCAGGGCTCAGTGACTCTGAAGACAGACCCTGAACAAGAGAAGACAGATGATTTCCAGTGAGACCAGCCCCTCACGCGTGCCGTGGGCACCAAGGGCTGCAATGTCCTTGTGCCCACAGCCCCATGGGGAAGAGGGAGACAGAAGCCATTGACCGTCACTAACCTGCTCTTGCAGTTCCTGCAGCAGCGAGAAAGCCCCAAAGAAGGTTCCTACAGTGTCACTCAAGTGCTGCTGCACCATCTCCTGCCCAATCCGCAGGCAGATCAGGGCAATTAAACTGATGGTCTTAACACACAGGACAGTGCGGGCCTGGACACCACTAGGGAAACTGAAGAGAACACATCAGTCACCATCCCGCCCCACAGACCAACAGTGTGCACCCACTTAGTGGTTCTTGCCCTACAGGTGCACGGGGGAGGGACAGCACTGTCAGAGAGCTCCAGAGAGATGAACTCAGGATTGGCATAAGGAGAGCCCACCAGGGAGGGATGGGGCGGAATGGCAGCATGAGCCCCCATAGTCCTGAGCCCACCCCTGCCCAGGAGAGCTTTATCCCAACCCTTTAGATTGCACATGACTTTTTATCCACACCAGGCAGAGGAAATGCCAGGGTTTGGTGGGTGCCAATTGGTCCCTGGGAGTGGTGGCTCTCTACACGCACCCAATGGCAGGTGAGGTCAGGAAGCCCAGTACTGGGAGCAGGACCTCCTGGTTGATCTTGGGGAGAATGTCCATCAGGGTGGTATCTGAAAGGCACACGATTATCTTCTGGGTCAGAGTCACAGCTGCCAGCAGCCCAGCCTCCTTCCTGCTGTTTAGCCGGCCAGAGCCAACCCCACTGCTAGGGCCAACCTGGAGGGCAGAAAGAAGAGTCGAGCAGCCGTAAGCTCTCTCCATTACCACCTCCCATCCCGTGGTTACCAGCCTCCCTGCACAGGTCGGACAAGCCACATTCTGGAGCAGTTCCCAAGGAATTCATGCTTGCACCTCTCACAGCTTCCAGAGGAGCTTCCCACCCCTCCTCAAGCACCGAGCCCCACCAGGGACCAACAGACTGCAGGGGAGAGGCTGAGCCCAAAGTCCTCATCTGCTAGAAAGACCCTGAAGCCAGGAGGAGGGACAGTGGTGAGAACAAAGCACTTCAATTCCATGGTACGGACAGCGTCTGCCTGCAGGACACGCCTAAGGCCTGGAGCCTGAGTGGAGGAAGCAGAGAGAAAAGGATGCCCTAACCTGCCCCAGCCTTCAGTTTGCCCAGCGCACAGGCCTGAGCACCACTGGGCCATGCCAGGACGCTAGCAGAACATCCTGGGAACCGGACTCCTGGGCCAGTGTCATTCAAATGAGCGATACAGGATTCAACGCCAGCTCCTGGACCCGGCTCCATTCTGAGGGGCCAGCCCAGCATGCTTCGGAGCTGGAAGAGCAGCCTCTGCCCAGAACCCCAGAGGTCAGGCTTGGAATGGAAGTGACCATTTTCTCTGCCTTAAGGGCACTGGCTACAGCAGAGCTCTGGCCACGGTTACACCGAAAAGCTTTCTAATAATGCTAACACCAAAGGCATCCTTTCTAGATTATCCGCCCTTCAAACCATGCTCTTACCCAGGGGTCAGCCAACCTGAGCCTGAGAAGGAGCCAGAATTTACCAATGTACATTGCCAAAGAGCCACAGTAATACATCAGCAGCGCCCCCATCAGCAGCTCCCCGCTCCCAGCACCTCCCATCCACCGGCAGCCCCACCAATCAGTGCCTCCCCAACCATCCCCGCACCTCCCAATCAGCTGTTTCGTGGGGTGCAGGAGGCTGGGGGAGGCGGGGGAGGAGTGAGGGCATAGCAGGCTCAGGAGAAAGAGTGGAATGAGGGCAGAGCCAGGGGTTGAGCAGTGAGCACCCCCTGGCACATTGGAAAGTTGGTGCCTGTAGCTCCAGCCCTGGAGTCGGTGCCTATACAAGGAGCCGCATGTTAACTTCTGAAGAGCTGCATGTGGCTCCGGAGCCACAGGTTGGCCACCCCCACTCTTACCCAAGATGCAGGGCAGAGACCTGTTCACACTGAAAATGGGAACAATTCTCGGTGGCAGCTTCCGATCACAAGCTATGTTTCTTCCCAGAACAGAGAGCGAGAGCGAGAGAGAGAGAGCGCGCAAGACAGACAGACAGACAAGAGGCTAAAGCAAATCAGCTGTTAGCAGCTGGAGTTATGTTAGCAGCTGACTGGAGAAACTGAGAAATCCCCTCCAGGGCAAATGGCTCACAGAGAGCTGGTAGGGAAAAAGAGTTAACTCAGCGACTCCCAGGCTCTATGCTGACCACTTGCATGCTAAAGCTGCTTGAAAGTTTCCATAAAGTTTTTATTGAAAAGTGGCCTTTTTTCAAAACCAAATTTTCCCACAGAAATACGATCAGCATTGTCAAAGTTTTTCATGAACTGTTGTGCCATTCCTCACCCACAATTTTTAATCAAAAAATGTTAGGAAAATGGTTACTGAAATTCTTCATGTAGCAAGAGTCTGTAAGTAGAAAAGTAACAACTATTTAAAAGAATAAAAATGGGTCTGTTTCGAACACTTCAAAACAAAATCAAGGTTGGTTTTTTTTAAAACAGGTTACCATTTTTTGATCGCCTCTACTGAACACTTTGCCAAATAATCAACAGGAGCAACTAAGAATTTCAAACCAAGCCCACAAATCTTGCTAATCTTTCAGTATGGAATTGAGAGGCAGACGCCTTCAACCCCTCCTGGGCCTGTCCCATATGTACGGAGTGCAGAACTCTTACACCAAGAGCTCCTGGAAAGCGAGGGTTTCCAAACAGGAAATCCCTACATTGCACCCATGGGCATCACTGACAGGAAGTGGGAACTCACTCCTGGAATAGGTAGTTCCGGCTCTGGCTGCATCAGCAAAGTGCTCTCCCTGCCAACTCCCAGCCAAGCAGCAGCCCAGCAGGACACTGCTCAGCTTACAATGCCCAGGATTAAACACAGCAAAGGCGGCACATGATAAGGGCCTGTGCTGTATATCATCCCTCCCGTGTGCCTGCAGCTCAACATTTGATGCAGCTCTTGCTCCATCACATGCATGAACAGCTACAAGTAAAGAAGAAAGACAGGGCACTGACCAGGTAGCTGATGTAGGGCAGATACTGATAGGTCAGAACAGGCTCTCCATACAGGTATGCCATATACATGAGACAGGCCAGGACCGGCTTGGACACCTGGTCCCCCAGCACTGGCCGCTTCTGGTAGATGTTTCCGGCATTCAGGGGACTGTTCTCCTCGTTGCTTGGTACAAACTGCTGTCTGGTAGGACCTGCCAGAGAGATAGCTCAGTGAGCTGAGAGAGACATTGTGCTGAATCCCAAAGGGCACATCCACCCCAACACTCAGATGCCCCCACCCCCCAGCCATGCAGGTAGGTCTGCACCTTCCGGGGGAGGGCAGCATTCACAGCACATTGCTCTGGGGCACAGTCAGAGGAGCAGCCCTTCAAAGCGCCTCTTCAGCAGGTGGACGGACATTACCGATATAGCAGGATGTGAGGAGACGGAGCAGGTTCCTGGCAATGTAACGAGATGTCACAGTAGGGCCCAGTTTGGCCGAGAGCCACCTCACCATCTTACAGGCCGTGTCTGCAAAACAAGAGCGCAGAGTGAGAGAAGGAACAATAATCTACCACTCTGTAAGCTGCCCAGACCCTGCCCATGGGACACTTAGAGCCTCAGTCCTCACCAGAGCTCCCCACATAGCTGACTCTTGACCTGCATCACCACCTGGGCTTCTGTCAAGCACCCGGCCAGCTGCATCAGCCAAGCAGCAGCATCAGGACTCCATCTACCACCCTATTAAAGTCTCCATTTGATACGTTCAGATTTGCTCTGATCACCTTCCCGGAGGATTCAGGAGCACGTCCAGAGCTGGTTCCAGCTCCTCCTGCACAGGACTGGCTTCCCATCTCCCCTTTCCATTGCTGCACCAGGCACTCACCACCTCAGACAGACAGACGGCATCTAAGTGCAGCTCTTACCCAGGAGAATCGTCTGCTCTTTATCTTCAGAGTGGTCATGCAGCTCCTGCTCTTCCCCGTCCCCTGGCTCACTGTGGTCATCAGCCAGGGCAGCATCCATGGAAGCACCAGTGCCCCCTGACAGGGTAAGCTCTGTAGCAACTGTGGCTTCCTCCTCCTCCTCCTCCTCCTCTTCAGAGTCTTCACTCTGCTTCAGGTCCTGACTGCTGTCCACAGACTTCAGGCTACTCTTGTCCTTCTGGGAATCCCCATCTGCAGGTCTGTCCTCCCCCAGTGACATTTCACTGGCGCTGCTTTTGTCACTCAGCCGCCCGAGGCTAAGCAACTCCTGCTCCTGAGGCTGCAGAGACTCGCTGACATAGAGGCCACTCTGGAAATCCTCAGTCTCTGGCAGATAGGCCTGGTCGTGGAAGCTGACTCCAGACGTGTAATCCAAAAGGTCAAGTGCCGAGGAACCATGATCCACATCCATTTTGATCTCTTCCCCAAACGCACAGGAAACTGGACTGCCTCCTCCACTCTCCTCATCTTCTGCTGTTCCCAGAAGGGACTTACTTTCTTCCTGGGAGCTCTCAACGCCAACAAGGATCTGCAGGATGTGAGCCAGCAGATTAGAGAGGAAGGACTGCAGCCCCAGACGCACCATTAACTGAGCCACAAAGCAGTCTGTATACAGGTAAAACCGGCCACGGAGGCAGCAGGGATTCTCATATGCACCAATCAAGGGCTTGAGCAGGTACTTGTTTGCATTCTTGGGGCCCAAGGCTTTAGCTATGGGTTCAAACAGGTACCAGGCGGTATAGACTGCAGTGTTCTCCTCCGACATCAGAGACAAGATGAAGGGCAGCAGGATCTCCAAGCCTTCAGGAGTGATTTCACAGAGGATCCCCTCCAGCTGCTGGCACAGCTGGAAAACGAGCTCACGGCCTTGACTCTCATCCTCCACTTTCTTTGACTGGTAGGTGAAAATGAATTTGTGCAGAGATGGGAAATATGGAGGGAAGGGAACAACTGAACTGAAAGGGCTAAGGAACTGCGAGGGGCTGGGTGGTGGGAGACCCTGGGAAACAGGGTTGTACTCAAAAAGCTGGACTCTGTTCTTGGCCACCTTGTTCTTTAGAAGTCTCCCCTCAGGCATGTTCAGCTGCAGCAAAGTATCCAGCATGTGCTGGAGCGGGGCTGGGATCTCCTTCGGGTGATACTGGCAAAGATTCCGAACGATCAGGAACCGCTCCAGCAGGGATGCATCTGGCCTCAGGGTGCGTACCCTTGGCGCAAACACTACCTCAGCTATCAGAACTCCCAGTGCCTGCATGTCTCTCTGGAAAAGATCTGAGAGGCCCAGCGGCAGCTCCACCAGTGGCTGCTCCATCTCACTGTTTAAGCCTTTAACCAAGAAGTTATAGAGTTTTTCCAGCTCCTCCAGGGCCTGGACAGGATTAAAACCCTCAGGGAGCATAATCTTCATCTTGTCCCTTTCAGCTTGAGCCACACCAGGCTTACTCCTTCGATTAGGCCGGACACTTGAGGTTTTGCCTTCTGTAGGGTAGGCAGGGAGGTTGGAGGGCTGAGCTGAAGGGGTGCCAGGACAGGGCTGGTCGGCGGCTCTGCCAGCTGCAGGAATGGAATCCAGAGCTTCAGTGCCTTGCTCCAAATCATCCTCACCACTGATGGATTTCTCACCAGACCAGCTGGTTTCACAAGGTGTGGCTTCCAAGACCAGCCCATTAACTCCATCACCCATCTGACCCTGGGCATCCTCTAGGACTATTGTCTCTCTGGCGTTCTGGATGAGAGGTCGAGCAATGACTGGAGCTTCAGCAGGAACGTATGCAAGTCCCACCATGCGTCTGGGATGTGGCTGGTCAAAGAGCTGCACCACTCCATAGCTGGCCAGATGGGTGTGGTTGTCTACCAGATGGAGGCAGACGTTTTTCTCCTTGACAGCATCCTTCCCCAGCAGCTTGTAGCCAAAAGTGAGGTCAATCCAGTGGTGGAGATCCTGAGAGACTTCTCTGCTCTCCAGCAGCATGCGATGGACTTCAATGAACTCCTCATAGGAGCTGCACCAAGATGGCACATCCAGGTCAGGCATGTCAGAATGAATGGATTTAAAGATGGTGGGGTCTGTGTAGAACTCAGGGATACACTCATCTGGAGTCCAGCTCTGCATGCGCTCCATGCTGGCAGGATATTCGTTTGGCTCCCACTGCGATCTCACATGACAGCAGAGCACAGCCTTGGGTGTCCTCCGGGCAGTGTAGACGTAGTAGGTGATGTCTGAGAGGACGTCGGAGATGTGGTGGGGCACATGGAGCTGTTCTCCACTTGATCCTCCAGCTGCAAATGCCTGCTTGGTCATCTCATAGGTGAAGTCCAACTGCTTGTCTCCTTTATTGAGGCGGAACTTGGATTTTCTTAGGTCTCTGAACTTGCCGTTTTTGGTGGTGAAATCCACCACCCAGGGGAGAACTGGGTGGTAGTTGGGGTCTCCCATTCTCCGTCCAGACAGGCGATTCAGCTGCATAAGGTAGTGGAAGTTACTGACTCGCCCATGCACCCAATCCAGCACAAGGCCCCTGAGCTCCTCCTGGCAAGCTGTGCGCCTAGCCTCCTTCCCAGTCCACTCCACAGCCCTGCTTTCCTCAGCCCTTTGTTCTTCATCAGCTCTCAGATCCCTCTCTTCCTCCTCCAGTTTCTCATACTCGTGGAGGTTAATTCTGAGCCGGCTGCACAGCTTCTCATCAACTGCCACATCACGAAGGGAGATGGGACCACATGCCAGCCCCGCTTGGTGACAGGCCCTCATGGCCTGCAGGACATGGAAGAGGATGAAAAGGACCTTGGCATGGCTGTTGGTGAGCTTCGCAGGGCTGAAGGTCACAATGTCATGCAAGCAATACTGCACATACGGGTAGATGATGTATAGCATGTTGGCTGACTCCAGAAGAGCTTCTGCTTGGAGGATGTTTGGGCAGGAGGACGTAGAACCGTCTTTGGCAGTAGAGGCATACTGAACACTCCTACCCACCTGGAGAAAAGGGCAGCCATAAATCTTCTGAAGAGCCACTCTGAGCAGGTCCAGGGCCAGCACCGGGGGCGGCGTGTGAGCATGACAGTACGGCTGCACATACAGGCAGTGAGCTCTACACCACAAGTTTCTATAATTCTGGGAAGCAACATTCTGCATGAACCCATGGAGTGTTTCCAAGCGCCCGTTCCGATCGTCCTGCGCGCTGTGGTGCAAAGTCAGTGGATAAGCCAACCTCTCTTTCCTCAGACCATGGATTTCCACTCTCGTCCAGCCAGCAGGCAGCTTCTGCACAGAGTGCTGAAGGAACGTCCTCACCTCCACCTCGCTCAGCCCCTCAGGCCGGGGGCACAGGGTGGGCAGCACCCTGCGCTCCTTCAGGCTCACTAGCCACTTCACCGGGACAAAGGCAATGAGATGGGTCCCCTCAACAGCAGCAGTGAGCTGACGGTGATCAATATTCAGGTCTTTTTCCACTCTCCTAAGGAAGCACTCCATGCTGGTAAGGCACCGGCAGAGATCCACAGCACAGCGGTCTCTGCAGGAAACAGACACACTTTAAATGAGACAGGCAGCTTGGAGGCTGCGATTCCACCCATCCCCCTGGGGCTCTCGGACTCTCCTCGGTCACAGGGCAGATCTACACGCCTGGCAGCCCAGGCAGACAGACTCACACTAAGGGCTGGGGCTAGCGCTGTTGGAAGCAGGGAGTCCAGAGGCCCAGCACGCTGGAGGCTAGTCCAGCCTCTGCCTTTAGCAGACTAGCTCAAGCCCTGCTCGTGCGAGTCTGTCTGCCCTGGCTGGGAAGCTCACTCCCCGCCGCAGTGTAGACAGACCTAGGAGCTCCTGAACGGGGGTCACCTGAGGCGGGTGCCTCACCCCTCTGCCATGGCCACAGGGCTGGCCAGTCTGTGCTCAGGACTGCGGTGGCAGCGCCATTAAACCTGGGCAGGAGCGGCACACAGGCCAGCCTGGCCACGGCCCCCCCCCCGCACCGGCCCCAGCCCCCCCACCAGCCTAGTCACTGCCAGCCCAACCCCGGCCCCACCAGCCCGCCCCCCGCACCCGCCCCGGCCCCCCCATCAGCCCGGTCGCTGCCAGCCCGACCCCGGCCCCCCACCAGCCCAGCCCCGGCCACGGCCTCCACCAGCCCGGCCCCCCCCGCACCGGCCCCGGCCCCCCCATCAGCGCAGCCCCGGCCCCCACCAGCCCGGCGCTGCCAGTCCGACCGGCCCCCACCAGCCCGGTCGCTGCCAGCCCGACCCCGGCCCCCACCAGCCCAGCCCCGGCCCCCGCACCAGCCCGGTCGCTGCCAGCCCGACCCCGCCCCGCACCGGCCCCGGCCCCACCAGCCTAGTCACTGCCAGCCCGACCCCGGCCACGGCCCCCACCAGCCCGGCCCCGCACCGGCCCCGGCCCCGGCCCCACACCAGCCCGGTCGCTGCCAGCCCGACCCCGGCCCCCACCAGCCCGGTCGCTGCCAGCCCGACCCCGGCCCCCACCAGCCCAGCCCCGGCCCCGGCCCCACCAGCCCAGCCCCGGCCCCCACACAGCAGCCCGGCCCCACGGCCCTGCCCCGGCCCCAGCCCCCGCACCAGCCCGGCGCTCCCTGCGGCAGCCGGGGCCCGAGGCCCGGGGAAGGGCCGGCGGCTCTAGGGGACGCGCGGCGGGGCGCGGAGCAGCCGGGCCAGGCCCCAGCGCCGCGGGCAGCAGCGGCCCCGAGCCCGGCGAGGACACGGGACCGGGCCGCCCCCGCCCTCACCTGGGGCCGCGGCGCGGGGCTCCCCGGGTTGGGGCGGGCCCGAGCCCGAGCCCTTAGCCCCGGCGGGCGGGGGCGGCCCGGGCCCCGGCCATGTTGGATCAGCTGATGCCGGTCACATGAGGCCGCTTCTCCGGGAAACAAACTCCACGTGGCGGGGGCGCCGGGCCCGGCCCCATCTCCCGGCGGGGTCCGCAGAGCCCCGGGGCGGGGCCCGCGGTGTCTGGGAGCGAAGAGCAGCCGCAGAAAGGGGCCCGCGCCAGCAGCCCGCAGGGGAGGCTTGGGATCGCCCTTAGTTCTGGGTCCCCGCCCCTGCTCCGGCCGAGGGGACCCTAATTTCTAGCATACAAAGGACCCGAGGTTGCGGATGGGTCATGCTGGTACCGGGCCTTTCCCTTCAGCCTCGAGCTCCCGCACAGGCTCGCCCCCTGCGCCCACCTCCTTCACCGGGGGCCCGCGGGGCGGGGGGCAGCCCCAGAAAACCAGCGTTCCAGTACTTCCCACATGCGACCCCCCTCCGGCTGCTGGGCGCAAGCTGTGTGCGCTGCAACAGCCTGTGCTCACCCTGGTGCTGGACAGGGACAACCCTTCCCCAGACCAGGGCTGGCCAGCTTAAAACCAGGTGAATGGCCTGCTGGGGCCCCCCGCCCCTGCAAATGCATGGCATCCTCCAGCTTTATCCAGCTTCTGGGGCCATCACCACAGGGCTGCTGGGTAGGTCCCCATAGCAATTCCCTGCACGTCTGGCCTGCCTCACCTTGGACAGAATCTTTTCATTCCCCAGCCTGGCCTGGGGAAGGGCAGGTATTAGGATGATGCTGTATAGAGAGATGCTGCTGTGCATATTGAGGCACTAGTGCAGGACCCATGGGGTTGCATGGCTGCGAGCCACACAGGGCCGGAAGTGGTCAAGTCACTACAGAAACAAAAGCAGCACAGAACAACATGGCCTGCTCCTCCATCCACAGCAAGGAAGTGGGGAAGTGAGATGATGCGGTGTGGTCAGAGTAAACAGCCAGACAGCGCCCACGCAACTCCGCAGCATGTCTTGGCGCCGCTGACTTGAAACCTGGCCCTGCAGTTTCAGTCCTGAGCTCTCCAGACACCTCAATAGTGATTTTCAGCCTGGGACATCTAGCACATACCCTTCTCCCCCACCCAAATAAAGGCTACTGACCCAGCTGTGTTCTCCATATTCTCTCCCTTCCCACCGCAGGGTTTTCTAAGCTTTTAATTTGGGGGCAAATTAATGCCAGTGGGATGCTGAGCAGGGCCGGGAAGGAATCCCAACTGCCTCTTAGCACTTGGAGACCCTCTGATGAAAGGCAGAGGGGTTTTTATTAGTTTCACCTGTTGGAAGGTTTGGTGTAAGGCAGACAGTTTGATGCACATGCATTTGCATGCGCAGTGCAGGGCTGTGTGACACTCCTGCTGCGCCATGTTTTCAGCTAGGCTGCTTGTGTGTGGCGTGGCCATGTACCATGCTGTGTGCACAGAGCCCTTTTCACAGACAGTCACTTCCACAGAGAAGCAATGGCTTATTTTCTCTCACCTGAATTAGGGACTTTGGGGATCCTGTGAGCTGACTGCGGGACCTGGGACAGAGGCACGCGAAGTGGAGTGGCAGCTGCGCTGGGGTCTGCCTGGTGGCCCAGAGAAAGAAACAGAGGAAGAGAGAAAGCAGAAGCTGGGCACGACAGTGTCATGAATCCACTCCCTGCACCACCAGCACATCCTGTGAGGTCCTTGTTCAGGGCCCTGCAACCATCACAGCTTCCTATTTACTTGCTTACGTCAGCTGTCATGGGTAAGTGAGTTTTTGTTTTAGTGCAAGAAAAGATTCCAGGGTAAACAGGCAGCATCTATTAGCCCTGAGGAGGCAGGGCCCTCTGTGGGGGAGTGTCAGACACTGCATGATGTGGATTACTTTTAATGAGACTTTTCATTTGTGGTGGGCTAAGTTCCTGGTGCTGAGCCTGCAGCCCTGTCTGTGTACTTCAGTTCCAGTCACATTTCCTTTCCTAGGCCTTGGGGTTTGGGATGCAATTTTCCTTTCTTTGCCCCACAACCTCCCAGTGGCACCTGCTCAGCTGCATCAGATGCTGTGGCCACATGCTCCCAAGCTCCTGCTCTGGCCGCACCTGTTCTCATTGATATTGATTAAGGGACTTGTGCAACTTCTGCTGAGTAAATTATTTGTGGGGGTGAAACAACCTTCAAGGCAGCAGGAAGGTCAATGAAGAAACAAGGGACAAAACAGGCTGTAAATCACCATGGTGTGTCATTCAGGGGAAGCCCAGGTACTGATAGACCCCGCACAGGGCAATTGGGATCTGCAGGAAGAGGTGTGGGATGGCCTGATATGGTGGCCAGTGCAGGATGCCTAATCCACCTGCAGTGCTATCCCCTGGGGACACATTTCTGCCTGACCCCTTCCTGGGATCAGTTTATGGCCTGGAGCAAGAGATCAATAGCTCTTGGTTGTTGTGCCCCTGCTGGCATCGCTGCAGGTGCTGTTCTCATTCATGTTCCATACAAAGCAATGTTCGGGGAGCGTTAAGCCTGCCTAGTAAAGCACTCCGGGATCAGAAAGGCCAATGACCCACAGGCACCCTTAACCCAGTCTCAGGCGTGCCTGCTTACCGCACTCACGCTCACATACTGTTTCTCCCACCAGACAACAGAGACTAATCTGTGAGCGCTACCAAAGCCATCTCTGTGCTGTGCCCTGGCCTGGACCCTGACTGGGAGGCCTCCAAGACATGGTGACTGGGAAGGTCTTTGGAGTAAGGTTTTTGCCTTGTGGGTGGAGCGTTTTGGAGCCAGGGATTTAGTCTTGGGGAGCTGGTCTAGGTTTGCTTTTTGGCCGAGCTGTCGCATGCATTGGAGGTGTGGCCGGGGGGTTCCCCTGTGGAATGTCATCAGTGGTTATGTGTGTATGAGAGGCACCCAAATGCCCTGGAGGATGGTGGGATAGACACTGCTTCTTGCTGCTCTGGTGCCCTGTGTCCCCACTAGACTGTCTTGGTCTAGTCATCAGCTGTCGTGCTTCCTGTGTCGTGGTTTGTGAGTGCCAAGGGGTGAGCCGCGTGCTGGGTGTGTAGGGCCAAGAAGTGGCTGGCGGTGCTCCTAGAGGGAGGTGGTGCTCCACCTCTGCACAGTGCTGCTGAGGTGGGAAGCCGTTCTCTGTGAGTGCAGCTGGGGATTTCGGCTGCTCTGCTGAGCGGGCTGGAAAGCACTGCCCAATTAACAATCCTGCTTCTTGCCCATGCATCTGCCCTGGACTTCCAGCCCTGGGTTGGAGCATTCGAAATGCGGCTGCTGAGGGTCAGAGCCTGAGAATAATGGACGGGAAATGTTAACTCCTCTTCTCTTCTGTATTTGCTCATGAGCTAAACATGAAATTGCAGGGGATGGAGCCTCTGGCCTGCATTAGTTCAGCATCACTGAGCCTCTGTCATGGCTCCCATCAGAAATCAAGTTTCTCTCTCAAATGCACAGGTTGCTCTGAGCTGCAGAGCCTCTTGGGCAGCATCATTCTCTGCCCCCTCCCCAGGGCTGCCACTGCCAGACCCTGCCCACTGTGACATCTCTTTCCCTGCCCGTGCCCCAGGCTGTCCTGCTGCAGAGAGTAGCCATTGCCCTTTGCTTTGGGTGTCCTGGGTTCTGTCTTCCTCAGGTTTCCCCTTTGCTTTGCCTGCTCTCCTAGGACTGGGGATGTTCTCACTCCTGTGCCCGGAGGGGTGCGTGCAGAGCGGTGAGGTGCCGCCTGCCCCAGCAGCCAAGTGAAGCCTTTCTCCCCACAGCATCCCTCACACACACCCTCTCCAAGTCCTCCCTCCCCTCACCCAAAGGGTTAGTTTTTAATGCACAATCTTTGGTCTCTGTGGTTCTCTCTGCTTCTGGGACTGACACGGAAACTGCCGCAGCTCCTCCTCCAGGCTGCTGCTTCACACGCCCTAGCCACCCCCGCCCTCTCTCGCTACCAAAGCAGAAGGTTGAAGCTTGCCATGCTAGAAACCTGTCCTCTCTGGAGGGAAGTCTGCTGAGGAAGTCTGGTCAGCGTGGGCCTCGGGGCTCAGCTCCTTCCTCTCCTTAGGGCTGTGTGTGATTCAGCCCCCCACAGCCTGTAGAGGAGCAGGGACCTGTGATCCAAGAAGGCACTGGCCTGGCCATGCTGCCATGGGCGGGGGTGCTGGGCTTCCTCCTGCTGCTCATCCTCCTGCGTGTCCGGGTTTGGGTCCCCAGCAGCGCTGGGGCCCAGCTGGTCTGCAAGCCCTCTGCGCTGGCTGCCTACCTGGAGAGCCAGTGTCAGGCCTTGAAAGGCCTGTGCGAAGCCAGCTGGCCATGGAGGGCTCTCCCCTCCCTGCAGACACTGGCCAGCCTGATGGGGCCCCTGGATAGCAGGGTGCATTTCGTAAGGACCTATCTGCAGC
The DNA here is from genome assembly GCF_016161935.1 of Mauremys reevesii. NCBI lineage: Eukaryota > Metazoa > Chordata > Testudines > Geoemydidae > Mauremys > Mauremys reevesii. Next base: position 24,301,501 of record NC_052642.1, read on the forward strand.
TGAGTGATGAGGGGCTGGTGGCTCTGGACTGGGCAGTGGGGCCAGCACAGCAGGAGAGGAGACAGCCATCCAGCACCTGCAGCACACCCATCCTGCTGCTTGTCCCCAACTCCTTCGGGAAGGTCACCCGCAACATCAGCAAGGTAATGAGCGGGAGGGACTGGCAGTGACAGGCAACAGGGCTGGGCACCAGGAACTGCCCCCAAGCTCCAATCCCAGTTCTGCCACTGACTTGCTGGGTAACCTTGGGCCAGTCACTTCCCCTCCCTGCACCTCAGTTTTCCCATTTGTAGAAACAGGGACTCGACCCCTTCAGCTACAGCTCAGAGAATTTTCTTAGACAGACAGTGACAGGACGCAGAGATGGAGCCAATCCCTGCCCCGAGGGGCAGAGCAATGTGTGTGGGGGGGGGGCGACTCAGGGCAGAAGTGGGCTGTTTGGAGGGTTTGGAAGCATTGTGGCCTGTTTGGGGTGGGGGTGAGTGCCGTGCCTGGCTGGAGAACATGGGGGTCACACAGGATTTGGAAGGGTGTACGGTATTTAGGGAATTGCTGCACAACCCCTCCTCCCCCGCCCCCACACCAGGGAGGACAGGCTGTTCCCATCAGGCAGCTGCATGGAGCACCAGTCTGTCTCCCAGCTGCCCGGTGCCTGGGGCAGAGGCTGTCTAACCGAGGCTGTGTATAAACCTCAGCAGTGTGTTCCTTGCCCAGCACCGAAGGGGTCCCCTAGCAATCGCTGCTAACAACTGATTTAGTGCCGAAATCTATCTCCCATCCTCCCACAAGCCCACTGACCCCATTTGCCCTTTGGCTTTGCTGCAGCAGCTGACAAGCTGAATCTACAGAGAAGACAGTGGATTCTCTTGGGCTCTGGGCTGGGAGACTTGGGTCTTTCTGGGCTTCCTTAAACCTCTCTTCACCTTACCAGAAAGGAGCCTTAGCACCACCTCGCTAGGGCGGCCAGCAGCTGTGAGTGCAGTTAGAACAACACGGTCAATACCTGCCAGAGAGCTCCCCAGCGAACTCCAGTCTCGGGTCAGAAAACGGGGAGCCTTGTACTCCCTTCGCTGCTCGATGCAACCGAGTGCAGGTTGCCCCCGCCAGTGGCACCCACGCCTAGTGCCGCACAGCCCCCACTGCAGCATGGTGCATGTGCTGGGTCCATGTGCCACTTGTGGATGCCCTTGCCCCCTCCACACCACCTAGTGCTGATATTTCAACAGCTTCATTCATGATTCCTGGTATCTGAACCCTACCCCTAGGCGGTGCCCATCTGAAAAGGGGTAAAGAAGATGCCAGTGAAATTTTCCAATGATGCTGAATTGGGAGGAGTTGCAAACAAAAGAAGCTAGGGAGATGGGAAGCATGGGCAGAAAATAACAAAATGCCATTGTGTGTGGGAAATGCAGCCAACCCACCTGACCGTCTGGGGCAGAATCTTCCCTCTTGCAAGGAGGCTGAGGGGCAGGGCTCATGGACGTAGAGGTGAGTGGACAGTGTGTTTGAAAGCTGAATGGTCAGTGCTGTTTGGGGCTGTGCTGCAGCAGGGAGGGGGCTGTGGATGACTCCCCCGGGACTGTTGGCTTCGCGCCATTAACCGATGGATTTATCCCAGTGGGAGGGGGCCAGAGATGGGCACACGACTGAGTTGAGGATGGGGGGGTTAAGGTGGAGATGAAAGGCACCAGCTGCTCAACGTGCTCACTCATTTGGGTGCCTCAGCTTCCGACCAGCCCCCGGGAGAGCCTGCGGCTCCCCCACTTCAGTGGGTCCTCAGCACACTGGGAATCAGCCCAGGTGTCTCTGGTTGGATGCGCACATTAGTGAGCACATCTGCAAACCTCGGCCTGAATGTGGCGCCCGAGGCCAGGAGACAGGGACCAAGGCAGCTTGGCCAGGGATCAGGACACTGAGGAAAGGAAGAATGAGGCAAACGTTCCAGGCAGTGATACCACGGCACTGAGCAGAGGAACAGGCTTCTAAGACCCATTGCCTGGGTCCTGTGAAAGGACCATTTATAAAGCTGTAGATAATGGCCACAGGGAAGAATCCTGACCTGGATTCCAGGTGTGATCGGAGGTTTCTCCTGTGTCTGAGCCCCTAACCCAGGGCTGTCCCTGGCTTGAGGGGGGGAGGCCTGGGGCAGAAATGACAGATTCGTCTCTTCCGGGACTGACCGCGCCAGCCAATCGCACCGGCCCACAGGGCCCCCCAAAGCATGGGGCCCAGAGCAGTCACTCCGATTTGCACTACCCAAGGGACGGCTCTGTCCTAACCCACCAGCTGGTAGAGCAGGCCGGGGATGGGGCCCTCGAGGCAGACAGGCTGCCCCTCCCTGTTGTTCCCAGGACGCTCACGGTGACTCCTGTTGTCTGGTTCTAGCTATGTCATGTGGCACTCCTTCATGGCTACCGTCCTGTTGTCTTTAACCGCCGTGGTCAGAATGGCTGCCCCCTAAGCACCACCACGCTGCAGCCATATGGGGATCCTGCTGACCTGCGAGAAGCCATCCAGTACATCTGTTCCCGGTGCCCAGGGGCCCTGCTCTTTGCAGTGGGGGAGAGCACTGGGGCAGGGCTCCTGTTCTCCTACCTGGGAGAATGTGGTTCCTCTAGCCACCTGACAGCTGCTGGCTGCATCTCCCCCATCTTTCACCCTCGGGGCTGGTTTGAAGCTGGGTGCCCCTGGCTATGGCAGCAACTCTTGCTCATGTCCCAGAAGATGTGGCTCAGCCGGTGAGTGACTCATCTGTGGGTCTGTCTGGGGCAGAGGTGGACAGCATGTAGTGAAGCAATGAGCCATAGCCTCCCAGCTCCACCATGCCTGGAGTGCAGCTTTGCAGTGCTCTGAGGGATCCCAGTGGCTTTGCCCATGTCTCCTGGACCCACGTGAGATCCAGGTTGGGGACAGAGCTGGTGACCCTAAGCTGTAGCTGGAGCAGTCCTGGTTAGTGAGAATGCTTCTCAGCACAACGTGCAGAGCCCTGGGGGAGGTGGATGACGGGAGACAGCCTTTTCTGTCCCAGATAGAGCCACGGTGAGATGGTGCATTCCGCCCTGAGCTGCCCCATGCGCAGGGAGCTGTCCCCCCATCTCATTCTCCTGCTTGGGCTCTTACCAGTGTCTGTCTCCCCCAGGTTTGCCACGGTGCTAGGGGAGGTTCTGCCCCTGGATCGTTTCTTTGGGGGCCAGTCACTGAGGGAGCTGGAGGAGATCTTGTTCTGCCAGGCCCAGACCTGGGACTTGTACTGGGAGAGGAATGACCCCCTACGGGATGTGGATGAGGTGGCAGTACCAGTGCTGTGCATCTGCAGCCAGGACGACCCCATGTGTGGGGGCCCCAGGGACACTGTGCCCTTTGAGCTGTTTGAGACAAACCCCTACTTCTTCCTACTGCTCACCCAGGGAGGCGGACACTGTGGCTTCTTCAAGGATAGCCTGTGTGGTGCCTTCTGGAGCCATGAGGTGCTGCTGCAGTTCTTCCACACCACTGTGGATTTCCTCCTCACAGAGGACAAACTGAGGGGCCAGGCCAAGAAGAGAGGGGCCAGGCCGGTGCTGAAGGTCACCCAGGGCAGAGGTGGCTGCAGGCAGGAGTCCTGCTGCCCCCACAATAGCCCTGACATTTACCGCTGGCAGCGCTCCTACACCCGCTGACAGCTGGTCTTCACTCAGCACCTGGAGGATGATCTGGTGGACTTTCCTGAGAGCCCCCATGCATGCTTGGGACTGTGACTCTTTGTAACAAGAACTGGGCCTTCCCTAGGGTGGTGCAGGACCCGGGCCAGAAGTGACGGGGTTCGTCTCTTCCAGGACCGACCACACCAGCCAATCGCACTGGCCTGCGGGGCCTCCCGAAGCACAGGGCCCGGAGCAGTCACCCCAATTCGCCCTACCCAAGGGACGGTTCAGAACAAGAACATAGTATTTCAGTGAACAAACGGATCATGTTAGATGATAACTGCAGCGTGACAGAGGTGCTGCGTCCTGGCTGGGTGTCGGCATCTCAGATGCTGCCCTGTCAGAAGTGTTTGCGTCCTAGTGCCAATGGCTCCTGGTTGTGGTAATGTGATGTGTTTTTGTGCCTTTGCTGACGGTTGCCAGGTGCTGTGATGTCCCAGTGCTAGAAGATTGGGGCCCAGCCAGGTGCTGTGCTGCAATGGAGCAAAGGGGCATGAATGATTCTTATTTATTTTGTAGCACCCGAATTTGTGCTGGGTGCTTCATGGAAGACATACAAAGACACAGGCCCTGCTGCAGTGAGCATATCTCTAGGTTTTACATGTGTCCAAGCAAATGGTAGCTGAGAGGCATGAGGGAGGCCAAGGGCTGCAGCAGAATGATCAGGGGCGACTCAGGGTCACTGCCTGGGCAGCATTTTGGGCCTGTTACTTTTCTTCCATATAAAAATAAGGACAATAAAGCTCTAAAACAGTAACTGGCATAGATTCCCTTCCTGAGGCTGGGACTGCTGTACGTAGCTGGGTGATGCAGTGCTAGACACTCCTGGGTCCTCATCTGTAATGCACCCTGGCATGTAGTTGTACCTCCTTGCCCGTGTGTGCAGGCTAACTGGCATTCTTCATTAATGTTACATGACAAGACTAGAGGATGCTTGAAATGTTATTTTAAGCTCAAAGACTGGTGTCTTCCTTCCTGTTCTGCATCTCATGGGATCAGTAGACACTCATTCACAGACACAGGTGTGTGCACACTCACAGACACATGCACCCACAGGTGCACGCGCACACACGCCACTGCACACTAATGCTCAGCTTAGGTGATGCTTACTACGCACCGCAGCCAGACAGCTTAGCTCTGTCCCCATAGGGAAGCCACAAGGGTACTTTATTCCTCCATAACAAACACCAGCACATTAAACACCAAACACCAGCGCGCACCACCACAACCACTGGCTGATGCCATGTTCCCCAAGTATTGCACCCAGGGCTGCCATGTTCCCATGTACCAGCATTGCAAAGGGGGCAGAGGTAAGGTTGTCTGGGTGCGTCGTGTGGCAAGGGATGTCATGGGAAGACAAGGGACTTGTGTTCCAGTACAGGAAGGCCTGAGCCAATAACACAGATCCAGCGGCAGGAGGAAAACGGAGTGCTGGGCTGGAGTGCCTGACTCCTCTGTATGCAGCCTGGTGCGCTACGGGGCAGTGAGCTGGTGAGAACAGCAGCATCATGAAGTGGGTGGATAAGGAGCCTGGGAGATGCCGCTGGGAGCAGGGTCTCTTAGGGGGCCCCCTAGCATCTAGGCTTGGCATGAGCAAGGCCCTGGAGCAGGTGCTGAGGGGGGCTAATCGTGCCCACGGGGAGCTTGGTGAGACAGCTGCCTGTGAGCTTGGCTATACTCACCTCTTTCCTGAGGGAACGCAGCTCCCCCAGTGCTGCTGTAGACAAGGTCTAGGGACTGCTGTGCCGAGGAGCCCTGGGAAGCAGGTTGGTGAGCAGGAGGTGACTGGCCAAATCCCAGCACATCCCAAGAATCTTACTGCTGGCTCTCAAGCAACCTGTAACAGCCCTACTCCCCTGCAGACCGCACTCAAGCCAGCCTGGAGACGCCAAGCCCTCTGCTAGAGCCTGTCCATACTGCAGCGAGGGGCCCGGGGCATGAACTGCTCTGCCTGTTGCCCCACTCGAGGGCCTTGTTTTTCATCTTCACTTAAATTCCTGCTTTGTTGAATCCCGGGTGCGGCATTACACTCCATATTATTTATGAAAATATGCTTATTATATGGATATAACACAGACTATGTAACAATTCCAGCTCCCCACTGTTCCCAGTAACCTCCCTGGCTCCTTACTGCCCCCCACCCCAGCAACTCTCCCCCCACAGCCAGTGAGGATCAGCGCTAGCAGGATCAGGGCCAAGGGAGAGGGATGGGGGGTTACTGCAGGAGAGCATCTGGAAGAAGGATTGTTATGGGTGGAGGAGGCAGCTGTGAAGAGGGCTGCTGCAGGGCCATAGGGAGCCAGGGAGGTTACTGGGAACAGTGGGGAGTTGGGCGCAGGGTAGCGGGGGTGGGGGCCGTAGGGAGCCAGGGAGGTCACTGGGAACAGTGGGGAGTTGGGCCCCGGGTAGCGGGGGTGGGGGCCGTAGGGAGCCAGGGAGGTCACTGGGAACAGTGGGGAGTTGGGCGCAGGGTAGCGGGGGTGGGGCCGTGGGTAGCCAGGAGGTCACTGGGAACAGTGGGGAGTTGGGCGCAGGGTAGCGGGGTGGGGCCGTGAGCCAGGGAGGTCACTGGGAACAGTGGGGAAATGGGCGCAGGGTAGCGGGGGTGGGGGCCGTAGGGAGCCAGGGAGGTCACTGGGAACAGTGGGGAGTTGGGCGCAGGGTAGCGGGGGTGGGGGCCGTAGGGAGCCAGGGAGGTCACTGGGAACAGTGGGGAGTTGGGCGCAGGGTAGCGGGGGTGGAGGCCGTAGGGAGCCAGGGAGGTAACTGGGAACAGTGGGGAGTTGGGCGCAGGGTAGCGGGGGTGGAGGCCGTAGGGAGCCAGGGAGGTCACTGGGAACAGTGGGGAGTTGGGCGCAGGGTAGCGGGGGTGGGGGCCGTAGGGAGCCAGGGAGGTCACTGGGAACAGTGGGGAGTTGGGCGCAGGGTAGCGGGGGTGGAGGCCGTAGGTAGCCAGGGAGGTCACTGGGAACAGTGGGGAGTTGGGCGCAGGGTAGCGGGGGTGGGGGCCGGAGGGAGCCAGGGAGGTTACTGGGAACAGTGGGGAGTTGGGGGGAGGGTTGCTAGGGGGCCGTAGGGAGCCAGGGAGGTCACTGGGAACAGTGGGGAGTTGGGCGCAGGGTAGCGGGGGTGGGGGCCGTAGGGAGCCAGGGAGGTTACTGGGAACAGTGGGGAGTTGGGGGGAAGGTTGCTAGGGGGCCGTAGGGAGCCAGGGAGGTCACTGGGAACAGTGGCTAGGGTTGCCAACCCTCCAGGATTGTCCTGAAGCCTTCAGGAATTAAAGATTATGTCACGTGATGAAACCTCCAGGAACACACCAAACAAAACTGGCCACCCTCCCGCTCCGTCCTGGCTGCCCCTGGCCCTGCTGCCCCCCGACTCCCCAGGGGACTCTGAGCTGGGACTCAGCCACCAGGAAATGCTGCGCTTGGCAGCTCAGCCAGAGGGGCTGGGCCCTGGGGAGGGGTTTTCTCCCCTGAGCCCACCAGGGCCCCAAGAACTCGGGCAGGGGAGTCACTTCTCCCCAGGATGTGGCACGGCTGCACCAAGCCGTCCGGCCCTCCGCCGCCCAGGCTGCCCTTTGGTGAGAACAGGGCCTTTGTGGGACCCCGACGTGGCCAGCAGGTGGCTCCCGGAGCTGCCCGCGGAGGCGCTGGCTCTGCCTTGCCCAGAGGATGGCTGAGTGCTGGGAAGTGGTTGCTCACTGCAAGGCTCCAGCTCTGGTTTTCATGCACATAGGCTGCGAATCGCACTGAACCAAGCTCTGTGAACGCTCCCCCCGGCCCCATTATACGGAGGGTGAAGGCACAGAGAGGTCAGGGGACTTGCCTGAGGTCACACACCGAGTCTGTGGCGGGGCAGTAACAGGACTCGAGTTCTGACTCCAAGCCCCCTCTTGGGAGGGAGTGATCGGCCAGCGGGGCACTGCAGGAGCCCCCAGCCTGCTCTCTCCCGGCACCAACTTTCCTGCTGACTCCGGGCCGGAGGTCGGGCAATGGACCTTGATTCCGTAACGACCTTTGGCTCGGAGCAGACAGGAGGCTAGACAGGGCTGTTCCCATGGCAACTTCCAGGGTTGATCAGAGCCCAGCAGTTAACCAGAGAGCCCCTGAGGGAGGGATGGTGCAGTGTTTGGGGACCAGCCCTAGGCCAAGGGAGCCCCGTGGGTCAGAAGAGAGAGGCGAGGCACCATGCTGGACAAAAGGGGTACATTCACCACAGCGCCAAAAGCCTCAAAGAGGGACTGACAGCAGCTTCGGGTCCCTTGGGGCGTTTGGCACCCAACGCCCTGCCTGTGCCAGTGGGGACAGGATCTGGGAAGCCCCCCACACTCCCAGGGGGCATGAGAACAAGGGAGACCCAGCTGCAGAAGGCGACATAAGTAAGTCATATGCGTGCCCAGAAAGGAAAAGAGTAGGAGGCCTGGTCCGGCTCACTCCAGCCGGTGACCCGCTCAGAGGGTGTGGGCGAGAGTGGGGATCTGCACTTACCATGGGCAGCAAGAGGGGGCAGCTACAGGCAGCGGGGCCACGCCAAGGGCAGTGTGTGAGCATGGACAGCACACGCGGCAGGTGGGCCTGGGTATGGACAGCGCATGGTGGAGAGGCAGGGACGGCGCACACAGCTGTGGGGCGGCGGGTAGGGGTGGCACATGCGGCTGTGGGGCAGCAGGTAGGGATGGCACGTGTGGCTGTGGGGCGGCAGGTAGGGATGGCGTGTGCGGCTGTGGGGCAGCAGGTAGGGATGGCACGTGTGGCTGTGGGGCGGCGGGTAGGGATGGCGTGTGCGGCTGTGGGGCGGTGGGTAGGGATGGCGTGTGCGGCTGTGGGGCGGCGGGTAGGGATGGCGTGTGCGGCTGTGGGGCGGTGGGTAGAGATGGCGCGTGTGGCTGTGGGGCGGTGGGTTGGGATGGCGTGTGCGGCTGTGGGGCAGTGGGTTGGGATGGCGTGTGCGGCGGTGGGGCGGCAGGTAGGGATGCCGTGTGCGGCTCTGGGGCGGCGGGTAGGGATGCCGTGTGCGGCGCTGGGGCGGTGGCAGGCCGCAGGCCTGGACCAGGTGCGCAGTTTGGACGGCGTGTGGGGCAGTGGGGCGGCGGGTAGGGATGGCATGTGCGGCTGTAGGGCAGTGGGTTGGGATGGCACGTGCGGCTGTGGGGCGGCGGGTAGGGGTGGCGCGTGCGGCTGTAGGGCAGTGGGTTGGGATGGCGTGTGCGGCTGTGGGGCAGCGGGTTGGGATGGCGTGTGCGGCTGTGGGGCGGTGGGTTGGGATGGCGTGTGCGGCTGTGGGGCGGTGGGTATGGATGGCGTGTGCGGCTGTGGGGCGGCGGGTTGGGATGGCGCGTGCGGCTGTGGGGCGGTGGGTTGGGATGGCGTGTGCGGCTGTGGGGTGGTGCGCAGTTTGGATGGCGCGTGCGGCTGTGGGGCGGCGGGTAGGGATGCCGTGTGCGGCTGTGCGGCAGTGGGTTGGGATGGCGTGTGCGGCTGTGGGGCGGCGGGTAGGGGTGGCACATGCGGCTGTGGGGCAGCAGGTAGGGATGGCGCGTGTGGCTGTGGGGCGGCGGGTAGGGATGCCGTGTGCGGCGGTGGGGCGGCGGGTAGGGATGCCGTGTGGGGCTGTGGGGCGGCGGGTAGGGATGCCGTGTGCGGCGGTGGGGCGGCGGGTTGGGATGGCGCGTGCGGCTGTGGGGCGGCGGGTAGGGATGGCGTGTGCGGCTGTGGGGCGGCGGGTAGGGATGCCGTGTGCGGCTGTGGGGCGGCGGGTAGGGATGCCGTGTGCGGCTGTGGGGCGGGTTGGGATGGCGCGTGCGGCTGTGGGGCGGTGGGTATGGATGGCGTGTGCGGCTGTGGGGCAGTGGGTATGGATGGCGTGTGCGGCTGTGGGGCGGCAAGTTGGGATGGCATGTGCGGCTGTGGGGCGGTGGCAGGCCGCAGGCCTGGACCAGGCGCGCAGTTTGGATGGCGTATGCGGCGGTGGGTAGAGATGGCGCGTGCAGCTGTGGGGCGGTGGCAGGCCGCTGGCCTGGACCAGGCGCACAGTTTGGATGGCGTGTTCGGCTGTGGGGCGGGGGGTAGGGATGGCGTGTGCGGCGGTGGGGCGGCGGGTTGGGATGGCGTGTGCGGCTGTGGGGCGGTGGGTTGGGATGGCGTGTGCGGCTGTGGGTTGGGATGGCATGTGCGGCGGTGGGGCGGTGGGTAGGGATGCCATGTGCGGCGGTGGGGCGGCGGGTTGGGATGGCGTGTGCGGCTGTGGGGCGGTGGGTTGGGATGGCGCGTGCGGCTGTGGGGCGGCGGGTTGGGATGGCGCGTGCGGCTGTGGGGCGGCGGGTTGGGATGGCGTGTGCGGCTGTGGGGCGGTGGGTTGGGATGGCGTGTGCGGCTGTGGGGCGGCGGGTAGGGATGCCGTGTGCGGCTGTGGGGCGGTGCGCAGTTTGGATGCCGTGTGCGGCTGTAGGGCGGCGGGTAGGGATGGCATGTGCGGCTGTGGGGCGGCGGGGCGGGATGGCGTGTGCGGCGGCGGCGGTTGGGATGGCGTGTGCGGCGGTGGGGCGCGGGTTGGGATGGCGTGCGGCTGTGGGGCGGGTAGGGATGCCGTGTGCGGCGGGTTGGGATGGCGCGTGCGGTGGGCGGTGGGTATGGATGGCGTGTGCGGCTGTGGGGCGTGGGTATGGATGCCGTGTGCGGCTCTGGGGCGGCGGGTAGGGATGGCGTGTGCGGCTGTGGGGCGGCGGGTAGGGATGCCGTGTGCGGCTGTGGGGCGGTGGGTAGGGATGGCGTGTGCGGCTGAGCGGCAGTGGGTTGGGATGCCGTGTGCGGCGGTGGGGCGGCAGGTAGGGATGGCGCGTGCGGCTGTGGGGCGGCGGGTAGGGATGGCGCGTGCGGCTGTGGGGCGGCGGGTTGGGATGGCGCGTGCGGCTGTGGGGCGGTGGGTTGGGATGGCGCATGCGGCTGTGGGGCGGTGGGTATGGATGGCGTGTGCGGCTGTGGGGCGGCAGGTTGGGATGGCATGTGCGGCTGTGGGGCGGTGGGTATGGATGGCGTGTGCGGCTGTGGCGGCCGGGTTGGGATGGCGCGTGGGGCTGTGGGGCGGCGGGTTGGGATGGCGCGTGCGGCTGTGGTGGTAGGGATGCCGTGTGCGGCTGTGGGTATGGGTAGGGATGGCATGTGCGGCGGCGGGTTGGCAGGCGGATGGCGGTGTGCGGCTGTGGGCCAGGTGTAGGGATGGCGGGTGCGGGATGGCGTGGCGGCGGCGCGGCAGTAGGGATGCCGTGTGCGGCGGTGGGGCGGTGCGCCGTGCAGCGGCTGGGGCGGCGGTGGGATGGCGTGCAGGCCTGGGCGCAGGTGGGATGCGTGTGGATGGCGTATGTGACTGTGGGGGCAGGCATGGCCAGCTGGCACAGCAGGAGCCAGGGCTGGGGGAACACAGCAGTAAATGTGAGTTATGTAAAGCTGGGGCTGCTGCTCCAGGCAGGGTGTCTATACATGGCAAGGCTGCTGTTATTTCGGGCCCTACTGCTGGAGTGACAGGGAACTGCAATCAGCTGGCAGGCTCTGCTGAGGTCAGAATGACGTCAAAGCAGCCCCAGGCTGTCAGCTGAAATCCGGCAATCCAAGCTGATGAGGCATCCAGCCTTAAAGGGGTCCCAGCAGCAGGCAGAGGGGAAATGTGGACCCCACAGAGCTGACCTGGCACAGGTGAGTTCCCTTCTGGAGAAGGCTCTGTGCAGGCGTGACTCAGGGGAATTGCTCCTCTGCAGGCTTGGGCAGAGAGGCCAGGGAAGGACTCCAGGCCCTGAGAATAGGTGGTTTGAGGAGTGATTATTTTAACAAACGAGCGTCCTACTCTGTCCACCAGACCTAATCCCAGCTCAGATTGCTGCCGTTTAAGCCCTGTAATGAGATTAGGAGGCAAGTCGTAAGAGTCACCTCCTGCCCTGTCCCTCCGCTTGCCTGCATTCCCCATGCCACCACCCTTCAGCTACCAGAGCAGACTTTGCCTCTTCCCCTCTTGGATGAGCAGGGTGTGACTCTAGCCACAAAAGTCAGAGCAGGAGGTCAGAGACGCCTGTGCTTCCCACGGACACAGCACTGGTAACTCTGGAGCCCGCAGCCCTTCCAGGGCATTGCCCTGAAGTGCCGACCCCTAGCAGCTGCGCTGAGAACACTGAGCTGGTCTGGAAGCCCTCCTGCTATGTCACCCATGGAGTGGGCCATGGCGTGCACCATGCTGTCCAGGTGTAGGACTCCCAGGGCTGCCCACAATGGTTGCCGCCTGTCTTGGCATCCACACTGCCCAGCACTGTCCCTTCTGGACAGAGAATCTATGACCATGGAGAGGGCTACAGGTGGAGTCACAAACATGGGACTTTCAAAGGAAAGTTGAATGGGCAGCTGCCAACCAATGGAAATTCCCCAGCCAGGAAATGCAGAAAGAACTAGGCCAGCAGTTCAGCTCGGAGCAGGAGCAGAGACTCTGGGTCTGACTGTGGGTATGGCTGCACTGGGAGCTGGGGGTGTGATTCATAGCTCAAGGAGACAGATCCATGCTAGCTGGCATCAAGCTAGTGCACTAAATGTAGATGCAGTGGGGCCAGTGCGGGGAGGGGCCAGCTGTCCTGTCTGAGACACTAAGCACAGCTAAAGGCAGCTAGGCCTTCCTGCTGTTGGCCCTGCCACAGCTACAGTCTATTTCTATTTGCAGCTCAAGACAGGTAGCATGAGTGTGATGGGGTGTCACCCCACCCGAGCCCTGATTAAGGTTGCCAGGTGGGCCAATTAACTCCCTAGGGAGCATCTGGAGGAGAAGCCAGGGAGCAATGAGGACTAATTAAAAGATGAAGCTCACCTGGGCAGGAACAGGGTGTACCTGGAGGTGGGGAAGGAGCCTGATGGAGGCAGTGTAGGAAGCAGTCCAGGAAAACAGCAGCAAGGTGTGGGTTCCCCTACCAGGCACCATTGAGGGGTAGTGAATTGGAAGGCTGTCCGGGACAGTTAGTACAGAGACACTTGGTACATAGCTCCCTCCCTCTCTCCCTCCAAAGGGGAAAAGTACAGTAACCTGGCCCGAAGGAGCTGTCAATCCTGAGATAGAGTGAGTTCCCGCAGGAAGGGCGTCAGACTGGCTGAGCGAATCCCCAGGTGCGGCTACAAGGAGGCACCCCAGTGGTGAGTACAGCACCCCGGGACAACATGCATCTCTCCTTGTGCTGGAAATCACACCACCAGCTCCAAGTTCAGACATAGCCCCTTGAACACGCTGCATCCCAGTTAGAACTTGCAGAGGACTAGGCCTCTGTGAGGGGACAGGGGAAATCGAAGCACATGAGCAGAGTCCCCCTGAGCAGAGAGCTGTCCTGCTAAAGAGTCTCTCACAGCTCTCTACTTGCTCACCTGCGGGAGAGCTCCAGGCACCTCCAGGAGGCTGTTCTAAGAGCTACAGACTGAGCAAAGCGGAAATTGGCTTCAGTCTCCAATTGGCAACTTCATCAGTGTTAATACCCAAGTCACAAACCTTAGACCTGGGCTGGTCTGACTCTAAATGTCCTGAGTTGGACCCATTGTTCCAGTTCAGACTAGTCTCTAGTCAAGGGATAAAATTAATTACATGCCTTACAAACCTCAGGAGCTAGGCCTGGGAAGGGCTGGTGCTTGCCAGATGGCTGCATGGTTGGGTTTTTTTGTACGCTGTGGACTGCTCTTGGCTGCTGCTGCAGGGGTAATGCTGGTTCACAGGGTTGATATTGGGGGTAGGGTTTGCAGATGCTCCCATCTCACTGGGTCTCTGAGTCACAACGACTCTGAGACCGAACAAGCATCTACATATGTGCAAAGGAGACCTGGTTTGGTGATGCCTCCCCTCAGGGCCTTGGCAGCCAGAGGCCCTTGTGCTGCCCAGGCGAGGTCATCGCATCATGCCTGAGCCAGCAGAATTAGTATAAAACTAGAGAAAGTATGTACAATGTTTCCTTCTTGGAAAAGGGCCCCCTGCCAGAGAGAGCTGCTCCCTGCCGAGGTCCCAGTGCCCTGGTGGGCTGCTGCCTGCAGCCCAGCCTCCTGGTGCAGTGTGGCCCCTCCTGATTGCTCACTTGCTTTCTGGGGAGCAAGACCGCAGGCCAGGTGTACTTGCTGTCTGGCACCCCCTGGAGACATTAGCCATCACAGCCCACGCATTGCAGGAAGGGCGTAGCCAAATAGCTGACATTCTTGTAGGATAGGCTCATGGCTCATTTTGCTGGATGGCTCCCATCCCAGTCTTGCCTGAGCTGTAAGGGCCTCAGTCAGAAATACCATGTAATGGAGTAAGTGCTAATGGAAAGGAACAAGCAAACAGAGCTGTGTTTCTCCCAGAGATGGTGGGAGAGAATGGGGTGAAGGGTTTCACTCTGCTTCTGGGGAAGAGGGGAATTCACTCCCCATGTTAAAATTCCCCTGCATGGGACCCAGCCTTCCTTTAGTGCTGATGTAGACCCCCAGTTACCCAGAGCTTCCCACACAGCCCCGTTCCCTGGGAAGAAGAGCAATGATGAGTCATTTAAAATCTGCTGCTTTACACCTTGCTAGACACACTGGGGTTCTGCCTCATCATCTTGCCCTTTATGAGCTCAGACAGCAGCAGGGTGCTGCTGCCAGTGAATTCTGAGCTCCCAGCAGAGAGCTGCCAGGCAGTTTGTTGGCGCTGCAGCCCAGTCACAGGTGAGATTAGTTGCTTCAGAAGGAAAATCAGTGTTGGGTGCTCAACTGCATCTGCCAATACATTTGAAGCTAGAACTAGAAGACAAGTCCAGCTCCCATTAAAACTCTCTTGGTGTATAAAGGTTTGATTGATTCCCAGCAATTACACCTAATCAGATGGCATGGATCAGGGTTACAAAGGGTCAACATGCTGCCACATGGCAGGAGCCAGTGTCTGCTAAGCCAAGGGACAGCTGTTAGTGTCCCTTTTTGAATTGGAAAATCAAATGCTGATAAAACATCATCGCAACTACAGTGGAGTTGCATCATAGGCGCATTTAACTTACGTGATTTTAACTATACACATTCGGCAAAACAAAAAACAAAGAAAAATAACAATTTAAATACTGTACCTGTAGTGCGGGCGATTCCGCCCACCATTCCACTCAATGAGCGTTTGACTAGACGCAATTTTCGCCTTACATGCTGACTTCAGAACCTAACCCCTGTGTAAGATGCGACTCCCCTGTAAAACCAATTGCCACAGATAGATGCAGCCATGGATGGGAGTTGGTCCCGGGCACCTGACAGTCACTCCTGTTTCTGAACCTTCATAGCTTTCTGATCCCAGTGGTGCATCTAATTCTCAAAACAGTTCCCCCTGCAGGGTATTCAGCCACTGGATCCCCCACCCCGGTGCCTGTTTGCAGCTCCTGGTGTTTGTTTTTGTAGGGATAGTGGCTGTGTTCTTGCCAGTGCACAAGCTCCCTTAGCTGGCTGGTGCCCCACTAGAACTGACTACAAACAGCTAACGTTTTGAAAGATGACTTGCCCCATCTAGTCTAAGTAGGGTGATCAGATGTCCCGATATCCAGGGTTTTGTCTTTTAATATAGACACCAATTACCCCCACCCCATCCTGATTTTTCACACTTGCCACTCTGGTCACCCCAATTCTAAGTGCCAAGTTGCATTTTAAATGGGGTTAGTTAAAATGTGCTAGCTAATGCACTTTAGAGCAAGACCTGTTAGCCTAGACTATTCATGGTGCTGGTGTGAAGGGTGCAGTGGCTACCTACCACTGTGTGTGACATCTAACATTCTCTTTCACTTAATAGTGGTAACTGTTTGATGCTCTTGTCCTAGGATTACTTCTGTTCTAGTTGCTTGACATATCGCTCTGTTGTAACTACATCAGGGTTCTCTTTGGCTCAAGAATCATGTTAGATATTCTCACTAAAGTTTCTGTCCATGAAGTCTTTGAAGTAACTGTGACCTCACACTGGCTATGGGATGTTCTAACAATGCTATTATTAATACTACTGCCACCTACGGTAACATTAACAGCAACCAAATTCATCCTTAATTGTAACAGCTAAGTTCTCCAGTCAGAAAGCTGCTTGAAGATACAAAATGGCACTGCACTGCCTGATGTGAACTTGTATTCATGCCCAAACCATATAGTCACAAAAGCATCTGTGCTGACAGCTTTATTATGAAATCAGAGGCTAAGGTCTTATCTGACACATTCACAGGGGTCAGGGGAATTGCTGGAGCTGGCCCCGGGGGACATTGGGCTATGCACGCAGGCCCCTCCTCTGCTTGTTGGTGAGAGGAGGTCACAGCCCAAGGTGCCTAAGGCCCTGCTCCCCTCCCAGGGTGGTGCATTCACTCCCCAAGTGCCCCGCTCCTGGCCCCTGCCAGCAGGAACAGGACATGGGCCCCGCTCGCACAGCCAGCGGTGGCCCTTTTAAGAGAACGCCTAGGTGCCAGCAGAGACGCGCACATGGCTCGGCCTCAGCTCCTGCGTCTCCGGAGCGTGTAGGAGTCACGTGGGCGGGATGTGGCAACAGCTGATTCGTCCCCCGAGGCCCCCACTTTACATCAATCAGCTGTTACTGGGCTAAGGGCAGGAAACTTTCTTAAAGGGGCAACGCCCTGTGCGGCACCCCTGCTGCCCCACCCCAGCTACAGCTGCTGGGGTGGCACCATGGGCGCACAGCCAGCACCGGCCCAAAGCCGGGAGGGAACAACGAGGGGGTGGCAGCAGAACATAACCCCCAGCCCCTCTCTCCCAACCCTCTGGGAGGTCTAGGAGCCTCTCATCCCCAGACTGCAGTGGGGAGCATCTCAGCACTGACTGCCCGCAGCGTCAGCAACAGCAAGCAGGATGTAGGGGAGAGTAAGTGTGCCTCAGTCCTGCTTCTTGTCTTCCTCCACAAACTGGAATGTGCCACAGAATGAACAGACAAAGGAAGGGAAACTTGCCCTGTGGGATCTGTGGGCTAAAGGAGACCAGTGGGCCCCCTGCATGGCGCGGAGCTGGCCTTGGGGAGTGGGGAAGAGCCATGTTTCTGGAAAAGCACTCAGGGCATTTCAGGGGCTTTATC
The DNA here is from genome assembly GCF_016161935.1 of Mauremys reevesii. Lineage (NCBI taxonomy): Eukaryota > Metazoa > Chordata > Testudines > Geoemydidae > Mauremys > Mauremys reevesii. Next base: position 24,318,240 of record NC_052642.1, read on the forward strand.
TGGCTAGGAGGGCCCAGTAGGGCAAGAGGCCTTATTGGTCTTATTCTGTGCAGGGCCAGTGTTCCTGAGTAGTTACAGTATGAGGGAGACCGATGGCTTCTGCTGGTCAGTATCTGCTGCATCTAATGCCATGGACAAAGGGGCGTGTGCCTGTGTAGCACCCAGCACCCCAGAGACCTCAGTCTGGGGGGTTCTCTGGACACTGGTGCAAAGCAGATGTGGATAATGGGGACAAATGACAGCTTGTTCCAGGCTCTGGTCTGAAATAGAACCTCTGCAGTAGGTTTCACAGTGTCCTTTGCAGCAGCCTGTTTTGTCCCAAGCCTCTGCTGTGCTTTTTCTCTCCTGTCTGCAGCATGGAGAGGGGAAGCAGCCAGGCTCACAGCTCTTCACTCCCTCATTTGTGTCTGATTGAGTGAAGTGCTGAGATCTGTGGATGAGTGTGAGACAGCCTGATGTGGGTGCCTAATGTGCCAGCCAGCAGCGTGGGAGGGAAACAGGCCCGGAGTCCCTCCCCAGAGAGACTCTGATTAGCAAGATCACCTCTTGTTTGAGACAAAAAACTAGGTACAGAAATAAACCAATTCTATGAGGGTGAAAAGTGGGAACCCCTTGAGAGGAGGGAGCATGGCAGCCCTACAGGCTCTAGTCCCTGGGGGTGCAGGGCAAAAAGCAGCATACTTCTCTTCTGGACTAGGGTGCCCCTCCAGAGGCAGGGATGCATTACACCCTTGCAGAGGGACTCTTTGTGCAGCCAGCTGCAACCCTCCCAGGCTGAAGGGCGTGTTGGCCTTATGATGATGCTATTGATCTTGGTAAAAGTTCTTTCAGCTTTAAGGATGACAAGCCTTAGGGAAGAGCTAGGCATTATTGTTAGGAGCAAGCCTGAGGAGAGGAAAAGTGGAATCTATCTTGAAGTGATTTAGTTGGGGATTGGTCCTGCTTTGAGCAGGGGGTTGGACTCCTGAGGTCCCTTCCAACCATGATATTCTGTGATAAGTGGAGTTGGATCCTCCTTCTCCCACTCCCCAGCTAAACAGAAAAGAGCCAAACTAAGCGAACTGCCACAAAGCTTCAGCATTAAAGAGGTGGCTCTAGTCCATGTGATGGTGGGTCAGATGGTGAATCCACTGCTCCCCTCTGCTCCACTTGGGTCTCCATCCTCTATTCAGCAGAAATTAGATTTGTTCCTCACAAATTAATCTCTATACCCTTCCTGACCCCTAGAAATGTGGTAGGAACTGCTTCTGGTCTCTTGCCCTTGTTTTCCAAGACAGAGCCACTCCCTGAAGCTTCTG